>NC_136065.1:1794719925-1795062425 GCF_964261635.1 Lissotriton helveticus
CCCTGGGATGACTCGAATCACAAGATTGCGTGTGTTATCACGTGTTTCTAATTTTGTTTTAATTAGCATGTCTGTTTGTAGGGATCTCAAAATTTCTGTGTGTATTTGAGTCCAACTGGATCTTTTAAAGTCTGGTTTAATTAGATCATAAAGGGGTTTGACCCTTTCTGCGTAATTTGCAATGTATGTTCTTCCGAAATTTAGGAAGCCTAGAATTGACTGTAGGTTTTTTAGTGTTCTAGGTGCTTGGAGTACGGCACATTTCTCTAGGAAATTGTCAGCCAGGCTTTTGCCTTCACTTGATAATTCATATCCTAAGAACAGGACTGTCAGATGGGCAATTCTGGACTTTTTAAAGTTGAATTTGTAACCCTCTGCTGCGAACCCAAGTATTATGGTGTTCACTCTTTTCAAGTGAGTCTCCAAGTCATCATCTGTTAAGTAAATGTCATCGACATAAGATAATGCTTCATCATCATATAGATGAAGTAATTCTGTTACTCTCGCTGAGAATACCCCCGGGCTGTTCTTGTACCCCTGGGCTAACCGACAGAATTGTTTTTGAGTGCCATTTACTGAGAATGCAGTTAAATATCTGCTCTCTGGTGCTATGTTTTGACAAAAGAATCCATTGGAGATGTCCAAGGTTGTTTTGTATTTTTTGCGCACTATGTTATTCATTAGTGCAGCACTGTGTGAGTTTTGCACTGCAAAAGTTTTGCAACATGTGTTAAGGTGTCGGTAATCCAAAACTAGACGATATGAATTGTCTGGTTTGGAGACCGGAAACAAAGGGTTGTTCATTTGTGAGGTGCAAGTTTCAATCACCCCCTGGTATTCTAGCTGATCTAGTATTTCATTTACCTGTTTTTAGCTTCTTGCTTAATTGGGTACTGCCTTTGTGCAGTAGGTTGTGATTTTAACTGGATTTTGTGAGGAGGGGAGTCCTCGTCCCATCCTACGTGATTTTTATATAAAGCAGGTGCTAGAGCCACTGCCCACTTTCTAGCAAGTGTGTATTTTTTATGAATTGGGATATGATTCGAGAAGGCAGGCATAATTACTTCTTCGCCACGAGGGCACTCCCTGACAAACTCTGGTGGCCAGTCTTTTTCAGCTAGAAGGATATCATAGCCCTTGGAGAGATTATCCCAAAATAGTCCCCTTATTTTCCTAGTCTTATCTCCCTCTATACGTAATGTTATCTCGTATATCTTGTGAGGTTTGCTAACCCTGGTGTCTGCAGTTTCCACTTGAAGATATTCATTCGTGTCCACTGTCTCCAGATGATTCATAAGGACTTTGCGAGCTATGCTCACTTCTGCTGCGCTGTCTAGCATTGTCTGAGCCCATTCTCCGTTTTTCAGTTGTGTCCTCAGTATTCTCGGCATTGTTAACTACCTTGATACTGGCTACCTTCTTTTTTGGAAATTGTAATTTCTTTTTTAGCTGAGCAGGTTCCTTGTCTTTGGACTTGGTGTGCTCTTCTCTTTGTTCTGATCGTCCTCTTCTTTCCGATTTCTGCGAGGAATTCTGAAAAGATTGAGAGGGACGTGTATCAATGTCTTGATATCTATCAGGCTTCTTTATATTATCCCTATTTCTAAGGTTATATCTTTTCCCAGAGGGGTCACTCTGGGGTGACCTGTGTCTCTGGTTCGGAGATTTCTCCCTTCGCCTAGGAGACCTTCCTCGGGACTGGAATTTCTTTTCTTTTCTTTTGGATTGGATTGTTTGTTTCCATCCCAGGTCTTTTTTGGTGAATTATTATTAAAAAATATTTTTTCTGGACTTTCAGTCAGTTGCGGTTTTACTGGTATTCCACCTAAACTATCTCTACCTAGTTCCTCATAGGATTTTTCTATGATTCTGGCAATTTCAGCTGGTTGGTCTGCTATATCTGTCTCTTTTAACCTCTGTCGGATCGCCACGTTGGCTGCTTCACCTTTTATGTTAGCTAATAATATAGCCGAGACCTGCTTGAAGTCTTTCAGTAATTTCATACCAAGAGTTAAAGCGGGCTCTGGACCGTATTCGTCTTGAATTTGTTTTAGCACATCTGGTATCACCGAAATGGATGGAACACCGTGCGTTTTTGTGTAGATGGAAGCAAAGACTGTACCCCAAGTGTCACAGTCCTCAATGTGTGGTGCGATTCCCATTGGGAGACAGATAGTCAGAATCCTGTGTTTTTCTAATGGGGTGGTGTCAGGAAACACCGCCTCTATTTGGGTAATTTTCTGTGCCAACCAGAATGGTATTTGTTCCCGTTTAGCCGGTACTTTACCTAGGCAAGACTGGATGTTCTGTGGTGTAATTTTATTTGTGTTCCCCTGGTGAGGGGTCAGCTGTGGAAGTTTAATCGCTGGCTGAATTGTTGAAGTCCGCATCACATACTGAACTAATTGTCTATGAATTTTTATTAATTGTTTTAGTTGTACTAAAAGATCTGCTGCAGGCATTCTTTCGAAGTCTGGATGTGGTGTGTATCCGGCTAGGACCGGCCACGTTGCTCCTGGTCTACCTAAAGGACCGAGCCTGGTGATGTGATTATTATGTTTTAGGGCGCCATCAAATAAGAGCAAATGCTCTTGGAATTTGAGTGGTACTTCCACCTCCTCAAAAGGAGTGTACTCATTAGGAGGTTCCTCTATTTTGTAATAGTGGAAGTACTTTGTTACAGCATTAGCTGCTGGAAAATGTATCCATGAATAATATACCTCTGTCTGCCGATATTCGTGTGCCTCAATTACGAATATGACTGTGCCACCTCTAGGTGTCAGTCCATTTTCTATAAGTTTTAGAGTTATAGATCTCCTTTTGATGACCGGAATGAGTATTATATCCGCGTCTGCTGCTTGCATGGTAGCATCAGCATCTGCGAGTTCAGTTGCTAATCTAACTGCCTCTCTTTCTTCTTCATTTTCTGACATTTTACTGTCCTGAAGGTTATTTTGTTTGTTTGCAGATCAGGTTTCTTATGGAAACAGAGATTAGATGCACAATATTTTGGAACTGTTTATCCTTCAACGTTGACTATACCAAGAACCATACATAGGAGTTCCCTCTTGCGAGGTTTTGGAGGATATTACCTTTCACCCACTCCAGACGTCTTTGGAGTATTGTGGGAAAAGGGGTCTGAGTGAGAAAGCACGACTGAGTTACTCTAAATGTCTTACGTTAGTTTTATCGCCCTTTCCAAACACGTTGGGCGCCATGTAGTGTAGTTCCTATCTTCCCAATAGGCTCTGCGCATTGGAATAATATCTACAGCAGTAAAGGCCTAGGCCAGACGTTAACTAGGTCTACTACTGTCGATACTAGACTTAAGTTTTGGGTTTGCCAGCGTAGCTCAGAGTTCGCTAGAAACTTTCTCGAATGTTCAAGGAGGAATTAACTTCCCTGATTAGACAAGAAGGGATTTAGTTTCTGACAACCATAGAACATGACAACTTTGCTCTCCCCTAATCAAGAGTCAATCTCGAGAGTCGTGTGAACAAAAGGCAAATTATTTTACTCAGTCAGTACGTGCATTCTTAGTCTCATCAGAATGTAGAGAAAAGGAAGAGACGGGCGTGTTCAATAAAAAGGTGTTATTTATTGATCAGTCTCTTTTCTCATACAAGAGAAATGGATCGATATTATTGCAATACTTATAGTTAAGTAAAGTGCATACATTAAAAGCAATAGTATAAAGTAATACTGTAAAAACATTGATATGGTTTCTAAGCCATATGATGTTTAAAATGAATAAAATATATTTACATACACATATACATTTGACTAAACGTACTCAACTGGTGTTTCTAAATACGCCTACCCCGTGTACCTGACCTAAGCCTAATACGTGGGCGGGAATAGAAAGTTACAGTTTAAGTTAAGTTTGTTTTTGCCAAGTGAATAACTAAAGAATTCTCTGTGAGGGGTTATTCAGTTCTGTACCTGGAAGTTAGGATGAATGAGGAATGGTATCTCTCTCTCTGGTCTCGATATTCCAGGCTGCCTGCGAGGGCTACCCGGAAACGCCGGTGCTGGATTCTCGGCAGGAGAAAGCAGCTTCTCTCAGCGCGTCAGGAAGGCGGGGCTGCTGCCAGCGGGGTCTGCTCTGCTCTCGGCTTCGGCAAGTATGGCTGCTCCGTCTCGTCACCACGCGTGTGTTTGCATAGGGCAAGATCGGTAATATTTATACCTTTAAGGTGCCGAGATTGACGTAAGGATGGACATAGATACGTCAATAAAGATGTCATACGATTTGCTCGTTAGCACATTCTTTTACTAAAGTTCTCGGTGAAATCAAAACAATGGCCGCAGGGTTTTGCCCAGGTTGTCATAGATTTGATTTGTTATGAGAACTCCGTATGCCTTATCAGGGGCTGGAGGAATATCGCTTGTCTAATTAGATCGCAAGCGTTATGACCTAATCAGATAACACGTTCCTGTGCCGTAGTGTGACTGCGTCAGATAACGGTATCTGCATCATGGGGAATTTCTGCCTCATGGGCTGACTGCTAGTTAACTTGTTGGTTTGTTTAACTAGAATAGGGTCAGGAATAGGGGGATCGATTCAGAACCGATAGGAATACATGACATGGTAAAAGCATGTGTTGTAACGTCATACATCCACAATGGTTGCACATTTGACTTGTAGGTCGCCAGAATCTGTACCTGAGACGGAATCTGACTTATTACATAATTGCTGGGGGAACAAACTTATTAAGGGTCACCCCAGTATTTGAGAATATGAGCGTGAACCAGTTCCCGTAGCACCACAAGGAAGAATCATGACCAGATTCACTGCCGTGTATAATGGATTGAATTGTGCTGTATTTAGTACTACTGTGAGATTAAAAATAACTATTCCAAAAAGACAAGAAATGAGCTCGTTTATTTCTGAGCTAATGCCCCCCATATTGCCTCCCTGAGAAGCCTGTGACTGCCCACCCTTGCTACCCTGACAGTCAAGTAAAGAAACGGTTGTACAAGGACGAGTTTTCAGAGTCATACTAGGAAGGACCCTAGGACATCACGGATAACCTGAACCACACACGGCTGTGGCCCAGTAGACCATGTGTGCAGTTCTCCCTGTCTCCCATCACCCCAAAGAGAGTCTGACATCCAATGTTTTGGCTTGACGCATTAGGCCATGGACAGTTTTAGGGTGCAATGAGCATTCATCTCTGTGTTCAACTCTTTCCTAGCTCCATTCATAGGCTTGATCCTGCTGTTTGGTAGATAAGCTGGGAGGCTGAAAGGTGCTTCGCAGTCTGTAATAACCCCTTCACTTCCATGTTCACTTCCACAACACAATTAGCGCTAAGCTGTGTTTGAGTAATTGATTCAGAAAAGGGGGTGGTGATGAACAGAGTGTCTGAATTAAGCAGACCACTCTTACCCAGTCCAAAGATCAGGGCTTGATCCATCACCGTTATTTAGCTCACTGCCCCATCCCAGCTCAGAACCTGGCTATATGCAAATTAGTCTGTCCCTGGCCCAGTGCATCATGGGAACAGGGCAGACCAAACTACCAAGCCAATTCTTCACCAGAAAGGAGACAAGCTTCCGGGGACCGGTTTCTGCCATTTCAGGCGTCGTCTGCCCGGCTTGCTTGAATCCTGATGGAGCAGTGAGCAAGGGACTCATGTCTGAGTATACCCTTCCACGCTTATGGTGGACAAAATGATTCAGAAAAGGGGGTGGTGATGAACAGAGTGTCTGAATTAAGCATACCACTCTTACCCAGTCCAAAGATCAGGGCTTGATCCATCACCGTTATAGCCATGCACTCTATAAAACAAGGTAATATAACATAATATCACATACAGCTGGTGCAGGAGGCGATAGCACAGGTGGCATGGCGGCCAGGGCACATGATGAAAGGTAGCAAATGAGAACAAGGGGGCCAAATCACACAGTGGATGAGCGCAGAACATTTCCAGTGATAAAGGGGGAAAAGGTGCAAGTAGCATAAGCTAGGTATAAGAATGAGAGTGAGGAGCAGGATAAGGCAGTTGGCCAAAGGGTTTCACTAGAGAGAAGAGTACAGAGCACATGGAGGGAGAGAGACCGAGAAGATCATGGACCACTAGGTTTGAGATTAAAGGGATGAGGGAGGCTGGTGAGGCATAGTCCAAACAAGAGGAGACGCATAGTGAAAGATGGATGAGAGAGAGAGGCCAGAAGCGCGTCCCAGAAGAGAGGGCAATGCAAGACAGAGAGAGGAAATAAGGCACAGAGCAGATGAGAGAGGGGATTGAAGCACAAGCATGGGAAGGAGGGGACCAAGTTACAAGTTAGATAGAAACCAAGGTACAAAGCGGAGAACTGAAGCAACATATAGATGACAGATAGGAGTAAGTCACAAGAAGGATGAGTGTGAGGCCCAAAGGCACACAGTGGATGAGAGAAGGAATCAAAGCACTCAATGGATGTGAGAGGGAGCCAAAACACACAGTGGATGAGAGAAGGAATCAAAGCACTCAATGGATGAGAGAGGGGGCCAAAGCACAGAGTGGATGTGAGAGGGGACCAAAGCACTCAGTGGACGAGGGAAGGGACCAAAGCAACCAGTGGATGAGAGAAGGGACCAAAGCACTCAGTGAATGAGAGAGGGGACCAAAGCAACCGGTGGATGAGAGAAGGGATCCAAAACACACAGTGGATGAGAGAAGGAATCAAAGCACTCAATGGATGAGAGAGGGGGCCAAAGCACACAGTGGATGAGAGAAGGGACCAAAGCACTCAGTGGACGAGGGAAGGGACCAAAGCAACCAGTGGATGAGAGAAGGGACCAAAGCACTCAGTGAATGAGAGAGGGGACCAAAGCAACCGGTGGATGAGAGAAGGGATCCAAAGCACACAGTGGATGAGAGAAGGGACCAAAGCAACCGGTGGATGAGAGAAGGGACCAAAGCATCCAGTGGATGAGAGAAGGGACCAAAGCACTCAGTGGATGAGAGAGGGGGCCAAAGCACACAGTGGATGAGAGAAGGGACCAAAGCAAATGGTGGATGAGAGAAGGGACCAAAGCTCTCAGTGGACGAGAGAGGAGACCAAAGCACACAGTGGATGAGAGAAGGGACCATAGCACACAGTGGATGAGAGAGGGGGCCAAAGCACACAGTGGATGAGAGAGGGGGCCAAAGCACACAGTGGATGAGAGAGGGGACCAAGACACCCAGTGGATTAGAGAGGGGACCAAGGCACACAGTGGCTGAGAGAAGGGACCAAAGCACACAGGGGACCAAGGTACACAGCGGATGAGAGAAGGGACCAAAGCACTCAGTGGATGAGAGAGGGGGCCAAAGCACTCAGTGGATGAGAGAGGGGACCAAAGCACATAATGGATAAGAGAGGGGACCAAGGCACACAGTAGATGAGTGAGGGGACCAAGGCACACAGTGGCTGAGAGAAGGAACCAAAACACACAGTGGATGAGAGAGGGGGCCAAAGCACACAGTGGATAAGAGAGGGGACCAAGGCACCCAGTGGATGAGAGAGGGGTCCAAGGCATACAGTGGATGAGAGAGGGGACCAAGGCACTCAGTGGATGAGAGAAAGGACCAAAGCACACAGTGGATAAGAGATGGGACCAAAGCACTCAGTGGATGAGAGAGGGGACCAAAGCACTCAGTGGATGAGAGAGGGGACCAAAGCACACAGTGGATGAGAGAGGGGAACAAGGCACCCAGTGGAAGAGAGAGAGGACCAAGGCATACAGTTGCTGAGAGAAGGGACCAAAGCACACATTGGGTGGGAGAGGGGGCCAAAGCACAGAGTGGATGAGAGAGGGGACCAAAGCACGCAGTGGCTGAGAGAAGGGACCAAAGCACAGAGTGGATGAGAGAGGGGACCAAAGCACACAGTGGATGAGAGAGGGGACCAAAGCACACAGTGGATGAGAGAGGGGAACACGGCACACAGTGGAGGAGAGAGGGATTCAAGGCACACAGTGGATGAGAGAGGGGATCAAAGAACAAGTTAGAAAGAAACCAAGGTGTAAAGCAGAGAACTGAGACAGCATGCAGATGGCAAATAGGAGTAAGTTATAAGGCGGGTGAACGAGGGGCCTAGGCACAACAAAGACAAGGCACATACTAATGTAATGCTCACACTTACGACAACGCCCTGAAATAAATTTCTTTTATTAGAAAACCTACTCAGTGAGACAATAACTGCTGGATTCCCCTATATCAGCAAATGGCTAAGGATGCCATTAGTGACCCCACAGCCATCCGTTCACAATTAGCAGTCCGGGATTGGATTAAAATATTAATTAAATCTTCACGCAACTACAGAAGTTGACAACTAAGCCTCACACATATTGCCGCATGGTTGGTTTTCGGTAACACTTTTTTCTTACTAAATATTCGGAAAATCGGTTCAGAAATATAGAAATAAATTATTTGCTCATCCACCTTTACTACAATTGTACATTGTAGAATGATCCTTGAACCATTTACCTTTTTTTATTAATTTTTTTAAGCGAGACAATTTGCAATGTGAATTTTACAGTAACATTAGACAAGAATTGAGGTTTAGCTCGATTTAAGTAAACTTCCCACCTGGTAAACAGTTTCACCGTAGAACTGGAGGGTCCAACTATTTGGGCAACCTTTTACTGCAGTATTCTCCCAATAGCAGCGGCGTTGTCAGCGGAACAGTAATTGACCAGATGCAAATTCAGTAAAGTTCTGGTTTATGGCCACACATCAATGGCAATACATTCTTTGCCAATTTTCTCTGGGTATACTTTCTTCTAGAGCTGAAACCTTTTCCAGAGTTTAGGCGCTAGTCCGGGCTGAACTGGCAGCGGCCATCACTAGACGGTCTGTAGTGTTGTGTTTTTCTGTGCCTTGAGTCTGAGCTGCCTTTATGTGTTTTTCTGTGTCAACCTTACCCATTTGAAGGCCATCTCTAGGACTAGTCTGTCTTAGCTCACTTTTCGCCTTTCTTTTGATGATTGATTATGTATTGGTTAGGTCGATTCTTCATGGGTTGAGTTTGCCTTTTCTCTATTCCAAGGTCTGACTGGGCACAGAGGTCATCCTTCTCATGTCTATTAATGATCATTCTGTGTTATGTGGTGTGTAATATATGCGGTGATTTATGCAAACTAGTAATTGCTTTGTTTTCCTTGTCATTAAAGAGAGAAACCCTTCCAAGTTAGTCTGAATTCCCAAGCCTCAGGCAGCAAACAGTCTGCTTTGCAGACCGCCCGCCCTGGGCGATGGCCCTACGGGTCTCCCACCGTCTCCGTTGTGCCTCCAGGTCCTGATAGCACGTGGCAATCCTAGCACAGTTCTCTCAGAGCCAGGGGAGTCAATCCGGGCAACAGAACAGGCCCATCTCCATTCTAAACAAGCATTTGGGAAATCCAACCTGCCTGGTTTACCTGTAATACACAGAATAGGCACAGAGACAGCACTGGTCCATGTGTGTAAAACTGTGGAGCAGAAAAATACTCTCACCTGCAACATAATGTTTTCTACGACTCAATGTAAATACCCCGATATGCTGTGGCCCTGGTAGTATGGAACTCATTAGCTGCCCTGCCACAACACCCTGTCATAGATGTTTGCAGACACAGAGGTAGATCTCTTGGATGCCAAAGGGTAAAGTCTGCAACTCAGAGTAAAATATTTTACTCTTAGGGAATGTATCTTTTTCTCGGGTAAATAGAGCAACAGAAGGTGCTCAAATTGTGACATAATCCGGGCGTATCTTCAAGGGGCTGTATAGGGCAGAACACCCCGCAAAATACATCCTAGACAAGCGACAGCCCAACAGTCACTGTAGGGTCCTGCTGTCAGTGTCATGTCACATCTGGGAAAGTGACTGCACTCCAGCGTGTGACATCCAGAGAGTTTCCAGAGTGGTCGGGCTCTGTGCCTGCCAGCTCAGTGGGGCCTTGCCTGTCACTAGTGCTGGAAGGTAGGAGGATCGTGCCGGATCCCAGTTCTGGCAGCTATTTCTGTGATGGATCTCAGATCCAGCCATCCAGGGCAATATGCTAAAGTTGTCCTATTGTCATTTTCCAACACCAGGACATAATTCAGCAGTATCCGTTCATTGTCTGCATTCCGGTACAAGTAGCAACCTGCAGACAGCAAGGGGGCTTTCTTATTTTTACTTCCAGGAGGGCAAACACAAATGCCTGATGTAAAGGGCCATCAGCCTTTCTTTTGGTCAGCAATCATTCTGCATGGGAGCCAGCTGGGGCCCCACACCTAGATGGCAATGCAATGGAAGAAAACAAAGGCACATAGTTGAACACTTCACAAGTGCTTTAGAGAAACTATGGCTTGGAGACAGTTTTTGACTTTGTTCACCCCCCACCCCCATGTAAGAGATATGCATGCACTGTAAGAATGCAAGATTTATCTGTGTGTATTAATAATTACACTAATAGTGCTTTAATGTTTTCTACTAATTATTTCTTTATTTAGTTATTTTATAGCGTGACTCATCACAATGTATCACACACAGAGACATAATAAATGATATGTGTATAAATCAGTGTATAGGAAGTATTAATCAAGACAATGAGCTCTATAAGGTGCATGAATCACATATCATCCATACTTGTAGACATTATTGGGTTTATTTACATGCCCCTTGCGCAGCTGGTGCATCACTATTTGTGACGCACCGGCGGGGCATCTTGCGACACCGTATTTACAAGAACACATAACGCCACCATATGTAGCTTTTCGTGTCCTTGTACATACAGACTCTCTACATGCAGCACTTGCGTGAAAAGGGAGTTCCACGGGTGTTGATGTGGGTGTTCCCACGCAACACTGATGGCTTCTGCCGCATTTCCAGACTTATGAGAAATCGCAAACCTGGAAATGCGTCAGAATGCTATGCCTCACCAGGGGAGGCGTAGGGAGGTGCAACGAAAATAAATGTTTTAATTTCTCCTTGGTTTTTCCTCTTTCTATAAAGAGGAAATCACCTCTTCTGATTGTTTTTGTGCAGGAAGGTGTCACTCCCTGCATTAAAACAATCATCCACCGCAACACAGGCCCTCTTGCACTATGGTACAAGGGTGCCTGCATCAGCGCATGGCAGCTAATTGTGCGCCAGGGCAGGGGAGAGCAAAGGGATCCATCATAACGTTGTAGATATGAAGCATCCCTTTGCTTCCAAAGTAAAGCGGCGCCGCCAAATGGCTTGCGGCACCAAGCTGCGTTACTTTTTGTAAATAAGCTCCTATATATTAAGAGTGACAGGTCAGGAGAAATACAGTCAGGATATAAAATGTAATGCAGTGATTGGGGTTGCCTATACTAACAAGACTTTATTAATTCCCCGGGAAACCTTTTTTTGTAGTTTTAGAATAACAACAGATTTCGGAAAAAACAACAGGGATCTAGTTACAGTTTTCTTGCAGCTCCTTAATGCCAATGAAAAATCACTGTGCTATATTAGAAGGACTGCAACATATGAACTGGATCAATGTGCTATATTATAAGGACTGCAACATATGAACTGGATCACTGTGCTATATTAAAAGGACTGCAACATATGAACTGGAAGTAACAAAATTATCTCATTGTCAAAAGCAGTAGCCCACTTAGCTATCTGCATAAAATTAAAATCTGTGACCTGCATGTTACATAATGTGCTTTGAGGCAGGCACACTAGCCCTCTATGCTACTTTCTGAGTCAAAACTGAGTCACCAGAGTTATCTTACTGCCACTTATGCTCCATCCCTTTCCTCTGCCACATCTTGACCCCCAATTTATGGGTTCCAGGAGTATTCTTTTTCCAGTTCCAGCACTGTCTAATGCTCACTCTAAAAGCCATCGCCAAGATAGCGCAAGTGACCTGGAGCTACAGACCAGACCGATGTTTGCGGTGGCATTCAGGGCTTCGGAAACAGTGCTTCAGAAGCTGAAGTTAGGTCTCGCACTCTGTGTTCCCAGCAGAAGCACCAGCTTCTCCTCTCCAGCCCACTTGTGTAGCAAAAGGTCAACCTCAGAGCTTCAGGATGCACACCAGTGATTTTTAGTGAAGTGTGGGCTACGTCACAAACATCGTACTCTTTGGTTAGCCTAAGGTATCACCCATCCGTCCATACTTGTGAAACAGCTAGGGTCTGTGTGGTGATTGGTGTCAGTCAGGTATATAAACTAAGCGCAGCCTTGGGGAGTCAGATCTCACCTAGAGGCAGGTGTTCTTGTATTCAGAAGCCACTGTATGAATCATTAGTGTTTGTAGTATTTTAAGCTTTTTATCTTTTTTATTGGTCACTTGGGGCACGGGTTTTAAAATGGCTGTTGTTGCATAATCGGGCCGCATTCATTAGCAAAATGAGATATAAACAATATTTATCAATGCACTAGCACTTTAGCTTTGTCCTGATAGGCAGAATCATTTAAATATTGAAATCTGTTTAGCTTTGTTCTCTTATTGTCTGTGTGTGTACATTTGTATACTGAATTTGTCAATTTTTATTCCTCTCTTTTTATTTCTAAGAGTCTTCATTTGGAGCATTTCATAGTACCTTTCATCCTGAGCACTGTCAACCAAGTAGCATGTGCTTGTCTCTTTTATGGCACTGTAAAACCGAAATAAAGACTTTGATGATGATGAATCATTAGTTTTTGTAGTAGTCCTTCATGCTGAGTTACTCTGAGGTGCTGTAAATAACAGGGTTTCTTTGGTGCTTGATAACTAGTAATGAACACACTTTCTGGACTCATAGAAAACGAATAAAATAACTTGGAGGCTTAGTTTGCCTGTTACAGAGTACTTATTCTAATGTTATGTGACAGACTTGCAGTCTATGTAATAAAGCTCAAGCTCAGTGAGTAAAAGTTTTTGTTGCAGAGAACCACATACCAATTCATCCTTATTCACATCCAGTAGTAATGAAACCAAAACCCAAGAATCCAGATAATTGGTAAGGAAGTCATACCTAACTTCGAAATACAAGAACATGTGTTACACATCAGCCATCTAGCTAGTGTACAAAAAGTGATCCTAACCTAGGGGCAAAGGAAAACACAGCTATGCATTCATGCAAAAATGTGAGCAAATGTTAGATCTTTTCTGGCCCAACAGTTAAAAAAAAGACGTGCACGTCTGTGAAAATTTGAAAGCACTTGACCACATCAGAAAAGGGCAGTTCTAATTATTGGGGGCTGCCTTTTCCTCTAAGATGCCATGCACGATATATCACCTTTATAGTGAATCTAAAGGGTACGCTAAATAAGATGCCAGAAATCCTGGACGGCAAAATCAAGGTGCACCAAGCAGCCGTGGAGAGGAAGTCCCATAGTCCTTACAAAGCGACCCAAGTGCTGGTGTTGATTCAACTTTTGAATCAAAAAATTGGTAAAAAAAAGTGTCTGTCCGTCATAATTTCAAAAAATTTATACTAATCTTCTGTTAAAAAGCATGTGTATAGTACAAATGGTTGTCGGACACCTGTGAGACGTATCCCTCTGATCAATATTCATATGGAAGATGGCACAGCAGAAAATATTCAGCCCAAAAGTAATACATACAAGCTGACACACTCAGTAGTTCACCATCTAAGAAGAACTCAAATTAGAAAGATAATCCAGGGCGGAATTTAGCATATTTACTAAACCGAGGGCCTTGTTTTGTGCACAACACCCAAAGAGTAGAGAAGGGGTCTTCTCTTGCCCCATTAATGCCAAGTTCTGAAGATTCAAAATTCCAGAGAACGTACAGGAGCTCCTCAGGCAGAGTCCACCTGCGAAAAAGGGGGAAAAACCAGAACTACCCAGCTATAGCGAATTACAAATTGTAAGACGTTTGGTGTAGTGTCGAACTGCAGTGATTTTTTTAATTCTTTCAATTGTGTTTTTTAATATTTGCTTTGGATGTGGTGTTAGAGTGAATTTGGTAATTTGTGCATTCAGTATAACGGATGCAAAATTAACTGAAGAAATAGAAGAAATACGAATACAGCTATGAGAGATTGAAGAAAAGCATCAATATCCAACTGTGATTTAGCACCAGCTCTGTTAGAATGTTGATGGACCAGCCCGGAACTGTGATACGTGAAAGAACGTGCACGGACTCTAAGGACCAGCACCACGTCCTTAAATAGCGCCTGCCCTGCAAACAAAGCCTCAAGCGGCGGATCCCCACCACAGACAGAAATAGCGGCCGCTGATGCATCATGGTTATTTCTCGCACACCGAAGCCCCATCTACACGATGTTGTGACTGTGGAGGATGCCGACGACTTCTTCCTTCTAATTAGGGATCCGTAAACATTCAGTCATATTAAAGCCCTCCCGTGTCCGCCCTAGCAGCATTGCAGACTTCTGCCTCCAGTCCCCTTTCAACTTCGCCTCTTTCCCACACTCTGCTGTCTCCTGTGCATTTCCCTGCCTCAGACAAAGGATGTCACCTTTTCTTGTTTTTAGTACTTAATTAGCGTTGATAATACAAAAAGAGCATAAAATGGCAATTTCTCACACGCCCAGGCCACGTCAGCATCTCTTTTCTGTTGCCAAAATGTTCTGCATCACGTCGTCTTTTGAAGCCTGAAACGAGCTTTCCTGTAAACAGAGGAATATTTATATTTAAACACACTCCATCATCGTACACTGTCCATCCCTCGTGCACAACAGACGGGCACATGAGGGCCCCAGTGGTGCAATGACTTTGCTTCCGGCCTCTCCAGATGTTTCACTGTGTCACACTTCAGGGGCAGACCCCATTTTCTGAACGTCACTTCCATCACCACTAATCCTTTATGGATTCCGAAGTAGCGTGCTACTCACCGAAAATGCACATCAGTACATCATCAAGGGTGGCAAGCGCTATATAAATGGAAAACGTTTCCTTCTTCTATCCCTCCACTATCCTTCTCAATCCAAATAACTGACTAACATATCCACCATTCAAATAACTTTCATATTTCACTGTACTAATTCACCACTAATCCATTATGGGTTCCGGAGCTACTTGCCGAAAAAGGACTTTGACGCCTGGTCAGGTTTAGTAAGTGCTATATAAATACAATTACAATTACAATTCAGGTCACTGTGGTGAACGTAGTGCCATGCTTATGAAAACTTCTTATAAAGTGTGACGCTCCTATCATCAGCCAGCTCCCAAACCCCTAGCATAAGAACACTACACATCTTCCATATTTAATACGGCAAGAAAAAATACAACCAACCCAATGTAAAATCAGCCATCTTCGCATGGTATTATGCAACAAGAAAAACATAAAATCATATTAAAAGTCATCCCACCACACAGGCCTCCAATTTCACCAGTACTCTACGCACCTTACCTCTCCCCACTCTTCCGCAGAATCCCACCGACTCCTGCCACACTTTCCACCAGCATCTCTACCACCTCTTCCAACCATCTCAGGCCGGTGTCCAACACCTGTGTTTTCATCCTTCATTAAGAGTGGACCAATGCATCCCTCAATGCCAATGGCACTTCTGTTCCCACATGACTCCCTCCCTCTGTGCTCCTACAGTTCCACCTCTTACCATTGTTCATCAACACTTAATTCTCACTCACCTTCTTAATTCCGAACTGCCTGCGAAACTTAGACAGTCTTATGCAAACAACACCGTTCTTTGCTTCACCTTCACCAGCTCACCTAAGCATGCACACTTGTTGCCCCTACTCTCCACCGAACACTCACCAACGCAATATGTTACCAACCCCCCCTCCCCCAACACACTGCCCTGTCTCCACCACAATCCTGCCTCCAACACAGTAGCCTTCCCCTTGATGGAACCAACGCTGCACCCACCTCGCTTAACCTCAGGAGGAAAAATGTCGTTTTAATTCTCACACCATTAACTGTAGTGCAATACCCCTTGACCTTGTCTGCTGTGACTACCTTCACTTTAAGGGCAGATTTAAAGGAGGAGGTAATCTGTGTACCTTGATAGGAGCTGCCAGTTCCTGTAAAGGTTTACTGTCCACCAAACGTTTACCAAGATTCGGTAAATGAGGCTTTTGCCTCTTAAATGCTTCTTTTTGCATATCTGTTTCTCTTGCTCTCGGCTTGCAACAGGTCTCTCTACAAAGTCCTGGCATTTATTTTCAAATCTGCACAGCAGTTAGGCCCTTCTTACAAGCCTGCACTCCCCCTCATTTTCCTCTGGGTGGGAACCTAAGCTCTCCTTTGGAAGTGGCGTGCGAAGTTGAGAGGCAGCTGTCTCTTAAGTTTGCAGAATGTTTTTTAAACTTCCGAAGCTGTGGGAAGTACAAATCTGAAAATGAAGGGAGCAGTTTTAGAAGCCATGAGCAGTAGTGGAAGCATTCCTGCTGCAGCTCAGCGCCGTACCCAGCAACGACTAAACCACTGCCTCTCAGCAGTCACACACAGCAAACCTCTGGTGCTGGAAGCCCCGCCTTCTTAGTGGTGGGACTTTGAGAAGAAGGAAATCTCCACCACTTGGCTGCTGAGGTGAGCTGTAGCTGTCTGCCCGTTGCTGCGCAGGGATGAGGCCAGATCCTAGCAGTAGCTGGTGAATAGCCCCTGTTCGGATGCCCAATGTGGCGTAAATAGCCATGCCTTAAATGATTCCTTGAAGTAAAAAGTCTCAAACTTCCTTGGACCAAAGACCGGTGGCGGGTGGGCTGGTATGAACGTCACCTAGTCAGAAGTCATTCATTTTGACCATTTTCTCAACGAAAAATTGTGCCAAAGTCGCCCACCTACTTGTAGTATTTGGATTTTTTTTGTAGAAACGCAGTTGAACAGGGGTGCTAAAAAACTGTGATAAAATGAAACATACAATAGCATCTTTGACACGTTGTAGCATTATGTGGCACCTTTGCTCTATTGACTGGAGACTGTAAACAGAACTACCGTAAGAGCATGGAAACCCAAACTTTCCTAGGAAGCCAAGAACTAACAAAACTGCCCACAGGATAACATTCACCAAAAAGACCTATGTTATTGGAATTGTAGTGACTTACTGCATACGCGCTACAAAACTGGGCTAATGTCTTCTCACTAGAATTGCCTAGGAACTCGAAAGGTAAATGTACAGGGTAGATGCACTCATGTGTAATTTTTCTCTTGAACTTAGGTGTAAATCTACACATTTGTGCTATCTCTGTAGATTTACACCTAAGTGTAGCCTTACTTTCCTCCACCACCTGGAACCATGGGGAGATTGCCAGACAGAAAAGATAAGAGAGCTGTAATATAAGGTTTCCACTCATTTGTGAATTGCATTTTGAAGAGAGTAAATCGTACTATTTTAGCACAACGTTATGTACTACAGAATGCAGTTTGTGGATCAGGCCCAAAATATCTATAAAGATCTATTTATTTTGAAAGTTATGTTGTTAATTGGACATTTTGTCTTACAGTTCTGGCCTCTCACGTCCCCCTATATTAAAGTAAACAAAAAATGTTGGATGGAATGCTTGCAATAATCTCAGACACTGGCAATCACTCGGGCCGCATCCCTGTCCATCGTTCTGCCTCTGAACAAAAATGAACTTTGGCCCCAGGTTTGTCGGGTTGGATTATTCTTCATCGACTTGATGTCCTGAGTAAGCTCCCTCTCTGATACTTTCCTGGTACGAAGAGGGAAGAGGCTGGAGTGCCCTCTTTCAACTCTGCTATTTGCCATTGTGATTGAACCCGTTGCAGGATGGCTGAGGATAGATGGTCTTATGTTAATGTTTATGTTATCCATTCTTATAAAGCGCACTGTCACCCTACGGCATCCTGGTGCTGAGATACATGTACACTGCCAACAAGGTGCTACACTGACCATCTTACTACAGACTTATGCTTTGAGGAATAACCACGTTTTTATTTTTTTTCGGAACTTAATCAGAACCTACGTCTGTCTCAGATCGGCTGGTAGGCCGTTCCAGAGCCGCGCTGCCGCACCACTAAAGGCTCCCGTCCAGTCCTTATCAAAGGACTGGAAAGGGTGCTGTGTACTTCTGACAGAATATCGCTATTCGCTGGTGACATCCTAATATTCTTTGATGACCCACAGTAGTCCTGACCTCAGGTTCTCAAGATACTCCAAATCTTCTGTTGATTTTTTGGGCTGACCATCAACTGGGCCAAATCTTTGGTGTATCCCATAGATTGTTGTACAATGGGCCTCCAAACTACAGATCTAAAGGGGTGGCTTCAAATACCTCGGTGTTTACGTGACAGGCGACCCATAAAGAGCATGGGATCAGAAAATCCAACGTTAATTGGATCGCCTGACCTAGGACCTTGGGTTTCGGATGGCACTCCTCTTATCCATTACAGGACTCTCCTCCATTTATAAAATGGTTGTCATGCTGATCCTTTTGTATCAACTACAGAACTATCCCTTTTCCCTGACACATTCTTTTTTTAGGAAACCATACTCACTCCTGCGGGACTTCCTGTGGAACCATCAATCTCCAAGAACAGCCCGATCCAAATGCTATAAATCTACATGCTATAGGGGCATTGTTGCCCCAGATATTGCCTCTTACTACAGGGCGGCTCACCTAATAATTGTCAATGAGTGGTGGTTTGATAACACAGGAGACCCTGCATTCTCACCTGAAAGATGGGCTATTAATGATACACCTCTGCTACACTTGCTTTATGGAGTAGCCCTCCCCATGTCTATTCCTCTGCCCACAACAGTGGTACTCCAAGTATTGAAATGAAATGAAATGAAAATGCGTTTTGTAAAGCGCAAATAGTTGCCCGGAGGCGTCCAAGCGCTATGACTCAAAGGTGTTCTTACTGTAAGGCAGATGGCACGGTGGTTGAAGGGGGCCTACTTATTAAACAAAAAAGTTTTCAGTTGTTTCCTGAAGGAAGTTAGGTCTGGATTGGACCTTAAGTGGAGGGGGAGAGTGTTCCACAGCCTGGCCACATTTAGGGTGAAGGAACAGCCTCCCACTCTAGTTCTTTTAACCTTGGGCACGACAGCAAGAAATGCGTTAGCTGAACGCAGCTGTCTGCTGGGGAGGTAAGGGGTAATTAAAGGAAGATTAATTGCTGGACCAGTTTCCCAGAATGACTGATGGGCAATGCAGAGGGACTTGAAGCTGATCCTGTCCCTAACAGGGAGCCAGTGCAAGCTTATTAGTCCAGGTTTGGCAGAGAACCTGCGGGGAATTTGCAGTAGGGTGCGGGCCGCGCAATTTTGAATAACATGCAGGTTTCGCAATGTGGAGTCAGGGGCTCCAAGATAAAGTGCGTTTCCAAAATCCAGCCTAGAATGGATCAATCCCTGTACTACAGTTTGTTTGGCCTTGAATGGTAGTAGAGGGAGTGTCCTCCTTAAAATTCTGAGAAGGCCAAAACAGGTGGCAGATAGCTTGACGGCCTGATAGTCTAACGTTAGGGACCTATCCAGCCAAATGCCCAGGCTCTTAATGGCACTCTTGGGAGCTGGAGGGGGACCCAGACAGGCGGGCCAGACCGAGCCAACCGAGGCTGGAGCCGATCGTCCCAGCAGCATGACCTCTGTCTTGTCCCCATTAAGTTTGAGACAAGACAGGGTCATCCAGCTTCTCACTTCACTCAGGCAGCCCGCCAGATCTACCATGGCCGCAGAGCCCTCGCCCCGCGTCAAAGAGACCACTAGCTGGGTATCGTCCGCATAGGTAACGATCTTAATACCATATGGACGGACGATCCCAGCCAGCGGCCTCATATAAACGTTAAACAACGTCGGGCTGAGCGAAGAGCCCTGCGGGACCCCACAGCCCAAAGGTCTGCTGGTGGAGATGGTATTTCCCTCAAAAACATGAAAGGTTCTATCACTCAGGAATGACCTAAGCCATTCCAGCGCTCCTCCCTGAATCCCAATGTCATAGAGACGCTGCAGTAGGATTTTATGATTTACCGTGTCAAAAGCGGCACTTAGATCGAGGAGGATGACTGCCACCGATCCTCCCCGATCTAAGATTCCTCTAGTTTCCTCCATAACTGCCAGCAGAGCAGATTCCGTCCCATGTTTGGGGCGGAAGCCCGTTTGTGAAGGGTCAAGCAACTGATTGTTTTCTAGAAAGTTAGTCAAGAGACTATTGATGTATTTCTCTAATATCTTGCTGACCCAAGGGAGCAGGGAAATGGGACGGTAATTACTAAAGTTATTGATGTCCATGTTGGGTTTCTTCACGAGTGCCCTCACCCTGGCCTCTTTCCATGCTGGTGGGACCGTGTTAGTAGCGATTGAGGCATTAAGTACCTCCAGCATAACAGGAAGAATAGTGTGGCCGACGGCCATCAGAGAGCTCGGAGGAGCAGGATCACTGGGGGAGCCTGATTTTACCTGCGTCATTAAAGTAGCAAGTAAATCAGGATGTAGCAGAGGGAACTCAGCCAGCACAGATGGCAGATTGCCCGGAGTGTCCTGCTTAGAATTCGCCAAGATGTCTACTGGAGCATTTCGGACGGTGTTTGAAAATGACGAGTAAATAAGATCGACTTAATTGTAAAAGAAGTCCGCTAGGTCATTACAGCTAGCTTGTAAGTCTTCACTATTTACGGGGGGCTGGGGGAGTTTAGTAAGGCTTTTTACAATCAGGTAAATCTCCTTAGAGTTAGAGCTGGCTTCGGAGATTTTTTGTGTGTAGTACAGGGCTTGTGCTTTCTTTATCTCCTTCTTGTAGTCCCTAATGGAATTTCTATACAGGGTTTTATCTGGGTCTGTATAACCTAGACGCCATTTCCTCTCTAGTCTCTTGCACTTGCGTTTAATATCCCTAAGCTCCTCCGAATACAAAGGAGGCGAGGTCCTAGATCTTTTTACGGGGGTTTTCCTGACGGGGAGTATGATGTTCAGTGATTAAGTTATCCAGTTGTTGAATTCACCATTAGCTACCAAGGGATCTGCGTTAATAGATGGTATTGTGGCTTGTAGCTCGTCGACCCACTTGTCCAGTGGGAGTTTGGACCAGTTTCGTGCTTTCCGTATTGAGAGAGATATCCACAGAGCACTAGTGTGGTGAGGGCATCTGACTAGAGGGACTCCTCTGTGTTTAGGGACCGCACCAAGACACATGACTGTGCTACAGGGCTTCAAGTCTTTGGATACAATTTGATGTGATGTTGGGCTTGATAGTAAAATCATTTGCAGAACTACAGATGAAGTGCGATCTACAGCATCATCAGTTCTTCAGATATCCGCAGCTCCAGTATGCTCTTGCTCCCTACAGAGCAGATGTAGAATATATACTGGACTATAGCCCAATAGTAGCTAAAATCCAATTCGATGAACTGACTATCCATAACATTTAAGACACACTTAACCAATTAAAGCAGCGTGTGACTTGCACCGATGTCCGCTATCAGATGACGTTTGGAGGGAAGCTTGAGCTGTTTCCCTAAGAGGCAGCAATTGCCTCACAGGTTATACTCATCCAACTGAAATATTTACAAAGGATCAACTACATGTGGGACAGACTGTGAAGAATGGGGGCGATGGCTTCTCGGAATTGTCTGAGATGTGGGACTCAGAGAGGGGACACAGTTTGGAAATGTGACATGTGAGCCATTGCTTCCCTTTTGGTAGGTGGTGTTTGCATGCGTGAGGTTAGTGCTATGATTGAGGCTACCCAGCGATCTCAGGTTCGCTCTCCTCCATGTCAAACTAGACACTGGTATTGACAGATATTATGCTGCCTTGATGCGGTTGGGACTGGTTGTGGCCAAAAAGGACATTGCTAAAGCCTGGAAAAGTGTGGGCCGTCCACCCTTGGAAAGATGGAAAATAGGACTGGACCGTTGCATGAGCATGGAAAGTCCCATGTATGGGGCCAGAGGCTGTCCACAAAAACATTACACAATATGGGCTGAATGGTGGTAATACAGAGACATTTTCCTTGAACGATGCAGAGACCTGCTTTGTTCTCGGGATAACGAAATTCGGACCTGTGAAAACTCTATGTCAGCTTAAAACCCAGGGTAGATGGTCAGGGGGGTTGTTGGTGATACATTGAGCCTTTGTTATGTGATTACTAGGCTGCTTTCAATGTGGAAACTATGTTGTTTATTTGCAAAGCTTATTTATGTGACTGAGTCTTTGTTCTTCTAGATATGTCTGAGATAAAATCAGTAAAATGCTGCATGAAAAAAAGAATCATAGACTGCTTTAGTGCACTGTAGGATAAAGTACAGAGCTGTGGCACCAGTTTTATTCCACATTGTCCATGGAGAATCCTACCAACCCAATGGTAGCATCATCCAATTACTATTTAAAACAAAGCAGCCTTACTCAGTTTTTATTCTTTTCATTTTATGTATTTATATATTATGCTCACTCAAGGGACTAAACTCTATATAAGTGCAACAAACTCACAGCACAGAGGGAGCAGAAAACAGAGAACTAGTAGAAAGGTTATCTTTATAGCTAAATAGGGTAGGGAGTAAGTGAAAAGTTTTCATTTGATAAGCTTTTATGTTTTAAATTGTTGTGTTAATTTTTTTAATGACGTTCATTAATTCTAATATATGTTTTGGTTTTAAATAAAGGTGTGCTTGTAATCTGTATATTTGTTTTTCTCATTGGGAGTTAAACATGAATGTGATTTATTTTTTACATTTAAAATATTGTAACTTTTTTTAAATTCAGGTATTTTAAATTAAACTAATATTTCTGAATATTTTAGGTAGTATTAGGAAATATTTTTTAATTTGTAAAACATTTTGTTAGTACTCCCAATTTCCCTTATTTCTGTCATGTGGTTTATTTTTTGGGATAAATTAAATGGTTACCTGTAATGTATTATTTCTAGAGCAACATCGACTACAATTGAGTGAGAAAACTTAATGTGGCAATTTAGTACTTTCCCCAATGCAGTTAAGTTTCAATTGAAATGGAATATAAATCTGATCTCCCCAAATTCCAACACTTTTCCCAATGTGTTTGTAGTTTGAGTAGTAAATATGACCCATCCCCTAAAGTCCAGCATTTTCCCCATTGTGATTAAGATTGAAGTGGGGATAATACATTTCCCCTCCCCGAAACTCCCACACTTTCCCCAATATGGTAGTAGCGGGAATAGTAAACAGTAAATCAGACCCTCGCCCCAAAAAAGTCCTATACTTTCCCTAATGTGTTGAAGTTTGGATTGGAATGGGTAACGTAAATCTGCCTGCCCCAAAGTCCAACACGTTCCCCAATGTAGTTTAGTTGGGAGCTGGAAAAGTAAATCTGATTCTTCATGGCCCCACCAAATCCAAAAGCTTCCCCAATGTGGTTATGTTTGATGTGTGGATTGTAAATTTAACCCCACCCCAACATTAGGATACTTTTCACAATGTGGTTAAGTTTGAATTTGAATAGTATATCTGACCACCTGCCACACTCCCAAAGAACACTTTCCCCAATGTGGTTAACTTTGGAGTAGGAATGGTAAATATTAAATACCTGAACTCCAACACTTTCTCTAATGTTGTGAAGCCTAAAGTGGGAATATTAAGCCTAAAACCTTTGAAGTCTAACAAATTCTACAATTTGGTTACGTTTGGAGTGGCAATATTAAATCTGAACCCCGTACAAAACCACCACTTTGCAAAGTGTAGTTACCTTTGGAGTTTGTATAGTAAATCTGACCCACTCATAGCCCAACAGTTTCTCCAATGTGGTTAACTTTGGAGTGGGAATAGTAAATCTGCTACCCGCCCCCTAAAGCTCAACACTTTTCCCGATATGATTCAGTTTGGAGTGTGAATATCAAATCTAAAACCTCCAAAGTCTAACACTTCCCCAGAGTGATTACATTTTGAGTGGGGATAGTAAATTTTAACACACCCTCTCTCCAAACCCGATATATTTCACAATGTGATTAAGTTTTGAATTAAAATAGTAAATGTTAACTCCCCAAAGTCCAACACTTTCCCCAATGTTGTTAGTATGGAGTTGGAATAAGAAATCTGTACTCTTCCAAAGTCCAACACTTTCCCCAGTTTAATTAGGTTAGGAGCTGGATTTGTAATTTTTGGGTCCTGCTCTGCAGTTCAATATGGACTGTTCCCATGAGGAGCAGGGTCAGTGCTGATTTGTATATAGTTAGCCTTTTTCTAGAGTGGCAAAGTGGCCGTAAAACGATGGGCTGGAATGACTGCCAATGGTTAGACTATTTACAAGCATTCCCCCCATCACCTTTTGTGTGATAAACAGACAGTGCTAAGCAATTTCATGCAATGTAAATGTGGCTATCAGGGTTAACAGTTATGTGATGCAGATTCTAAGCTTGCGCCAGGCCACCCCTTTTATTTTTAATGCCAGTTTGCAGTGTCTGGGAGTCAGTGGTCTGTGGTGAGAATAAAAACTAGTAACTGACCGTAAAGGAGTCAAAGGATGACGGGTCAGTGGCGATTTTGGAAAATGAGGAAGAATTCAATTTAGATTATGCCCTCTGCCCCACAAAGTTTTATAGATCTGTCAGTCAAATACACTGTACCCAGAAGTGGAATGGCATAAAGCATGGGTACTCACAAACATTTTCCTAGAAGTCAAAAAGTAAGGTCGGTGGTGTGACTAATGGTCACATTGATGGGAGTAGGGTGAGGTCAAGATGCAGGGGTTAGTTGGGCATAGGGCGAGTGAAGCATGTACATAGTTTACACTGTAAGCCGTTGAGTTATTTTTATGGTTTTATTCCATACTGTTCTCTAAATTAAATCCTTATTCTCTTAAAGAGACATAGATTAATGCTGTGATATGCTGTATCTGAATTGCTGTCCCTCTACCGCATCAATGAGTAAGCCGTCTCTGCTTGCTCTAGTTGATTTTGGCAAGAAAGGTGCAAAAAGAAAGTAACTTTCTTATTGAATCGGAATGAAATAGAAATGTAGGCCTCACAATCTCCTTAAACCAATAGCCTCATATCTGGTATGTTATGTTAGCTGGATTTGTAGAGAGCGACTTCCCCAATAGAGTATCCAGGCCCTGGAGCAGGTGCGTAGGTGTGGGTCTGTGGGGAGAGAGAGTGAGTGGCCAGCAGGTAGTTAGTTGAAGAGCCAGGTCTTCATCTTCTTGCGGAATTCAAGAAGCAAATAGGAGGCCCAAATGCATAGAAAAGGAATTCCATGTTTTGGGTGCAATGTGGGAAAAGGCTAGACCTCCTGTTCTGTTTTTGAGGACATGGGGAGTGTGTGCGAGTGAGGCAGAGCACAGATGTCTGATGGGTTGGTGGAAGTGAAGGTGGAGGTATGCAGATCCTAGGTTATGCTGTTCCCTAAATGTGTGTTTGAGGAGTTTGAATATGCAATGTTTTAGTATCGGTAGCCAGTGAAGCTCTCTGGGTTGTTGGGTGATGTGGGTGTAACAGAGGAGGTCCATGATGAGTCTTGCTGCGGCATTCTGTAAAAGGTAGTGTAGTCTCTTGTGAGTTAGTGACATAAGTGTTCAGACGTGGTAAATAGAGTTCATGTTTAGAATGTTGAGTTCACAGTTACATAGAGGAATAAAGACCAAGCTCCCTGTGTGGCATATTCATTTATGAGTACCCAGGCTGGGGAGGATTCTACTTCTGGCGATGAAATAGGGGATACACAAGCCGAAGATCGACAGTACTCTACCATAGAGTTTGCCATTGTCAAGCAAACTGCTTGTGCATGCCATTTGTGCCTCAGTCAAAGTGAAAATTGATGGTTGGTGTATGTGGAGTCAAAGCGCAACTCCAGTCAGTGCAAGGTCTGTGAAGAAAGTGGAAGGCCTTACAGAAAGTTTGTTTCTCGTTGGCTACCAATTTGCTGGTAAAGTTGAGACGAGATACTACGCCACAGAGCCGTCATTCATACAGTACACCGACGCTAAAGGCAGTGACAACCAGGTACAGGGAAGCGTTAAAGACAGTGTTAGTCGAGTGCAAGGAAGCAGTAAATGTGGAAGCATTCCTAACGGGAAGATTAACTAAAGGCAGGAGAAAACAAATGCAATACAAAGAGGTGAGAAGGGTGAATAACTCGTACAAGAAACAAAGCCACTACTCACTGCCAAAGAAGACAACGCCTCACTGCCAGAGAGCGGGCGTGATGACCAGGGTAGTAGCGCGCGGCTAGTTCTTGACGAAGGTGCCAGTACAAGCGGGAAGCAGACGCTGCTGGAGTGAGCTCTGCTCTCAATAGCTGAAAGTTCCAGAGGTGATGATGCTGCTGCGTTCCTAATACCCCTGCCTCACTTCGATACCGCCAAAAAGCAAAATATTGGTGACAAATGGACTGCCTATATTGAAAACTTTGACGATGTCATTGATGCCCTGGAAGAAGAAAATGACAAAAAGATCATTACATTTCTGAAGAATTTGATGGGTGAAGGAGTAAAAGAGGTAATAAAGAAACTACTGTTAACTGACAATATCACATACCGTCAAAACAAAGAAGCATTAAATGTCAAGTTTAATCCAATCCTGAATGTCGATTATGAAAGATATATTTACAGTCAGGAATTACAAAAAGCCGGTGAAACAATCAATTCATTCGTTGAGAGACTTGATACGCTCATCAAACACTGTAAGTTCAATGGATTCAATGATGAAGAAGCTATACGTCTCTGAGTTATCGATGGATGTCTGTCAGATTCATTCAGATGACAAATACTGAGAGAAACCGTTAGTCTGGAGCGAGTTTTTATGGCTACCAGAGCTTAGGAATGTGCTGATCAACAAGCTGTTGACATGAAGGCTGGAGGTGCTCAGAGTGAGTCAGTCACGCACATGAAAAGTAAGCAGAAATACCAATCTGAAGGACACAAAGCGATGTCACCAAAGAAAACAACAATGCTTTAGATTTTGATTTTTGTTTCCACATGAAGGTAAACGTCCTGCCATTGGACAAGTATGCAAAGACTGTGGGAAGGAGAACCATACTGTAATGTTTTACAAAGTGAAGGAAAAGCTATGTGAGTCATGACGAGAAAACAAAATGGAAGCAACACTCCATACACCCCCACCAGGCCAAGCAGCAACATCAGCTGGCACAAATTAACACAAAACGAAGTTGATCATCATCTAAATTTTTGTCCAAGCGTTCTTCAGTTTCATTGTCAAGTAACAGTGAGGAAGACGGATTTGCGATGTTGATGTATACCTCAGAAAAAACCTGGGCATGTTGAACTGGCTGCATGCAAAGAAGAATACAAGTCAAAGAAAAGTCAATGAGTAAAATCACAAAAGTCATTCAGACATTGTGCAAAAAAGTACAAAAAAAACCCCAGTTATTCCATACCTTTTATTAATGACAGTAGTGTGTCGATAAACATTATGCCTAGGGAGGAATACAATGAACTGACTCCATTACCCCGTCTCACACTGTCGAAGACTAAAGAGTATAAATGGGCTGATCGATGCCATTAAAGAGTTAAGGTTATGCGAAGCAACCATGAGACACAAAAAGACAAGAATACAAGCACCCATTCATATACTTCAAGGTGCTGCGTCAAGTGCCTGTTTACTCAGTTTCAATGCTGCTATTGATATCGGACTGATATCTCTGAACTGCAACATGAATGCTCTTCATGAAATAGTAAGTCTGTTCTTGTCGTTGCTTCATGGATTAGGAAAACTTAAGACCATGAAAGTGCAACTGCATATCAATGAGGACGTTTGTCCTCTTGCACAAAGACAGACAAATTGCATTTCATCTACAAAAAGCTGTTGAGAAAGAGCTTGAGCCATTACCAAAGCATGATATAATTGAGCGATCTACTGGTCCTACTCTGTAGGTTTGGCCCATAGTGTTAGTGCCCAAAAAGGACAGTGAAGGAGCTGTACGCCTCTGTGTTGATATGCGTCAAGCTAACAAGGCAATTAAAAGAGAACGACATCCTGATCTGCAAATTGCTGTTATGATCACATACCTAATGGTGCTAAAATCTTCTCTCGCCGTGATCTGAACAAAGGATATAATCAACTGGCGCTCGAAGAAAATTGCAGGTATATTACTACCTTTTCCACCCATATTGGTTTGTTCAGATATAAATAATTTTGTTTCGGTGTGTCATCAGCTGCAGAACTTTTTCAAGATGTGGGTCGGTGGCCTGATCATATACGCTGCCCTCCAGGCCTAGTCCCTCGCACTTACTGGCGGCTTGATCCACGCCTTCTGGGAGTTTGGGCGGACTGAGAAGTGACCACTGCCGGAGTCCCTAGATGCACGCGGGATACCCCTGTGGACAGACCACGGAGAGTGGAGGTGCTCCCCGAGGGGGGCTCCCCCCTGCATATCACCCTGGGCTGCCC
This sequence comes from Lissotriton helveticus, assembly GCF_964261635.1. Lineage (NCBI taxonomy): Eukaryota > Metazoa > Chordata > Amphibia > Caudata > Salamandridae > Lissotriton > Lissotriton helveticus. The sequence continues at coordinate 1,794,748,105 of NC_136065.1, forward strand.
CGCCTCTCCCCCTCCTCCCCTTCCGGGACGCTAGGAGGATGTAGTTGGACACCCAGACCCCATACAAGAGGTTGGCGAGGACCGATTTATGTGCCGTCCCCCCTCTCCCTCCCCCTTTTCCATCCTTCCCCCTTGGTCTTTGCTTTAGAGACCCTGGGTCATACATACCCTCCTGTGCGATCTCCTACACCTGGCCTCTATGATAGCCGGTAGAGCACCCGCCCTACCCTGAGGACTACCTTTCTGGCAGTCACGTCGTGCCACACCCATGGGAGCTGGACAACCCTTGGCCCCGATTGGAAAGTTACAGTACCCCTGCGGTGGGCGTGGGAATATCTCGGCGACATGGGACGCAACCGGGCAAAAGGACAAGAGAATCTGGGCGGCTCCGATGTCCCCCGCACCACGGCGGACGCTGCAGGTGTGCGCTCCTCACCGGGGGCCGCTTTGACTGGTCACACCGGGGAACAGCCCCCGGATAAACTGGATCTCATCCTTAAAGAAATAAGGGATTCCAGATCAGGGATGGAGAAACAATTGGGAGCTCTCACTACTGGCCTGACTCTCCTAAAAGCTGACCATGGCAAGTTGGCAGACAGAGTTAAGGAACAGAGTCTCACCCTAGCGGATCTCACACCGACGGTGGCGGAACACTCCTCCTCATTGCAGCAACTCCAACACAGGTCACCACTTTGCTGGATCGGGTGGAAGATGCGGAAGGTAGAAACCGACGCAACAATATACGCGTCATAGGCCTGCCGGAGCGATGCGAGGGGAATCGCGCGGCGGATTTTATGGAACAATGGTTCCGGGACAATGTGTCGCCTGAGGGGCTCTCGTCATACTTTTGTGTAGAGCGGGCGCACAGAATCCCGACCGTCAGCCTCAACCCGGGCTACCACCCCGTCCACTGATTGTAAAGATTCTCAATTATCGAGACAGGGATACTCTGCTACAGAAAGCTCGTGAGAAATCTCTCATCCAATACGAGAATCACCGGGTGTCCTTGTATCCAGATTACACAACATTGGTCTTGAGACAACGTTCCTCGTCCGAAGCGGTGATGAAAAAAACTGCAGAATGCCCAGCTCAAGTATGCACTTCTGTATCCGGCCTGACTGAAGGTCATACATCAGAAAAAAACTAATTTCTTTGAAAGTCCTTCTGATGTTGAAGAATGGATGGAGGTGATGTGCATAGGGTCGAGCCAGGCCGACACTCCGGGAAGATTCACGCAAGGTTCGGATGGCGGCTCGGGACGGGCTGCTCGCCGGCCCATGGCGACCGGTGGGGGCGGTGGGAGTTCCGGCCCCTCGCGAGAACAACAGAAGAGGGACCAGGAGGGGGCGCTTGCGGTGGCTGGTGCCTTTCGTGAGGACGCACATAAAATTGTGACCTGCTCGAATGATAGCACATTACATTCGGACTCCGAACACAGCGCAATCTTGTTCCCCATCATCACGCCTAGGGCAGCGGATGACATGTTAGATAATTGATTATAACCATCGAACTGCTGAGTATTGGACAAATGATTGCAATTCCTGTTATTTTTCCTGATGTAATGTATGATATTGCTATTGATGTTTTACCTTGTAGCTGCACTGGCTGGGTGGTGCGGGATGTATTTCCTGGATATCACACCGAGGGTTGGGATTTTAGACTGCGACCCTGCTTTGACATGTTATACATTGAGACGCAGTGATCCCTAGTTCCCCAGGGTTACCAACTGATGTGTGTCCGCCAATTCACTCCCTTCCCATTTATGTCTTTAGCTTTCCCCCGGGATGGAGTACCGTTGTGCCATCGGGTGTCGATGGTTGGCGACACTATGGCATCACGAACGACTGGCCACCCCCCTTTTAGTGTACGCACCGTTATTTGGTTCTTATGTTTGATGTACCACAGTTGGGCCCAGCGCAGTTCTAATGCTGTGCCAAGTTTAGTTGTAGTTCTGGGGTATGGGGACTCTTGGTCTGATCTACTTAGGTACTTAACACGGGAGGGGATGACACATTACATTTGGGAAGATGGTAAGACCAGCTGAGATCGAAGGGTCCTATAATTTACTCACGTGGAATGTGCTGGGACTGGGAGCAATTCAAAAACATCACCGTATCCACTTGTTTCTCCTTAGACTTCACACGCACATCGTGTTTCTGCAGGAATCCCATCTCAAGGATTCGGAATCGCAGAAGATGCGGAAGAAATGGAGAGGCCACATTTATCCTACAACTTACTCATCTTTCGCTAGGGGGGCTACTATCTGGATACGTCATGGGACCCCATTTGTTGAATTTGAGCGCCGGGTGAACGACCAAGGTAGATATATTTTAGTGAAGGGCACTCTGGATGGGTCTTTGGTAGTCCTTGGAAGCATATATGCTCCAAATTATGAACCAGACCAGTTTCTGTACAGACTGGGTACGGTATTGACGGACTGGGTTGGGATCCCTTGGGTGCTTGGAGGGGACTGGAATGCGATTTTGGACTTAAGACTGGATAGATCACATCCCCCTCTTCAGGCCTCTGTGGCGACTAAATTGACTGACCAATTCGCCTCTTGGGTAGACGGTTGGACATTATCTGATGCGTGGCGGGACCTCTATCCTACTCATAAGGAATATTCCTTTTACTCCCCACTACACCACCTTCACACTAGGATAGACCGGTTCTTATGTTACAGATCTGTAGTCACTAGAGTAGATGGGTCGGAATATCTAGCTAAGACCTTTTCCAATCACAGACCCCTGAAACTCACACTTCTCTGGGGTAGGGTGCCAACCCCGGTGCCCACCTGGAGACTCAACCCACATCTGCTTGAAGACGCTCCCTTTTGCACATCACTATCCAACACTATCACTGACTATTTAAGGGAAAATTGGAATTCTGCCTCCTCGAACCTGATAGAATGGGACGCCCTGAAGGTCGTGGTCAGAGGGGCGACGATAGGACAATTGGTGGGGGCCAGACAGGAGGTGAATCAGAAACTTTGCGATGCGGAGAACCGACTGAAAGTTTTGGAAAGGGAGATAGCACTTGATCCTGGGAGGAATGGGGAGCTGCAGTCAGCCTATATAGACCACGCTGAAACGTTAGAAACACTACAGACAATAGATTATAGGGAATATCTACACCAAAAGCACACTGAAGTTGATAGATCTGGCACACTGCTTGCTCGACTAGTGAGGGATCAACCACTGAACATAACCAGGATTCGTACCCCGACGGGCACCTTGGTCCATACACAAGCGGAAATAAATTTGGCGTTTTGTGATCACCTTCAGGCACTTTATGCGCCCTCCGTGCCAGTAGACAATTTACGGATGGAGGAGTTCTTACAGGGACTTCCCTTTCCGGTGTTGACAGACGATACAAAGAAGGACATTGATGGACCCATTACTCAGCATGAGATTTGGGCAGCGATCCAAAGCCTAAAACGTAATAAAACACCTGGCATGGACGGTCTTCCCGTAGAGTTCTACCTCACCTACTCGGAACTCATTGTGCCAGTACTGGAGACGGTCTACAGAGTGGCATTCGATACGGGACACCTGCCGGACTCCACCATGCAGGCGCTGGTTACATCTATACCTAAGCCTGGCCGAGACTTATTAGATATGACCAACTATAGATCTCTCTCCTTGCTCTCAACCGAATATAAGATTCTTGGTAAAGCTCTGGCCAATCGTATACAATCCCACCTTCCCGCACTTATACACCAGGATCAATGTGAATTCCTCCCTGGTCACAGCACGTCGCTGAATACTCATAGACTGCACTCTATAATGACGGCTACTCCACGCGAGCTTCTCCGAGCGGGGTGTATAGCACTCGCCCTTAAACAAGCATTTGACTCCTTATCCTGGGTATTTATGTTTGAGTCCCTGAAACGATTTGGCTTCCCGGATAACTTTCAGAAGTGGGTCCGTTTACTATATACTTCTCCCATGGCTAGGGCTCGCACTGGCCGATATAGGAGGCGAGGTCCTAGATCTTTTTACGGGGGTTTTCCTGACGGGGAGTATGATGTTCAGTGATTTAGTTATCCAGTTGTTGAATTCACCATTAGCTACCAAGGGATCTGCGTTAATAGATGGTATTGTGGCTTGTAGCTCGTCGACCCACTTGTCCAGTGGGAGTTTGGACCAGTTTCGTGCTTCCCGTATTGAGAGAGATATCCACAGAGCACTAGTGTGGTGAGGGCATCTGACTAGAGGGACTCCTCTGTGTTTAGGGACCGCACCAAGACACATGGCTGTGCTACAGGGCTTGAAGTCTTTGGATACAATTTGATGTGATGTTGGGCTTGATAGTAAAATCATTTGCAGAACTACAGATGAAGTGCGATCTACAGCATCATCAGTTCTTCAGATATCCGCAGCTCCAGTATGCTCTTGCGCCCTACAGAGCAGATGTAGAATATATACTGGACTATAGCCCAATAGTAGCTAAAATCCAATTCGATGAATTGACTATCCATAACATTTAAGACACACTTAACCAATTAAAGCAGCGTGTGACTTGCACCAATGTCCGCTATCAGATGACGTTTGGAGGGAAGCTTGAGCTGTTTCCCTAACAGGCAGCAATTGCCTCACAGGTTATACTCATCCAACTGAAATAATTACATAGGATCAACTACATGTGGGACAGACTGTGAAGAATGGGGGCGATGGCTTCTCGGAATTGTCTGAGATGTGGGACTCAGAGAGGGGACACAGTTTGGAAATGTGACATCTGAGCCATTGCTTCCCTTTTGGTAGGTGGTGTTTGCATGCGTGAGGTTAGTGCTATGAATGAGGCTACCCAGCGATCTCAGGTTCGCTCTCCTCCATGTCAAACTAGACACTGGTATTGACAGATATTATGCTGCCTTGATGCGGTTGGGACTGGTTGTGGCCAAAAAGGACATTGCTAAAGCCTGGAAAAGTGTGGGCCGTCCACCCTTGGAAAGATGGAAAATAGGACTGGACCGTTGCATGAGCATGGAAAGTCCCATGTATGGGGCCAGAGGATGTCCACAGAAACATTACACAATATGGGCTGAATGGTGGTAATACAGAGACATTTTCCTTGAACGATGCAGAGACCTGCTTTGTTCTCGGGATAACGAAATTCGGACCTGTGAAAACTCTATGTCAGCTTAAAACCCAGGGTAGATGGTCAGGGGGGTTGTTGGTGATACATTGAGCCTTTGTCATGTGATTACTAGGCTGCTTTCAATGTGGAAACTGTGTTGTTTATTTGCAAAGCTTATTTATGTGACTGAGTCTTTGTTCTTCTAGATATGTCTGAGATAAAATCAGTAAAATGCTGCATGAAAAAAAAGAATCATAGACTGCTTTAGTGCACTGTAGGATAAAGTACAGACCTGTGGCATCAGTTTTATTCCACATTGTCCATGGAGAATCCTACCAACCCAATGGTAGCATCATCCAATTACTATTTAAAACAAAGCAGCCTTACTCAGTTTTTATTCTTTTCATTTTATGTATTTATATATTATGCTCACTCAAGGGACTAAACTCTATATAAGTGCAACAAACTCACAGCACAGAGGGAGCAGAAAACAGAGAACTAGTAGAAAGGTTATCTTTATAGCTAAATAGGGTAGGGAGTAAGTGAAAAGTTTTCATTTCATAAGCTTTTATGTTTTAAATTGTTGTGTTAATTTTTTTAATGACGTTCATTAATTCTAATATATCTTTTGGTTTTAAATAAAGGTGTGCTTGTAATCTGTATATTTGTTTTTCTCATTGGGAGTTAAACATGAATGTGATTTATTTTTTACATTTAAAATATTGTAACTTTTTTAAATTCAGGTATTTTAAATTAAACTAATATTTCTGAATATTTTAGGTAGTATTAGGAAATATTTTTTAATTTGTAAAACATTTTGTTAGTACTCCCAATTTCCCTTATTTCTGTCATGTGGTTTATTTTTTTGGATAAATTAAATGGTTACCTGTAATGTATTATTTCTAGAGCAACATCGACTAAAATTGAGTGAGAAAACTTAATGTGGCAATTTAGTACTTTCCCCAATGCAGTTAAGTTTCAATTGAAATGGAATATAAATCTGATCTCCCCAAATTCCAACACTTTTCCAAATGTGTTTGTAGTTTGAGTAGTAAATATGACCCATCCCCTAAAGTCCAGCATTTTCCCCATTGTGATTAAGATTGAAGTGGGGATAATACATTTCCCCTCCCCGAAACTCCCACACTTTCCCCAATATGGTAGTAGCGGGAATAGTAAACAGTAAATCAGACCCTCGCCCCGAAAAAGTCCTATACTTTCCCTAATGTGTTGAAGTTTGGATTGGAATGGGTAACGTAAATCTGCCTGCCCCAAAGTCCAACACGTTCCCCAATATAGTTTAGTTGGGAGCTGGAAAAGTAAATCTGATTCTTCATGGCCCCACCAAATCCAAAAGCTTCCCCAATGTGGTTATGTTTGATGTGTGGATTGTAAATTTAACCCCACCCCAAAATTAGGATACTTTTCACAATGTGGTTAAGTTTGAATTTGAATAGTATATCTGACCACCTGCCAAACTCCCAAAGAACACTTTCCCCAATGTGGTTAACTTTGGAGTAGGAATGGTAAATATTAAATACCTGAACTCCAACACTTTCTCTAATGTTGTGAAGCCTAAAGTGGGAATATTAAGCCTAAAACCTTTGAAGTCTAACAAATTCTACACTTTGGTTACGTTTGGAGTGGGAATAGTAAATCTGAACCCCGTAAAAAACCACCACTTTGCAAAGTGTAGTTACCTTTGGAGTTTGTATAGTAAATCTGACCCACTCATAGCCCAACAGTTTCTCCAATGTGGTTAACTTTGGAGTGGGAATAGTAAATCTGCTACCCGCCCCCTAAAGCTCAACACTTTTCCCGATATGATTCAGTTTGGAGTGTGAATATCAAATCTAAAACCTCCAAAGTCTAACACTTCCCCAGAGTGATTACATTTTGAGTGGGGATAGTAAATTTTAACACACCCTCTCTCCAAACCCGATATATTTCACAATGTGATTAAGTTTTGAATTAAAATAGTAAATTTTAACTCCCCAAAGTCCAACACTTTCCCCAATGTTGTTAGTATGGAGTTGGAATAAGAAATCTGTACTCTTCCAAAGTCCAACACTTTCCCCAGTTTAATTAGGTTAGGAGCTGGAATTGTAATTTTTGGGTCCTGCTCTGCAGTTCAATATGGACTGTTCCCATGAGGAGCAGGGTCAGTGCTGATTTGTATATAGTTAGCCTTTTTCTAGAGTGGCAAAGTGGCCGTAAAACGATGGGCTGGAATGACTGCCAATGGTTAGACTATTTATAAGCATTCCCCCCATCACCTTTTGTGTGATAAACAGACAGTGCTAAGCAGTTTCATGCAATGTAAATGTGGCTATCAGGGTTAACAGTTATGTGATGCAGATTCTAAGCTTGCGCCAGGCCACCCCTTTTATTTTTAATGCCAGTTTGCAGTGTCTGGGAGTCACAGTGGTCTGTGGTGAGAATAAAAACTAGTAACTGACCAGAAGGAGTCAAAGGATGACGGGTCAGTGGCGATTTTGGAAAATGAGGAAGAATTCAATTTAGATTATGCCCTCTGCCCCACAAAGTTTTATAGATCTGTCAGTCAAATACACTGTACCCAGAAGTGGAATGGCATAAAGCATGGGTACTCACAAACATTTTCCTAGAAGTCAAAAAGTAAAGTCGGTGGTGTGACTAATGGTCACATTGATGGGAGTAGGGTGAGGTCAAGATGCAGGGGTTAGTTGGGCATAGGGCGAGTGAAGCATGTACATAGTTTACACTGTAAGCCTTTGAGTTATTTTTATGGTTTTATTCCATACTGTTCTCTAAATTAAATCCTTATTCTCTTAAAGAGACATAGATTAATGCTGTGATATGCTGTATCTGATTTGCTGTCCCTCTACCGCACCAATGAGTAAGCCGTCTCTGCTTGCTCTAGTTAATTTTGGCAAGAAAGGTGCAAAAAGAAAGTAACTTTCTTATTGAATCGGAATGAAATAGAAATGTAGGCCTCACAATCTCCTTAAACCAATAGCCTCATATCTGGTATGTTATGTTAGCTGGATTTGTAGAGCGCGACTTCACCAATAGAGTATCCAGGCCCTGGAGCAGGTGCGTAGGTGTGGGTCCGTGGGGAGAGAGAGTGAGTGGCCAGCAGGTAGTTAGTTGAAGAGCCAGGTCTTCATCTTCTTGCGGAATTCAAGAAGCAAATAGGAGGCCCAAATGCATAGAACAAGAATTCCATGTTTTGGGTGCAATGTGGGAAAAGGCTAGACCTCCTGTTCTGTTTTTGAGGACATGGGGAGTGTGTGCGAGTGAGGCAGAGCACAGATGTCTGATGGGTTGGTGGAAGTGAAGGTGGAGGTATGCAGATCCTAGGTTATGCTGTTCCCTAAATGTGTGTTTGAGGAGTTTGAATATGCAATGTTTTAGTATCGGTAGCCAGTGAAGCTCTCTGGGGTGTTGGGTGATGTGGGTGTAACAGAGGAGGTCCATGATGAGTCTTGCTGCGGCATTCTGTCAAAGGTAGTGTAGTCTCTTGTGAGTTAGTGACATAAGTGATCAGACGTGCTAAATAGAGTTCATGTTTAGAATGTTGAGTTCACAGTTACATAGAGGAATAAAGACCAAGCTCCCTGTGTGGCATATTCATTTATGAGTACCCAGGCTGGGGAGGATTCTACATCTTGCGATGAAATAGGGGATACACAAGCCGAAGATCGACAGTACTCTACCATAGAGTTTGCCATTGTCAAGCAAACTGCTTGTGCATGCCATTTGTGCCTCAGTCAAAGTGAAAATTGATGGTTGGTGTATGTGGAGTCAAAGCGCAACTCCAGTCAGTGCAAGGTCTGTGAAGAAAGTGGAAGGCCTTACAGAAAGTTTGTTTCTCGTTGGCTACCAATTTGCTGGTAAAGTTGAGACGAGATACTACGCCACAGAGCCGTCATTCATACAGTACACCAACGCTAAAGGCAGTGACAACCAGGTACAGGGAAGCGTTAAAGACAGTGTTAGTCGAGTGCAAGGAAGCAGTAAATGTGGAAGCATTCCAAACGGGAAGATTAACTAAAGGCAGGAGAAAACAAATGCAATGCAAAGAGGTGAGAAGGGTGAATAACTCATACAAGAAACAAAGCCACTACTCACTGCCAAAGAAGACAACGCCTCACTGCCAGAGAGCGGGCGTGATGACCAGGGTAGTAGCGCGTGGCTAGTTCTTGACGAAGGTGCCAGTACAAGCGGGAAGCAGACGCTGCTGGAGTGAGCTCTGCTCTCAATAGCTGAAAGTTCCAGAGGTGATGATGCTGCTGCGTTCCTAATACCCCTGCCTCACTTCGATACCACCAAAAAGCAAAATATTGGTGACAAATGGACTGCCTATATTGAAAACTTTGACGATGTCATTGATGCCCTGGAAGAAGAAAATGACAAAAAGATCATTAGATTTCTGAAGAATTTGATGGGTGAAGGAGTAAAAGAGGTAATAAAGAAACTACTGTTAACTGACAATATCACATACCGTCAAAACAAAGAAGCATTAAATGTCAAGTTTAATCCAATCCTGAATGTCGATTATGAAAGATATATTTACAGTCAGGAATTACAAAAAGCCGGTGAAACAATCAATTCATTCGTTGAGAGACTTGATACGCTCATCAAACACTGTAAGTTCATTGGATTCAATGATGAAGAAGCTATACGTCTCTGAGTTATCGATGGATGTCTGTCAGATTCATTCAGATGACAAATACTGAGAGAAACCCTTAGTCTGGAGCGAGTTTTTATGGCTACCAGAGCTTAGGAATGTGCTGATCAACAAGCTGTTGACATGAAGGCTGGAGGTGCTCAGAGTGAGTCAGTCACGCACATGAAAAGTAAGCAGAAATACCAATCTGAAGGACACAAAGCGATGTCACCAAAGAAAACAACAATGCTTTAGATTTTGATTTTTGTTTCCACATGAAGGTAAACGTCCTGCCATTGGACAAGTATGCAAAGACTGTGGGAAGGAGAACCATACTGTAATGTTTTACAAAGTGAAGGAAAAGCTATGTGAGTCATGACGAGAAAACAAAATGGAAGCAACACTCCATACACCCCCACCAGGCCAAGCAGGAACATCAGCTGGCACAAATTAACACAAAACGAAGTTGATCATCATCTAAATTTTTGTCCAAGTGTTCTTCAGTTTCATTGTCAAGTAACAGTGAGGAAGACAGATTTGCGATGTTGATGTATACCTCAGAAAAAACCTGGGCATGTTGAACTGGCTGCATGCAAAGAAGAATACAAGTCAAAGAAAAGTCAATGAGTAAAATCACAAAAGTCATTCAGACATTGTGCAAAAAAGTACCAAAAAAAACCAGTTATTCCATACCTTTTATTAATGACAGTAGTGTGTCGATAAACATTATGCCTAGGGAGGAATACTATGAACTGACTCCATTACCCCGTCTCACACTGTCGAAGACTAAAGAGTATAAATGGGCTGATCGATGCCATTAAAGAGTTAAGGTTATGCGAAGCGACCATGAGACACAAAAAGACAAGAATACAAGCACCCATTCATATACTTCAAGGTGCTGCGTCAAGTGCCTGTTTACTCAGTTTCAATGCTGCTATTGATATCGGACTGATATCTCTGAACTGCAACATGAATGCTCTTCATGAAATAGTAAGTCTGTTCTTGTCGTTGCTTCATGGATTAGGAAAACTTAAGACCATGAAAGTGCAACTGCATATCAATGAGGACGTTTGTCCTCTTGCACAAAGACAGACAAATTGCATTTCATCTACAAAAAGCTGTTGAGAAAGAGCTTGAGCCATTACCAAAGCATGATATCATTGAGCCATCTACTGGTCCTACTCTGTAGGTTTGGCCCATAGTGTTAGTGCCCAAAAAGGACAGTGAAGGAGCTGTATGCCTCTGTGTTGATATGCGTCAAGCTAACAAGGCAATTAATAGAGAACGACATCCTGATCTGCAAATTGCTGTTATGATCACATACCTAATGGTGCTAAAATCTTCTCTCGCCATGATCTGAACTAAGGATATAATCAACTGGCGCTCGAAGAAAATTGCAGGTATATTACTACCTTTTCCACCCATATTGGTTTGTTCAGATATAAATAATTTTGTTTCGGTGTGTCATCAGCTGCAGAACTTTTTCAAGATGTGGGTCGGTGACCTGATCATATACGCTGCCCTCCAGGCCTAGTCCCTCGCACTTACTGGCGGCTTGATCCACGCCTTCTGGGAGTTTGGGCGGACTGAGAAGTGACCACTGCCGGAGTCCCTAGATGCACGCGGGATACCCCTGTGGACAGACCACGGCGAGTGGAGGTGCTCCCCGAGGGGGGCTCCCCCCTGCATATCACCCTGGGCTGCTCCGCCTCTCCCCACTCCTCCCCTTCCGGGATGCTAGGAGGATGTAGTTGGACACCCAGACCCCATACAAGAGGTTGGCGAGGACCGATTTATGTGCCGTCCCCCCTCTCTCTCCCCCTTTTCCATCCTTCCCCCTTGGTCTTTGCTTTAGAGACCCTGGGTCATACATACCCTCCTGTGCGATCTCCTACACCTGGCCTCTATGATAGCCGGTAGAGCACCCGCCCTACCCTGAGGACTACCTTGCTGGCAGTCACGTCGTGCCACACCCATGGGAGCTGGACAACCCTTGGCCCCGATTGGAAAGTTACAGTACCCCTGTGGTGGGCGTGGAAATATCTCGGCGCCATGGGACGCAACCGGGCAAAAGGAGAAGAGAATCTGGGCGGCTCAGATGTCCCCCGCACCACGGCGGACGCTGCAGGTGTGCGCTCCTCACCGGGGGCCGCTTTGACTGGTCACACCGGGGAACAGCCCCCGGATAAACTGGATCTCATCCTTAAAGAAATAAGGGATTCCAGATCAGCGATGGAGCAACAATTGGGAGCTCTCACTACTGGCCTGACTCTCCTAAAAGCTGACCATGGCAAGTTGGCAGACAGAGTTAAGGAACAGAGTCTCACCCTAGCGGATCTCACACCGACGGTGGCGGAACACTCCTCCTCATTGCAGCAACTCCAACACAGGTCACCACTTTGCTGGATCGGGTGGAAGATGCGGAAGGTAGAAACCGACGCAACAATATACGCGTCATAGGCCTGCCGGAGCGATGTGAGGGGAATCGCGCGGCGGATTTTATGGAACAATGGTTCCTGGACAATGTGTCGCCTGAGGGGCTCTCGTCATACTTTTGTGTAGAGCAGGCGCACAGAATCCCGACCGTCAGCCTCAACCCGGGCTACCACCCCGTCCACTGATTGTAAAGATTCTCAATTATCGAGACAGGGATACTCTGCTACAGAAAGCTCGTGAGAAATCTCTCATCCAATACGAGAATCACCGGGTGTCCTTGTATCCAGATTACACAACGTTGGTCTTAAGACAACGTTCCTCCTTCGAAGCGGTGAAGAAAAAACTGCAGAATGCCCAGCTCAAGTATGTACTTCTGTATCCGGCCTGACTGAAGGTCATACATCAGAAAAAAACTAATTTCTTTGAAAGTCCTTCTGATGTTGAAGAATGGATGGAGGTGATGTGCATAGGGTCGAGCCAGGCCGACACTCCGGGAAGATTCACGCAAGGTTCGGATGGCGGCTCGGGACGGGCTGCTCGCCGGCCCATGGCGACCGGTGGGGGCGGTGGGAGTTCCGGCCCCTCGCGAGAACAACAGAAGAGGGACCAGGAGGGGGCGCTTGCGGTGGCTGGTGCCTTTCGTGAGGACGCACATAAAATTGTGACCTGCTCGAATGATAGCACATTACATTCGGACTCCGAACACAGCGCAATCTTGTTCCCCATCATCACGCCTAGGGCAGCGGATGACATGTTAGATAATTGATTATAACCATCGAACTGCTGAGTATTGGACAAATGATTGCAATTCCTGTTATTTTTCCTGATGTAATGTATGATATTGCTATTGATGTTTTACCTTGTAGCTGCACTGGCTGGGTGGTGCGGGATGTATTTCCTGGATAGCACACCGAGGGTTGGGATTTTAGACTGCGACCCTGCTTTGACATGTTATACATTGAGACGCAGTGATCTCTAGTCCCCAGGGTTACCAACTGATGTGTGTCCGCCAATTCACTCCCTTCCCATTTATGTCTTTAGCTTTCCCCCGGGATGGAGTACCGTTGTGCCATCGGGTGTCGATGGTTGGCGACACTATGGCATCACGAACGACTGGCCACCCCCCTTTTAGTGTACGCACCGTTATTTGGTTCTTATGTTTGATGTACCACAGTTGGGCCCAGCGCAGTTCTAATGCTGTGCCAAGTTTAGTTGTAGTTCTGGGGTATGGGGACTCTTGGTCTGATCTACTTAGGTACTTAACACGGGAGGGGATGACACATTACATTTGGGAAGATGGTAAGACCAGCTGAGATCGAAGGGTCCTATAATTTCCTCACGTGGAATGTGCGGGGACTGGGAGCAATTCAAAAACGTCACCGTATCCACTTGTTTCTCCTTAGACTTCACACGCACATCGTGTTTCTGCAGGAATCCCATCTCAAGGATTCGGAATCGCAGAAGATGCGGAAGAAATGGAGAGGCCACATTTATCCTACAACTTACTCATCTTTCGCTAGGGGGGCTACTATCTGGGTACGTCATGGGACCCCATTTGTTGAATTTGAGCGCCGGGTGAACGACCAAGGTAGATATATTTTAGTGAAGGGCACACTGGATGGGTCTTTGGTAGTCCTTGGAAGCATATATGCTCCAAATTATGAACAAGACCAGTTTCTGTACAGACTGGGTACGGTATTGACGGACTGGGTTGGGATCCCTTGGGTGCTTGGAGGGGACTGGAATGCGATTTTGGACTTAAGACTGGATAGATCACATCCCCCTCTTCAGGCCTCTGTGGCGACTAAATTGACTGACCAATTCGCCTCTTGGGTAGACGGTTGGACATTATCTGATGCATGGAGGGACCTCTATCCTACTCATAAGGAATATTCCTTTTACTCCCCACTACACCACCTTCACACTAGGATAGACCGGTTCTTATGTTACAGATCTGTAGTCACTAGAGTAGATGGGTCGGAATATCTAGCTAAGACCTTTTCCAATCACAGACCCCTGAAACTCACACTTCTCTGGGGTAGGGTGCCAACCCCGGTGCCCACCTGGAGACTCAACCCACATCTGCTTGAAGACGCTCCCTTTTGCACATCACTATCCAACACTATCACTGACTATTTAAGGGAAAATTGGAATTCTGCCTCCTCGAACCTGATAGAATGGGACGCCCTGAAGGTCGTGGTCAGAGGGGCGACGATAGGACAATTGGTGGGGGCCAGACAGGAGGTGAATCAGAAACTTTGCGATGCGGAGAACCGACTGAAAGTTTTGGAAAGGGAGATAGCACTTGATCCTGGGAGGAATGGGGAGCTGCAGTCAGCCTATATAGACCATGCTGAAACGTTAGAAACACTACAGACAATAGATTATAGGGAATATCTACACCAAAAGCACACTGAAGTTGATAGATCTGGCACACTGCTTGCTCGACTAGTGAGGGATCAACCACTGAACATAACCAGGATTCGTACCCCGACGGGCACCTTGGTCCATACACAAGCGGAAATAAATTCGGCGTTTTGTGATCACCTTCAGGCACTTTATGCGCCCTCCGTGCCAGTAGACAATTTACGGATGGAGGAGTTCTTACAGGGACTTCCCTTTCCGGTGTTGACAGACGATACAAAGAAGGACATGGATGGACCCATTACTCAGCATGAGATTTGGGCAGCGATCCAAAGCCTAAAACGTAATAAAACACCTGGCATGGACGGTCTTCCCGTAGAGTTCTACCTCACCTACTCGGAACTCATAGTGCCAGTACTGGAGACGGTCTACAGAGTGGCATTCGATACGGGACACCTGCCGGACTCCACCATGCAGGCGCTGGTTACATCTATACCTAAGCCTGGCCGAGACTTATTAGATATGACCAACTATAGATCTCTCTCCTTGCTCTCAACCAAATATAAGATTCTTGGTAAAGCTCTGGCCAATCGTATACAATCCCACCTTCCCGCACTCATACACCAGGATCAATGTGAATTCCTCCCTGGTCACAGCACGTCGCTGAATACTCATAGACTGCACTCTATAATGACGGCTACTCCACGCGAGCTTCTCCGAGCGGGGTGTATAGCACTCGCCCTTAAACAAGCGTTTGACTCCTTATCCTGGGTATTTATGTTTGAGTCCCTGAAACGATTTGGCTTCCCGGATAACTTTCAGAAGTGGGTCCGTTTACTATATACTTCTCCCATGGCTAGGGCTCGCACTGGCCGATATATCTCGGAACGTTATTTGGTGCACAGAGGTACGCGGCAGGGTTGCCCCTGGTCCCCTCTACTGTTCGTGCTGGCTCTTGAACCCATGGCCCTGGCCCTCCGGAGAACAGCGGACCGTATGGGCATCCCTATAGATGGGACGCAACACCTGGTTTCTGTCTACGCGGATGATATTTTATTGTATTTGCGCGACTTGACGGCGGACCACTCCTCACTCTTCACCATATTTGATAAGTTCGAGCTGTTATCTGGTCTAGCGATAAACCCTGCAACGTCGGTTGGCTTCTTCTTCCGGGAAGCTCTACATCTTACCCACATACGATTTTGGCACATACCCAATTCCGGTAGCTCCTACCACTTTTAAATACTTGGGTATACAGTTGTATAGGACACCGGAAAACCAGATAGATGGTAATATCACAGGTGGCGGAGTCCCAATAATACGCACAAACTAGCAGGTCCTTTTCAATGTAGGGCCCCTCCAGCGACAAGTAGTTGAAGGGAATCTGTTACCCGTACCCAATAGTCTGACAGCCTCTAGAACCTCCCCAGGGTCAGTGGAACTACTGATGATGGAATGACCAGGAGTGGGATAGGGTAGGTTAGGGAGGGTTTGGGTTGAGGGGTTGCATATAGTTATATAAAATGGTAATTATTACATCTCTATTTAAATTGTGTTGTAATACCCATCACACGATATGTTAAACCATGCCTATGATGATCGGTTTACCTCTTGACAAGTTTCCTTGTATTGCACATGAGATATGGATATGATTGCCATGTAAATGGAGGGGGGGGGTGTAAACCGAAAAAGACTGTACATATTGCATGTACCTGTTCTTATCATTGCTGAATTTGCAGTCGATAATAAAGAGTGTTAAAAAAAATGGTTTTTCAAGATGTCATTAGACATATCAGACAACCTGTCATGAATGCTTTCAATTACAGTGATGACATATTGGTTTTTGGAGCTACACAAAAGCAACCTGATAAAGCTCTTACACAAGTGTGTCATTTACTTGCTGATACAGGTTTAACTTTGAATGCTGAGAAATATGAGTTTCACGAAACAAAACACACATTCTTTGGCCATATATTTTCTGATGGGGGTGTGACGCTGGGTCCAGCTAAAGTACAAGCTTTGTCAGCCACCAACCCCCCACAAGTTTTTACCAAGTTACGTTCATTGCTTTGCATGGCCAGTTACTGTTCCAGATACATATGTGACTTTGACACAGTAAGTACTCCCTTAAGAGACTTAACAAAAAGAAGTGCTTCATTTTACTGGTCACACAAATGTGAACCAAGTTTTAATAAAATCAACCATGCAACTGAGAACACCACTGAAATTGCCTACTTTGATACAAAGCTTCATACAGAGGTTGTTGTTGACGCAAGCCTGTCGCAAGTCGGTTTGGGCGCAATTGTTGCCCAACACAGTGGACACCCAAATGCTCCAAAGCATTTTGTGACATATGCAAGCAGAGGTTTGTCACAAACTGAACATGCCTATTCACAACCTGAGAAAGAAGGTTTAGCAGTAGTGTGGGCTTTTGAACATTACCATGTATTCTTCTATGGAAAACCTTTTACTCTTGTAACAGATCATCAAGCATTGCTTACCATCCTTGGCAACCCAAAGCCAATATGCCTCCTAGAACTGAATGTTGGGATTTGCGACTACAGGAATATAACAACACTATTATGCACCGACCAGGGAAAGATCAAAACCCTCCTGACTATTTTTCACCAGTACAGTGTCATGTTACCTCTTTCAAAGCGGCTGAAACCTACATTAACTTCATTGTAAATTCCAGTATACTTGCCGCTATTTAATTGGAACAAATTATTACTGCAGTGAGCAAAGATAGTGACATGTTGACCCTATAAGACATTATTGCACATCAATCGTGGAAACAGCACACACGACCTCTCGCAGGTGACAGCGAATATCAGAAGTTCAAATTTTTTAAAGATGGACTGTCCATTACTCAAGAAGGCAGTGTCTTATGAGGTTCCAGAATGTCATACTGGGGAGTCTGGGACAATGAGTAATTGAAGTGGCCCATGAAAGACATTGTGGAATTGTTGCCACCAAACGAGCTCTCTGAGACCAAGTTTGGTTTCCTCATCTTGAAGAGAAATTTAAAAGAGATTTGAAGGCCTGTCATTTATGCAATTACTTATCTCCCAAAATCCCTCAACATACCTTGAATATGCTGTGATTTACCAAAACATGTATGGGTGAAAATCGCTGTTGATTTCTTTGGTCCTCTTGACAATGGACATCACCTGATGGTGGTTATCGATGAATACTCCTGTTTTTCATTGGTAGAAGATCTCTCATCGATCACCTAAGAGTGAGTCATGGAGAGGTTAGATGGTATTTTTGCACCATGGGGGGTTCCTTAAATCCTAAAGTCTGAAAATGGCCCATCATTCAGCAGCTGAGAAATCAGAGACTTTCTTTATCATCTCAATGTGAGACCTCAGAAAAGCACACCCCTTTGAGCAAATGGTGTTGTCGAACACTTTAGGAGTGCACTTAAAAAGGCCTCCCTGTGTGCTACATTTGAGAAGCTTGATCTGAAGTCAGCTCTCCAAGCTGCTCTTCAAGCTTACCAGTCGACTTCTCATTCAATGACAGGTGAAAGTCCTGCCACCCCAATGTTTGGGAGAGCCATGAAGACCAAGTTATCTACAACATATGGTCAACTTCATCAAACAGACTTGTGCTGTGAGCAAAAGATTAAAGTCTATGCCGACAAATGTAAATGTGCCAAGGACGCTACTTTCAATGAAAGCGATTGAGTATTGGTGCAACAACGAAAAAACTAAAATCTCATGCTCCCTTTGAAGCTGAACCTTTCAAAGTTATGACTAGTAAAGGACTCATTGTGACTGCTCACCTTCCTGGAAAGTCCATTAATCGAGATTGTTCTCGCTACAGGCATCTACCTCATCATTTCCCAGTTCTTGATGTGAAAGATGAGACTGGTTCGATTGAGACTGTAGAGAGCCCCCTGACTGAGGGGATACTACAGTTAGCAAAATGGTATGAAAATCCTTGATCAAGACCCCACAACAAGGTGTGAAATTCACTGAGATAGGCAAACATAAACACAAAAACTCCACTTCTAGATGTGGTACAGTGGGAAAGTTTCAATCATTGCTTTACCACTTGGCCAATATATGCTGACTGTGAACTTTGTATTAAATGTCTGACAAGGTTCCATAAACAGAGGCATTACTTGGTGAGAGTAGTCTCTGAATCTCACAATTGAAATCACCCTCAGCTTAGTTGTTGTGTAATTAGCAAGATGGAAACTATGGAACTCAAAGACATGTTTTTCATTAATATTGGCCTTCCCTTGTGACAAATTGTGTGTTCTTGGGCAATCACTATTTGAACATATTTTGTTACTCATTTTGGCAGAGATAAGAAGAACTTAAATCAAACTGAACACTGGTAGTACGTATATGATAAGTAACCAGGACTGTAACTCAACAATCATTCGATTTTGTTGACGGGAACACCCAGTCTCATAGTCCACTCATTCAAATGTGGTGTACTGATAAAGTTATGGACCTTGAAAAAAGAAGTGCTGCACTGTTCTGAAGGTACTGCTGGTTCACCAAATGGTTTGGTTATTGTCAAATTATGTGCTTCATAGGCCTTTTTCCCTTATGTCATAGAGGTGATCAAGCCACTGAAGACTCAATCCAAGCTCAAGCCAGATCCCTGGCATTGGCACAAGCTTGGAGCGCTCTTTGATCCTCAAACCCAGAAAAAGACAGGTCCTTTTTGGCTTTTGTCTGCCACCCATGCTCTAAAATCATGCACCAAAAATGTATGTCACAGCAGTAACTGTTGAGGTAAAATGTGAGAGAACAAGATACCTATCTACTGGCAGAATTGACCAATGTGAAACTAGAAAACTTGGGATCAGTTCCATCTTCCCTACAAGACCAAATCGTGTGAATCTGCTCAATTGGTTTATTTCACATTGCCCCCTTTTTCCTAAATATATATAACACTAGAGCACCAGGACATGAGTTCAGGAAGTGAGCAGCACAATAACTTATCTTGTGTTTGATTTAATAGACAATAATTTCTCACTATGTAAATAACATGATGGGTCACATAGAGGGTGTTCATGACAAATGACTTGCCTCTTGGCTCACTAATGGCATTGTCATCATAGTTGGGGGAAGAGCATGAATGTTTCATGTTTTAAAACTATCACTTCCAATAAATGTCACTCAATCAAGTGATGTAATCTGATGAAGGTGAAACAATTCCACATGTTAAAGAAATTCAATTTTTAATTTTTTTTATAAAGACTTTAATATAGGTTACTTGTGTTCTGATTCAGGGAAGACCTGTCCTCGCAGCTCAGGTTGAACTTTTCCCAATATAACGTGGCCAAGAATGAGTTACATAAGGCTGGGTCCAAGCTGACGTGGCATGGTGTGAAAAATACCCATAGCTGAGATTAAATCAAGCCTGCATGCAACACTTTTTATATACTTTATTGAGTTGCCTCTAATAAAGGGCAGACTGGTCCAGAGCCACTAGCGTTTATCGTACAAGGCATGGACGTCTTTTTGGGGTCGCTGCTGCAACCTCTGGCATGCCCCTTGAGTCCCCTGGCACTGCCTTTGTGACCCCTAGCATCCACAGTGGCAAAACTAGTGTCAGGAAAAGAAGCAGCTCGTCCTCATTGACGTTGGTGGAGCAGGCCACCGCGTTGCGGGGGGCCACTATCCAAGGGCCCCCTCACTCAGCAAGCCTCTTAATCATGAATTAAATGGTGCGCACGTGTAGTGTTGCGCTCTAGTCGTTACACGGCTGCTTGATGACGTAGAGTGCAACCGCCATTTTGTCGGAGACAGAGCCCAGCCCGAGCACATCGCGGACGCTCCCGGATCTCTCCTATTGTGATTTAATAAATTCAATTACCTGCAGCAAATCCAGAGTGGCGCTTCTTTGGGGGCAATAACCTACATCATTACAGTGGCGACGAGATCGGGATCCGAAAAGAAACGGCAGAGAGAAGCCCGAGACCACGAAGTGCCAATCCTAGGCACCCACAAGAGACCCCACATAAGGGTGACCACGGGGAGGAGCAGCCCCATGCAGGCAGTACAAGGACCACAACGAGAAGGGGAAATAGGGGACGCGAGTCTCCCATCAGGCATAACTTCGACAAGCTCACAGAAGTAACCCTGGCTGCCTGAGGTCCTGGTGGAGCACGCACCACAAAGTGAGGGGGTGATTCGGGGCCCCAACAAAACCACGCACACCAGCGCAGACTGAGCGCACCAGGCAGTCCCAGAGGGGAAGAGGCTATACCAGAGAGGCGAGGAGAAATGTGTGCCTAGGCATCCTCACTCACGCCACCTGTCCCATTCCTACCCAAAGCAGGGGATCATGTGATGAAGTGGGAGGTTTGGAGGGAATACTTTATGAATTATCTGGAAGCCCTAGAGGATGAGAACGGGGAGGAGTTTCCCAGCAAGAGAAGGAGGAGAATATTACTCCACAACCTAGGCTCGGAGGGCATCAGGGTTTTCCAAAATCTAGTCCCCACACCGTGACAGGCGGCAGACGACGATGTGTTCCAACACACGATCGACGACCTGAACAACCACTATTGACCGGCAGTGTGTACCTCAATAGACAGGTACAACTTCCAACAGATGAAGCAAGCAGCAGGAGAGTCCATAGACAAATACGTAGCTGCCTTAAAGAAACTAGCAATCATGTGTAAATTTGGCGCCTTTCACGACGAGTTCATCAAAGACCAAATAGTCATGCACACCACAAATACAGCAATCCAAGATAAACTGTGGATAAATTGGGATGCCACCCTGAAGGAAGTCATAGCCATGGTAAAGAAGGCGGAGCTATCCAAAAGGTATGCAGACGCGGCAAAAAGAGAAACAGCCACGAGGCCCATGGTAAACATAATCACCGAAGCAGAACCATCGGAGAGAGGCAAGGCAGCAGCGGGCGACATGAAGACACAAGCCAAGTGGACACCCAGAACAACACAAGTGAAGAAACCCGCCAATGAAAGCAAGAATGCGTGCTATAGGTGTGGCAGTCCATCTCACGCAGCCTACGACAAACGTTGCCCGGCCTTCCACGCCAAATGCATGTTCTGTGGCATCGTGGGGCAATTCGAGAAAGTATGCCGCCGCAAGCAGAGGAGACCGACAGTCAAGTACGTAGCACAGGAGTCGGGGCGGAAGGAGAAGAAGAAGGTGAAGAGCAGGACAATGTGCTGTGCATAGAAGACACATACTAGGCATAGACTGCAATCGCTCCTAGTCATAGGGGGAATACCGATCAATATCGTGTCCTGAAATTTGAGTTTGTAATATCATACATTCGTTATAGAATATCCGAGTGGCCCAGGCGAAACACAGCGGAGAGAAAATTCCCCGGGAGCTGGAAGGATGAGAGTAAGGACACCAGGAGAAAGAACAGAGAGTCCGTCCACTACCCCGGTGAGGCTTACACGTGCTAGTAGAATGGTGGTAAGGCGTGCGAGATACAGAGACTATGAGATGGGAGAGGTGAAAGGCATTTCTTCTCTGTTGTTATTTAATTGTAAAGAAGGGAGGTATGTAGTGTTGCGCTCTAGTAGTTACGCAGCTGCGTGATGACGTAGAGCGCAACAGCCATTTTGTCGGAGACAGAGCCCAACCCGAGCACATCGCGGACGCTCCCAGCGCTCTCCTATTGTGATTTAATAAATTCAATTACCTGCAGCAAATCCAGAGTGGCGCTTCTTTGGGGGCAATAACCTACAACATTACAGCAAGCCCGGCCTCCTATTAAGAGGTCGGGCGTGCACACCATTTAATTCATGAAGAGCCTCTGAGGCCCGGCCGGGGCCCAGGCGTGCGTGCGCACCATTTAAATTATTAATTAATTAAGTGGTGGGCACTCCATTAATTAAATGGTGGTTGGGTGTGTGCCACGCGTAGTTGTCACTCTCTGCGTCTGCATGGTCTTCAGTGTGGGGCTGGTGACCAATGCCAATGAATTTACAGTCATGAGCATTGGGGAGCGCACGCAATTAAAAGTGCGCATGAAACTTGTGAGGTGAACCCAGCAACACCTGCTCGCAGCTGCCACTAATGACCAGTGGCAGAACTCAAAATGGTGATTTTTTTCGGGAAAGCATTATCATTTGAATAGAGACGGCTGTGGAGGTGGTCACTAAGTTGAATCGAGTGGTAATAGTCACCAAATTTGTGGGCATAAGGCAAGGGAAGAGAGTAGAGGTTGTTTACTTTTTTCCTTTGGTGACTACGCCTAATGAATGATCAAAAAAACAAGGACGTCACATGTTGAAAATTATTGGATATAAATTAGTCCTTATTTTGAGAACAGAGAGCCCCCAGGCGTAAATAGTAACAGTGCTTAAAATACTGTGTTTTATTATAATTTGTAAGAATACGTTGACATTTTTTGCTGGTGTTAAAGTGCAGTCCGCTATGACCGATTTCCCTTCCCATCCAGAAAAGATATTTAATTTACCATCACTTAGTTTAGAATTGTGTACATTTAGAAGTGAAAATGATTGGGGAAGAGAGGATGTAGGCTGCCAGCGGTGTGTGCCTTTGTAAATGTAAAGTAAACTGCAGTTCTGTTAATTCATGCCTCACAGACAGGCACTACATCAAAGGTGATTACAACAGGTGGTAAGTTTATTTTCTATTTAGTGGAAATGGTATGATCTTAAACATAGGAACAAGATTGTCTTACAAGCTAAGTAGAACTCTAAGTGCAAAATAGATTAGCCATGCGAGTAAGGCAGCGAGTTTTCCTGAGAATATCGTACAACAGAGTAGCAGGTGCTTTTTTGCTTTCAACCGAACCAGGAGGGAATCTTTTGGCCTACTTCTAAAGGGATTGTGTGTTTTTTTTCTTTTCTAGAACCTATCATATCCTGTAATCTCCTATGATTTCCCTAACTTAGTAATACAAAGTCACTGGTTTTTCCAACAATACCGCACATTTCTTCCTTTAGCAATTATTTTTCAGGAGCTACCAGTGTGGACTGTCATGGTGGGCATTATTGTGATTCAGTTGGCGAGCCATGTGTGTTTTATGATACTATAGCTTTGAGAGGCACCTGGAAATGCACTCTGAACCGTATTCCTTTTTGTGAATACATGTAACATCGATACCATGATCCCCAAAGCTAATGGGTGATAATGTTTTTTCCCATGTATGTTAGCACAGATTATCTTACCCTCATTGGATATAATACGGCTGTTGGGAACAGGGAGTGATGACCCTGTGGCATAGCAAGCATAAGTGTGAGAGCAAGGGCCCAACTTGTCTTATTGGAGTCCTTGTGTGGTAGTTTATCTTCTGGAAAAAAGTGGTTATTGCTTGTGGCAAGCAAGATTAAGCTGTGCCTGGTATAGGTCTTCTGTGGAGATGATCCAAGTGCTTAATATGTAAACCAATGAGTGCCAGGCCCAAAGTTTCCCTCAGAAGCCTTCAAATGGCGCAATCGAATGTTGGGGTATCGATAACCAAGGCTGCCTAGTGTTGATTCCATCTCATCCTGCTTTTATCCACCACTAAACACCATTGGCCCCTTTGTGTCACTGTAGTAGGTTTTTTTATCGCTGCTTTCCCCCTTTGTCACTGTTTTTCTGTCTTTATCTAATTTCTTTCTTCGTTTTGTGTTTTTATCTCTCTTGCTCTGGGTGGAACTCTGATTAGGAAAAATAAGTGGCGGTCCCCAAAAAGGATCGCCGGTGGGCCCCATTTGCATCCACTGGCTCAAATTAAGCACTGGATGTTTCTGATTCAACAACCCAAATCACAGTGGCTTAACCTAAGTCCTACAGCCCCTCTGTGGTGCGGGGGGCCCCCAAAGCAAAAGTGGTATGTGGTGGGCCGGGGAGCAGGCCCCCTCTATGTCTTTTGCAGGGGGACCCCTATAAGTTTTGTTACGCCACTGCCAAATCATGCCACTTGTCATTTACTATAATATTTTTCATACTACAATTTCAACTGTGTTCAACCTTACCTATACCATATAGTGTTTTCCAGGTGGAAAGTTCCTTGGGAATTTATCTCTGATCTTGCTACGTCAATTATGCCATACCAACCAGATAAAATGTTGATTTCAAGTAACTTTTTTTTTTTTATTGCTTGTGGCAGTGGTACCACTACATGTGAAACTACTATGACCTTTATTTATTACTCTTGAGTGTAAAGCAGATGTAAAGCAGATTAGTTGTGATATGAAATATGATCAGTGTTTGATCCCAAACAACGCAGCAGGTCAGGAGAAGTGTGGCTCAATGGTTAGAGCGGCAGACCCTGATGCAGAGGTCTAGCCCGGGACCAGGGTTCAATTCCCCGCCTCGGCGGGTCTTGGGCTCAAAATTCCACGGACCTGATAATTCTCGCCTCGGTGCCTATTCCAATCATGGAGTCCCACTCTGCAACTCTGGGCAATAGCTTGCTTAATCTCCACAACGGCCCCCACAATGCTAAGGATGCCTGGCCTCCACCTTGGGGGTGCCCAGGCGT
The DNA here is from genome assembly GCF_964261635.1 of Lissotriton helveticus. Classification (NCBI taxonomy): domain Eukaryota; kingdom Metazoa; phylum Chordata; class Amphibia; order Caudata; family Salamandridae; genus Lissotriton; species Lissotriton helveticus. The sequence goes on from NC_136065.1 coordinate 1,794,773,087, forward strand.
GGACACCTCACAGGGAAAGCCAGGATGGGTTCCACAGCGGTATTCGTACAAGCGCCTTGAGACCCTTGCAGGTGAGTAGTGCGCTATACAAGTATCAATTTACAAGAGAGTTAAAGCAAGTTTAATTTGGTACAGACTTCTCAAGCGCATTGAATTTTATTATTCTTGTGTATATTTATCAATATACAGGAAACTTGGGAAAAGGGAAACCTTTCCTACACAGAATAATTTCTTCTTTGAGGCTCCGCAATAATCCTATTGATGCCCATTTCTACAGTGAATAAAAGTGAGGTACCAAATACTGAAGCTGATAAAAAAGTATTGTTTGGGCTTGGGTATTTTCATTGTCAAAAGAAACAAAAAAATAGAATGGGAATCAGGAAGGGCACCTATTGATCCCTGACCCCAGAGTAATTAAACCTGACTTTGATATGGCTTCCTACCTTGCCCTCCTCTACCTGGCCCTATTTTCATGTCCTTTGCAGTGACAAAGCTGATTAATTTCTCCACACCCATATAAAAAAAATAATTGGCAAAACCATTAAGGTAATCCATGTCAGTGAGGTAACTCTTGTTTACATTTCACATGTTTTACTTCATTCACATTCTAGGACCATTTGTTATTTCCAAGATGCTGTTTTTCTTTAGGTTTTTTTCATGTAGTATATTAATATTGCATTGCGCTTGCTTTGAACTGGGTAATCTTTTGGTGTCTGTGCAAGCTCAGGTTGTGGGTGAGTTTTTATAACCGGCCACGTTTGAGAGTTCTGGAGCAGAGCCGATAGGTATTGTAAAGTTCTCCAGGCCCTGACAGTGGGCCATAAAGGTGTTTAGAATACATGTTCCTCCAGTCCTTGGCCTCTCTTCAGAACACACAAAGCAATGGTAATATATGCCACTTGTAATTGTGAGTATATGGAAAAGTGTGTGCAGGAGGTACAAAGCTACAGAAAGATTGATAGGGCGAAAGTAAAAGAAAATAAAGTGCTTACAGGTGAATGTGTGTTGGAGGGTTGGGGAAAAAAGTATGTGTTGAAGGACAAAGTGAAAATAGGGTGCGGAAGAGGAGAGAGGCAAGGTGTGGAATATACGGAAGGATGTGGGAAGGAAAAGGGTGTAAGCTGCTCATAAAGGCTCCGAGGTAAGTGATGTGAAGTGGAAAACAGGAGTGATTGTGACATTCTGAAGACCACTACTTTTTACACAGACATCAATCAATTTTAATTCACAGTCACATATTTTGGGAATTGAAAACTTTGAAAATCTAGTTTGTCATATCAGTTACATTGGTACTCATTTATCTGATACCCCTAAGAAGCATCGGCAAGGCTTGTTTCAGGGACATGTCCGCTTTGTGTGCTGAATCTGCATGCAATAACAGTAAGCTCAATGAGGTGCATTTGAATACTAGTCAGATAGTGGACCGTGTGAAGCACAGCATTTTAGTTTACATGTTTTAAGCAACAGCCGTAATTACATATGGTGTACCTCTCAGAAAGGATTCATAGTGATGCTTCTTCGGCCTTACCACTTTTAGAGATCCCCCCCAAACCTTTTTCACCCCACATAAAACCATGGTGTAAATCAAAATGATGTATTGTCAAAGTCAGACAAACAATACATGATCAGGATAGGACAAATATTTTCACGGTTGCTGGAATCGATGTTGTTTTCCATTTGCTGATTACATATATGATTAGGAATACTTTGTTCCCAAAGACATGTAGGGCATGATTACAATGCCAGGTGGACAGTTGCGGTCTCAGGACCAACCGACCACCAGTTGAGGTCCCGATACCACAATTACACTCCCATTTCTCTATGTGAGCTTGTTCTGCAGCCGTAAACCAGCCGTAACACAAAGTCCCATTGAGAAATGTGAGCCTGTGTAAATCCCTGCACCATGTGGCAGGCACCTCACGGTGTCTGCCACACAGTGCAGGGATTAACAGGGGGACACCAAAGGTGCCCCCAATCGGAGGGCCAAAGGAAAAGGGGGCCCTGCTCAGGGCCCCCAAAGGCACTTTCCGACAGCAAATCCATGTCGGAAAGGCAGACATGGATTTGCTCTCGGAAACAGGGGTATAACACAGTCCCACGCATCTCCCGCAGTGCGGAGGGGGGCGAGTTGCAGAGGGCCCCATCAGCACTGTGATCACGCCAGAGCACTCCAGATTAATTCCGGAGCAGGGGCCCCTCTGTGTACGTTGCAGGGGGCCCCTTCAACTTTCATTACGCCACTGTGCTGAAGGCTTCACTCCCCTTGCATTTTGTCAATTTTTTTATACAAAAAATGAACAATATTACATTATTTGCTGTTAGTTTAATAAAGAAATGGAGTACAAATAGCTGGATTATGACTTTCCCTGGCAGCACAGGTAAGTAAAAAAATGCTTTTAAATGTATGTATGTTGTTTGCGTGCTTGCAGTTTTGAGTGTGTTTATGTAAAAGAGAGTGTATGTATGTGTGTGTGTCTATGTGTGAATGCGTGTTTATGTGTAAGCATATGTATGTGTGAGTGAAAGTGAAGGTCCAGGGGCATGTGAAGTCATTTCGCTACCACTGGCATTTTGGTGAATTGACGTTCATGGTGCAAGGGCCCTCATATAAACGTGAATATCCACTTTGCCAATCTGCTCGCCTAGGTCTCCGAGAAATATGAGGCAAGAAAGGTATCTTCATAACCATAGGAAATTGTACAGGAGGGAAAATACGTGAATTGTATAAAGTGGAGTAGATTACGGTGGAAACGTGATAATGACAGCACAAAGTATTATTGGGAGCTAGTTTGCGTCTAAAGTGGGAAACAGCTGTGCTGTGCCTGCCATCTAGTGAGCAATAGTGTGTACTGCACATGTTTAATAAAATGTTTAACTGACTAACTAGGAAAGTTCGCGCAGTTTAAAAAAAATAAGGAAGTCGGACGTTTTTTGCGAGAATTCTCTTTAGAAAATCCCAATTAGCTTTGTAATTCCAACCACGTTTTAATTATCATAATGCGAGGATATTAACAGCGACAGAACTTCCTTTTCCACGTATCAGGTGTCATGAGGTGATGCATTCTCCTTAATAAATAAAGAATCACAAGCTTGGTCTCTCGAACTACTCACATCCATTCATAAATCAATGGGTAAAACGCGTCAAAAATAGAGTCGTAAATGTACTGCGTGAGTTGTGCTGTCCCCCTGCTCTGATAAGTGGCCATACCCAGAACCAACGCAGCTACAAAGAACAAATTATACTTTAGGCGTACTAAATTATGCGTAAAGGAAATACAAAATATTCTGGGCCAGATTTACAAGCCCCTTGAGCCACTTTTGCGTCACTTTTAACATGGGGAAAAAGAGACGCAAAAGTGGTGCAAGGGGCTTGTAAATCTGCCTCTCTGTAACTACGCACCATACGCAGCACCTCTTTACATTAAAACAGCACTGCAGCACAGTGGAGTGCATCCCATATTTATATATGTATTTCACTAGGAGGCCCATTCGCATTCAGGGCATGGCCTTAAAAACAAATGCAATAAGCTTGTGATTTTTCTAAAGTCTGAGGGTCATATTACCAAGGGTGGCGATAGGCAATTATCGCTGGTTTAGCGGCCGTTTTCGGCCGCTAAGCGGCGATAATTCTATCGCTCTATTAGCAATCTGTTGCTAACTTATGTTAGCGACAGCTTTTAGGCGATAGCGAGCGGTTTGGGTCCCGCTTTGCATGTCAGCGATATTTATTGCTAATGACATGCAAAGTGGGCGTACCCAACCTGTTAGCGACTGAAAGCAGTCGCTAACGTCGCTATCGCCTATTAGCAAGGCAGGCGTAGCGATGGAAATATTCCCGCTATCGCCAAAAACCAACGCCTGCTCAGACCAGTTCTTAGCCATGTTATCCAATGGGAGGTGGATAACATGGCTAAGAGCATTTCGTTGCTAATGCGTGAATATCGCTGTATTCTCAGCGATATTCACACATTTCGCCGCTATCGCTGGATATTTTAGCACAATGGAGAAAAACGCTGCTAATAGCATGTTTTCTCCGCTAACATATCCAGCGATAGGCAGCGATAAAAAAATCGTCGCTAAGCCTATTTAGCGATAATTATCGCTGCTTGTTGGTAATATGCCCCTGAGTGTCTACTGAAATAACTACAGCTTTCAGAATAGTGTCTGTGATGTGAACACAAATTTGTGTTAGTATCATAAACAAAATCACCACAAAGAAGGAATGTTATATATTCATATATGTGTATGTGTATATATGTGTATATATGTGTATCTATATATATAACCTACTGGCGGTCACCAGTAGGTAGTTATAGTTAGGACTATTTTCCATAGGAAATCCGCAACATTCTATTCCCAATAACTTTGGTGCTGATTGACTAATCATCGCGAAAGTTTAAAAACTTATGGCCAGCCCCGGTCCGCTCCTATCCTGAAAGTTTCACAGTGATTAGTCAAGCAGGGGCCGAGAAAAAAGGGAGGTCCCAAAACGTGTATTCCCAATGTAATTTCCCATAGGGACCTTTAGCTGCAGCTACAGCCTGAACTGCAGAACGGAATTACACCAAATTTGGCAAAGATGTAGCCCTTGGTTCGACTTGTTAAATGGTGTAAATCCGTGCAGTAGTTGCTGAGAAAATCCAAAGTAAAATCACATATATATATATATATATATATATATAGCCGCGCAGGATCCGCGCACCCTCCCGGTGACAAGCTGTATGCTAATTGGCAGTCAACACTCCAAACCAGGAAGTGTTGGCAGCCATCTTGTGCCTCAGTAGATCCGAGGCACACGAAAACTAAGAAAAAAACACGCAAAAAGGGGGCAAGGTAGAAACACCCTGACCCCCTAGGCCTGTTTAGGGAGTCCAACAAGGACCACTAGGGCCCAAAAGACAAGTAAAACATAAAAAAATGGGCAAAAACAGCGCAGGGTGCGCGGATCCTGCTGATAGGGGGGGCAAGTCCCGGGGGCAATGTGGTTATGTGAATGGGGGGCCCAGAGGGGCTCCCCAGCCCCTGGGACCGCCACCCCCGGGGATTTATACAATTATGTGCAGGGGGCTCACAGCCCCCCAGCCCCGGGGACCGTCACCCACCGGGGCTTTAATATGCAATCTGTGGGGGGGCTCAAAGGCCCCCCAATCCCCGGGGACCGCCACCCCTGGGGCTTCATCAGAGTATATGCAGGGGGCTCATGCGTTTTTAGTTGAGGAATTAATTGCTTTTCAATCCTCAGGGTCCCTGGGTGCCAACTAGCTCACCAGGTACCTCTAGTAAGTGCCACGGAGCTGCGTTGCAGTGTTGTAAAAAGGGGCGTAGCCTCTGAACACCTCTCTGCAACGCAGCTCTCTGGCGCATACTGGAGGTACCTGGTGGGCTAGTTGGCCCCTAGGGACCCTTAGGATTGAGGAGGAATTAATTCTCCAACTCAAAAGGCGCCACTGGGCGTGTTTGCAGACATGTGACCTTAGGCCCCGCCCCCTTCCTACACCATTGTGCAAACGTGCCCCTGACGAGTTGTAAGTTGGGGAATTAATTCCTCTTCAATACTTAGGATGCCTGAGGGCCAACTAGCCCACCAGGTACCTCCAGTATGTGCCAGCGATCTGCGTTGCAGACAGGTGTTCCGAGGCCACGCCCTTTTTTACACCTCTCTTGGATCCCTTGAAGAAGGAACAACACAAACTTCTTTTAAGGGAATACAAGCTAGTCATTGTGGAGGAAAAGAGGGCCTACTTCTCCAAGATTACTGCTTCCCTCTACTCACCTAGACTTGACTGGCTTCGAGACAGAGGGATGGTGGATGTCTGGAGGGTAACTCATCCCCATAGCACGCAATACTCCTTTTACTCTCATGTCCACCATACTTATGCTCGCCTTGATCATTTTATAGGCTCCTCCGAACTTAATGCCCTGGTCAGATCGGTAGACATCATCCCCGCTGCCCTTTCGGACCACGACGCGATCCAGGTGACTATTGACTGGCGACCGACGTGTCAAAGGAGAGGGAAGTGGCGTCTACGGGAGTCTCTGCTGCAGCGCCCGGATGCCCGTCAGCAAATACAGAAATACTTGACAGTTTACTTAGCGTCTAATGATACCGAAGGTACTTCCCTGTCGGTGATATGGGGGGCGCTTAAGGCTGTGGTGCGAGGGGAGCTCATTGTGCTCTCCGCAACGGACAATCGAGTACGCAGGGAAAAAAGGGAGGAGCTGACAGCCAAGGTGCTGGAGCTTGAGAGGATCCCCAGCAGGACAGGGGCCCCACGGAAGTGGCGTCAACTCAAAGCAGCCAGAGCGCAACTGGCGAGTTTCGATCTTGACCGGGCCGAATATGCTGCACTCCGGCTCAAACACTCCTATTACATAGGTGGTGACAAGACCGGGAAGCTACTAGCTAGCAAACTCAGGGCACGGGCGGAGCGCTCTAGAGTTGCGGCAGTCTACACCCCAGAGGGTGTCAGGGTTGAGGAGGACGAACAAATTGCAGAGGCCTTTTGGGCATTTTATGCCTCGCTCTATAGCAGGGACCCTACAGTTGATGGCGAAGGGGAAGAATACCTTAATCGAGCCGCAATTACACCTCTCAACGCTTCAGGGGTGGCAGCGATAGACGCGCCCATTAGGGTGGAGGAGGTGGTCAGTGCGATAGCACGCCTGAAGCCATTGAAGTCTCCAGGCCCAGATGGGTTTTCCGCCGTTTTGTATAAGGTTTTTTGCCAGATCTTGGCACCCGTGTTGACGCGCCTGTTCAACTCCTTCAAGGGGCCTGGGTCGATTCCGGCAGGAATGTTGGAGGCCGATGTCGTGGTTCTCCCCAAACCAGGGAAAGATCTCACCCTCTGTGCGGCTTATAGGCCGATTTCCCTCCTGAATCTCAACCTGAAATTATTCACAGGGATCCTGGCCTCTAGACTGGGCCTGCGCCTTCCAGGTATAGTTAAACCTGACCAGTCGGGCTTTATTCCCTGTAGACAGAGCAATGATAATACCAAGAGAATCCTGCATCTCATTGATAAAGCTCACTACATGGAACTGGATGCCCTGTTGCTTTCGGTCGATGCGGAGAAAGCATTTGACCGGGTAGATTGGGGGTTTCTGGATAAGACGCTGGCCCGTTTCTGGGTGGGGGAATGATTCAGAGCTTGGGTGACGAGTTGTTACGACCGACCCAGAGCGACGATTCGGGTCAACGACGTGTGCTCCAAACCTTTTGAGATCCGGAGGGGCACAAGGCAGGGGTGCCCTCTTTCCCCACTGCTTTACGTGTTGTATGTTGAACCCCTGGCGCAACGCATCAGAGATCACCCTCATATTTCGGGCATCCCCTTCGGAGAGGAGCAAAACACAGTCAGCTTATATGCTGATGATATCTTGGCGACACTAACTGCTCCCCAGCACTCTGTCCCCGCTTTTTTGGGAGAACTTGTAGACTTTTGCAGGGTTGCAGGGTTTAAAGTTAACTTAGGGAAATCAATGATTTTACACCTAGGCCTCCACGAGGGTGCTCAGGCAGATACTTTTCAGGAGCTGGGGGGTCTGAAGGTTCAGGGAGAAATCCCCTATCTGGGTATCGCGCTGACTCTGTCCACCAATTCCACGCTCACCCACAATTATAATACGCTCACAACTCAGGTGTCCACCGCTTTACGGCGTTGGGAAACATATCCCTTGTCGCTGTTGGGCAGAGTGGCTGCGATCAAAATGCCTATCTTACCTAAGATTTTATATGTTTTTCAGACCATACCAGCCACACCCCCTATGCGATATCTCCTAGTGTTGCAATATGAGATTCAACAATTTATTTAGGGAGGGAGGCGCCCGAGGATTCGACGGGATCTGGCCTGGCATCCCACGGCTGAGGGTGGTCTCGGGATCCCCCACATTTTGACCTACTACAAAGCTGCTCAGCTCCGGTATCTTGTGGAATGAAGTAGGCCAGAATCTGAAAAAGGTGGCTGTTTCAGGATAGGGCTATGACTCACTTACCTCCGTGGAAAATCCCATTCCTGAAGCCGGCCGACCGCCCCACGTATATACAGAGGTCAGCGATCACCTGGTCCGTGCTGAAGGTATGGGACTCGGTCGCCGTGCGGAGGGACCTCACATCCTTTCCCTCACCTCTTACCCCACTTTTCGATAACCCCGACTTCCCTCCGGGCACTGACACGTGAGCTTTTCCCCAGTGGCGTGCATCGCCCTGCAGATCAGCCGGTCATCTTTTTGGCCTTCAGGGCTTTATCTCTTATTCAGATTTACCTGATTGGTATGACATTAAGGACCCCAAACGATTTAAATATTTCCAGATCCGTTATTGGTTGCGCCACCCTGAGATGCGGCCACACGTCGACAGCAAGCTCACCGTCTTTGAGAAATGGCTCCTGACCAAGTATGCGGTCCGTAAATTGATCTCTGACTTGTATCCTATGTTGCTTCCTCCTGCGGCTCAGGAAAAGTCGGCAGGTCAGCGCCGCTGGGAAGCGGAATTAGGCTGTTGTCTCTCGCTGAAAGAATGGAACCAAATTTACTACAGGGCCCATCACACAGCATGGAATATTGGGAGTAGGGAGACGGCGGTGAAGGTAGCAACTTATTGGCATCTAACACCTGCTCGTCTACATCAAATCAATCCAGACCGTAGTCCAGAGTGCTGGAGGGGATGTGGGGGAACGGGTACCTTGACTCACTTGCTCTGGGAGTGCAGGGAGGTGCAGGGGTTTTGGGACAAGGTTCTTACAGATGTAAATGCCTCCTTTGACACAGAGATTCCTCGCTTCCCGGCTTACACCCTCCTAGACTTACCTAATGCACTCACCTTTCCACTTAAGTCTACATGGGGGAAGCAAATAGGGATAGCCCTTGGAGCAGGTGTACATCATATCCTATCTCTTTGGGGCTCCAAGACCCGGCCCTCCCATACAGGGTAGTTATATAAATTATGGTATGTTATCGGCATGGAACGTATGCAGGCTGCCCTCACGGCCTCTACAGCCTCCTTTCAGGAAGTGTGGTATGGTATGCACAGAGTCCAGTGGACCCACAGATGCTTTACAGAGACTAAAGTAGATGATACTAATGCTCTCTTTTATGGTGGTGTGGGCGTGCAGTTAGGATTATCAGAGTGCTGTGTTAAGCATTTGTTGTACACACTCAGGCATGAAATTATTACACACCCTCAAAGACTAAATCCAAGACCAATTCTTTGTAAAAATATTACTTTTTTATGTTTATTACTTAGAACCAAAGATACTCTGTTGCACTGAAATATGTTTTGCAATATCCCAGTTTTTCGGTAACAGGAAACAGTTCAATGTTAACCTATAGAAGGAATACAATCATGCAATTTCACAGGTAAGTACACAACTTTCAATTCCATTCTTCGGGTTTAGGATCAACACTCGGCAAGGGTCAGGTAAGTGTAGAGACTGAACCACCAGCAGCATTGGGGCACCCAGGTGCAGAGTTCAAACTCGGTCAGTGGGGCCCAATATTAATCAACGGGGACTGGGGGCAAACAAAGAGGTGCCTGTTGAAGGCTGGTAAAATCGGATTTGGGGGTCAATCTCCAGGGGTTTGGGCCAGCACTGGGGGGCCATGAGGCAGTCCCAAACACACACATACAGCGGCACAGAGGCGGCCAGGTACAGAGTGCCAACACAGCATCAGGCGCCCAATGTTAATCAATAGAGTACGGCAGTCTCAAACAAAAGCTGCAGGCTCGGGTGAGGAAGTTAGACGAAGGGAACCGATGGCTCTGGAAGTAAGTTGGAATGTTGAGGGACACTTGGGCACTGTCGCTCGGGTTCCCCAAGGCCAGGGGGCTACGGGTGCAGGGATGTCCTTTAAGGTCAGAAGATCCTTACCGGAGACGGTTGTGGTTGGGGGGTCCTACGTGTTGAGGCTGTAGTCGTCGTCATGGAGTCCAGGCGAGGTCACTCTGGGGTGGACTTGAGCTCAGGACCGCTGGAGAACCTTCTTGGGACCGGAGGGCCACTTAGACTCAGCCGGAGGCCTCGGGTACAGAGGTAGGTCCGGTGGTCTGCTTGTGCGGCTGAGCAGGGCACTGGAGCTCCTGGTGTTGCTTTCTTTGTCAATAATGTACCTTTCCTTGAGAGTTATTGGTCTTTGGGAAAGGCAGGCAGTTCTCCCAGGGTTGTGGAGGTTGCTGGTCCCACAGGACGAGTCGCTTTTTTGAGCAAGTTTCTTTGAGGGCTGCAGACTAGCCGGTAGGGCTGGGGCCTATTCAGTTGTCGTCTGAAGTCTTCACTGCTGGGAAGGCTCTTCAGTCCTTCTTCTTCTTCTTTAGGTCACCAGGAATCTAAGGATCAAGGTTCAGGGGTGCCCCTAAATACTAAATTTAGGGGTGTTACATGTGCAGGCAAGTAGTAGCTAATAGGCTGCTTACCTTTAGGGTGACTATACCCTTTGTATGTCTACTCCCTTTGAGGAGGGGGCATGCCCCTAATAATATTGGTGGAAATCCTCACAACCAATATGGAGGATTTTCAAAGGAGTGGTTGCCTCATCTCAGGACACTTTAGGGGTGGTCCTGGCTGAGGGGGACACACCTCTACTGCTTACTAATTTTCCTGCCGACCTTTCCACCAAAAGTGGGCCTTGTCCAGGGGGCCTGGGGTAGCATCTCCACTTGCTGGAGAGGCCCTGGCTAATATAACAAAGAGCAGGAAGCCTCTGAGGTTCACCACCCTTGAATGCTGGTCCTGCTTAGGGGTAGGCGTGAAGCACCTTGACCCAGAGCAGGCTATGTTTCTGACCGTAGAAATAACAAGGCTCCCACCTCAGGGGGTCAGAAACATGTTTGGAAGTGGCAGGCTGGTGCAGATCAGTCTTCAGTCACAAACTAGCGGTTGGGTAGGTTTTTGGGGGGCACCTCTGAGGTGCTCTCTGAGTGCATTTATTAATTAATCCAACACTGTCATCAGTCTGGGCTCATTAAACTGAGATGTTTGGTCCCAAACATCTTGGGATTCTGGGAAGCCATCATGGAGCTGTGGAACTTGGATTAACAAGCTTCCAGCCTATGTACTCAGTATGGCTTTGCTATGACTTATAATGCCTAAGAATGGATTTAGACACTATATGGGCATATCTGCTCTTGCAGTTATGCCCTCACAAGAGGTATAGTGCATCTCGAATTAGGTCGGTAAGGCCTGCTGTAAGGGTGTTTTGCCTATGCCTCTTGCAGTGCTAGCAGGCCTGGCACATAGGGATGTATGCCAGGTCAACTCTTCACTTATAGCTGCACCTAAACATGGAGGCTGCAGTGGCAGTGTGCTTGTATTTGGTGAGGTTTCTTTTTAGGGTAGCATAGTACATGCTACAGCCCTCAGAGACATTCTCTGGTCACAATGCCCTTGGTACCACTGGTACCTTTTACAAGGGGCTTGTATGTGGGCCAGAGGTGTGCCAATTGTGGAAACAAAGTTACAGTTTTAGGAAAGAACACAGGCACTGGGAGCCTGATTAGCAGGAACCCAGTGCACATTCAGTCAAAGTTGCATTCAGAGTCAGGCAAAAAGTGGGAGGTAACCATGTCAAAAGGAGTACTTTTCTACAATAACCACATCAAGCCCTTATATTTTATGTTATACGTCTTAAATACATAAGATACAACAATACAACTACCCCCTACATGGCAATGCAACCCCAGCTGTACAGCAAAATCTCCAGTCTCAGATAAGGCCTTTAAAAATATGGTAAGTTCTCATGGGGTTATGGTTTCAATGACTTAGGAGACTTACGGTATGATCTAGTGTTGCGGGGGCTGCAGAAGTTCCTACAGCCCCCCCAAATCATTAAAAAAACATTTGGGTGATGGCCCTGCCCCTTCTGGTGACGTCACCAAAAACAAAATGTATGTAAATAGCCCTCCCAGGGCATTATGGGGTGCTCCTTGAAGGAACAGTGAATAATAAATGAGCTGTTGTGGCCGCTCATTTATTATCCACTTTTTGCTTTTTTGAAATATTTTTTATGAGTGTCCTGGTCCCACCTGGGACAATCCCTGTTTTTAACAAGGGCCCATGGGGAAGCCCCAGGGAACCCATGGCCTGGCTGGCTCCCTGCAAGCACCCCCAATGCATGGGGCAGTGCAGGAGCCAGCAACTTTTTTGTCTACGAAGTGCCCCAGTGCTCACCTGGGGCACCCACATATAATTCTTGAGGACTGCGGGGGGAGCTCCTGTGCAGTAGCCGGTATAAAGTATGTTTTTTATATATTGGTGTGCCCTGGTACTCACCCGGGGCACGCTACAACTTTCACCGTGTTGGGTGCTGCTGGGGGAGGCCCAAGGCCCCTGCAGCCCTGCTTGCTCACTGCTCCTGCAGCAGACAGCATGTTTTTATTTTTAAGTGGAATACATCAGTACCCACCGAGGGCATGTCACAACTATTCTTGTCCATTTTTTTTATTGGAGTGCCCCTGGTAGCCACCCGGAGCACCCCATGGCTAGTCCTCATTGGAGGTTGCGGGTGGAGGCCCAGGGTCCCCACAGCCCCGCCGGCTCCCCTGCCTGCACACATCGCAGGTGCAGCCTGAGCCAGCAGTTTTCTTTTGCTCCTGCAGGGTGGGAGCAATTCAAGCTTTTCCCTGCCCAAAAGCCTGGGCAAGTAAATGATTTGTTCTCCCACATGGTGGGAGCAGCTTTCTGCTCCTACCCGGTGAGAGAGCTTTACATTTTCCCTGCCCATGCTTGAGGGCAGGGAAACATAGTGTCCCAGGATGTGGGGTACCCCAGGACAAAGTCACTAAGATGGCCCCAAGGGATGGGGTCCCCAAGGCCATTGTATGGCTCAGGGAGGGGGTGGCATATAGCCCTGACCTACCTGTTTTCTTTTTTGAAAGGCACATTTTTATTTAGAATTTTGCAGTCGATTGTCCGTGAATTTACAGCAAAAAAAAAACAACTATTTGGACGCTAGGTGGGGTTCCTCCGGGACACCACCACCAGACCTTGGAGGTCAGGGTATATCTACCATGCCCCCTTAAGTCTTTTTATAAAAACGTTTTGTAGGACTCAGGGTGACTCCGGAGTCCTAAGATGGATGCTACCACTTCCTGGTTGAGGTGGTGGCAGCCAATCAGATCTCAGGAAGAGGTCTTTTGTCGCTGGGTATCCTCCAAAGAGTGATACATACAATTATTTTGATCGGATCACTCGAAACGAGTCGAAAAGTAGCACGAAAAAAAGTTTCGTGGAGATACATCAAATGGCACCAAACTTAACAACACAAAAAAGGCATTTCTTATGGAAAGACAATCCTAACTATAACTACCCAGTTGCGGCTGCGATTCAGACAGTGTCCATTGGTAGTCTCGTTGTACCCCGATGATACGCTTCTGTATGTTCGTGAGCCTGCAACGTTTGTTCCAGAATTGCTACGTGAATATATCAAATTCGAACACTTGCCAGGCTTGACATTAACTGGGCGAAATCGACGGTGTTCCCGCTGATGGCTGGCACGCAGCACATGTAGCTAGACTTCCCATTGACATGGTCAACTGACCCAGTAAAGTATTTAGGGGTCTGGCTACACAGAGACCCTGAGGTGGTGGTTTCCGAGAATTATGGCCACGCCCTGACTCAAATCACTAGTCGAGCCACGAGATGGGCCAAACTCCCACTTTCTCTAGCAGATCGCATTGCAGTGGCTAAAATTACGATCTTGCCCAAACTACTCTATTTGTTTATGAATATTCCCATCCGCCTCACTCTTACGGTGTTTAACTCGCATCAGTCGGCACTGCTGTCCTTTGTATGGGGTGGTAGGAATCCTTGATGCAGCTGGGAGGTGCTGGTATTACCGTTAGACCGTGGAGGCTTTTGAAGCCCCTGATATGCACCTATAGTATCTCTGTGCACAGGCCCCGTTTGCACATTATTGGTTCTTTCCACAACGATTCCAACCACACGTAGCTATTGAGGCTGATGCTGTCCTTCCAGTGGCCCTTGTCGTGACCGCCTTGTCTGGTGGGGGAGGTGGACCCAGGACTGAAATCAACCCTGCGCTTTGCACTGCATGGGCATGGAAGATGCTGGCAGCTTGTGCACAGTTGCAGTATCTCTATGCCCCAACATTACTGTTCGCTGCGCACCCGGATATCTCCGCTGCACAAGAGCCGACTGCCCTGAAAGCATTGGGTGCTGTGGGAATAACACAATTAGGTGACCTTTGTAAACAAGGCCAGTTCAGGTTGCTCTCTGACATACAGGGTGGCAGGGACTGGGGTTTGATGCTTGGGTTCACTGCTATGCGTGTGCGGCAGGCGATCAGAACCATCTACCCCGATTACCCGGCTGAACCCAAGCCACTATTGGCACTGCAGGCGGTGTTAGCAGGTGAGGATCGCACAGGCCTGATCACGAAGTTACATAATGCGTCCTTTAGGGAAAGAGAACAGCTTGATTCACCCTCATATAAAAAATGGGTGGTGATACTGGGAACTTCATTGTCGCCGGAAGTGTAGAAGTTCTACTGTACTCTGACTGGTCGCCTAACGGCAAATTGTAATCTCTGCATCATCCATTTTAAATACCTGCACCAGTTATACTATACCCGCTTCAATTGACGCGCTTTGGTCTGCGGGAAAGTGCTTGCTGTGTCCGCTGTGGGCAGGGGGATGCGGAATTCTTACATCTCGCATGGAATTGCGCAGGAATATATACAGTTTGGAGTAATGTTGTGAATATGCTCATGAAAGTGGTATCAGAAGCTGTGCTATGTACCCCTGAGGTTTGCCTATTAGGCTGGGTAAAAGATCTTAAGCCCTGCAACTGCAGACTGGTGGCTGTTTCGACCTTACTGGCTAAGAGGGCAGTGGCGCAATGCTGGGGGTCTAAACTCACCCCAACATTGAAAAAATGGGTCCATGACTTACTTTACTGCAAAGAACAACTTGAGATTTATGCCGAGAAGTTGCCTGAAACTTCACGCCCTAAAGACTTCTGGGCTACGCTATCTGTGTATCTTCTGCGAAACCCTGATTTGCAATAGACGCTGTAACTTGATGATCTTGCTCTGTTTGAACTTGGAACTGTCACTTTTTTTTATATATATGTTTATTATGTTTCCCAAACAAAACAAGTGCATTTTACATCAAATGACAGTTGTTCATCTTATGAAAATAAATTGTTTTCTGGCGAATATCTCCCGCATACAGTTATACATTAGATGTAATGGAAAATACAGTCCATAATATTTGTTAAGTCTTAAAGCATCATAATATCAACCAAATTCTCTGGAGATAAACGTCTCCGCCAATGTCATACATCTGCAACTATTCACTCATCGTTAAATCAAATATCGCGAAATGCAATCTTTTTCCCTCCCACTTATCCCTCCCCCTCCCTGATGGCGTAACAAAAATGTGTAAATAATGATAATGAGAAATCATAGCTGTGTCAACATTAAAAGTGCATAATACAGTACACCAGAAAGCCACATTGTGGTGTCAGAGGTAAATGCATGTGTGAAAGCATTGTAGCCATCCTCTTAAGAAGGTGAAATCCCTCGAGGTGGTGACTCCAACCCTGATGAGCTCAAGTCCTCGTCAGAGTCAGTATGCAGTGCTTTCAATAAGTGTACTAGTGCCTCCCAGGCCCTTGCCAGCTCCAACGCCTTATCGCTTTTAGCGAGGCCTGCTAGTTGCAGTCTTTCGATTCCCTCATATTCCGCCCATTTAATAAATTCAGTATGCCATCTCTAAAAACTAGGGACCTTCTTGGCCTTCTGTTATTTCCCTCTACCGCTAGCAGAAGTGCTAGGTCTATAAACGTATCTTATGCCGAGAGGTATGGGGGAACCAGTGCAGCAAGCAGAGACCTATAGTGGATTCTATGTCCCTGTCTGTAACAGTATGTAAAAGAGCAACCACCTCTTCCCAAAATGTACCAAGTTGAGGACAATTCCACATCATGTGACAAAAATCTGCTCCTACCAAACCGCAGCACGGGCACATTGCTGAAATCACATTAAGATATTTAGTCATTTTTTCAGGCGTAAGGTATGCTCGATGAAGAATAAAGAAATGTACTAGCTGAAAGCGTGCATTCCTAGTGCTTTTCTATGCACATTCCACCAGTCCCGCCCATATCTTCTCAGGAATTTCGTCACCTGGATCTACTTCCCATTGCTGCCAGAGCGTTCCTAGTGGGGTCAATCGTTCGCTTGTCATTCTGTGGTATAAGCAGGTAACTGCCTTGACGGTGCCAGCAGCTAGGACTACATATTGACAAACCATGGAGGTGGGCGGTTCCCTGAGTCCCATTTTCCAATGCACCTGAATGGCCGTTACGAGTGCTAAGTGTAACAAGTAGTCTTCCCGAGCCAGTTGATATCTGTCCTGTAATACCTTATATGGAATCACAGAGCCCTCTTCATACAGATCCTCTATGGTGGTCAATCCCCTCTCCGCCCAGTCCATCAGCGCCACCCAACTACTGCCATGTGGTAGAGCATTACATACCGCCAACGGGATCTCAGGGGCCTATGAATGCACTATTTGTACACGTCTTTGACCTCTGTTCCAGCAAAGCTTAAACGTCCCCATCTCTCTAGTTAGAGAGGAGGCCGGTAGTGGCAATTGTAATAGCAGGTTGGAAAGCATTTGTCTATGAGCTGATTCCTCTCCCCTTCATCAGCGCTACGGAACGTCCGTGCCAATGCCTGAGTAAGCCACTGTAGTTGTGGCACTAAATAATACGATTCAAAATCAGAGACTGCCAGTCCACCCTCCGATCGCGGTCTCATTAGTGTGTTAAGAGGCACTCTCCGCCGTCACCCGGCCCAGGGGAACCCAACCACCATCAAATGAAGTTGCTTAAAAAAAGATGCAGGGAGAAGTGTGGCTCAATGGTTAGAGCAGGCAGACCTCGATGCAGAGCTCTGGCCAGGGACCAGGGTTCGATTCCCGCCTCAGCGGGTCTCGGGCTCATTAATTCCCCTGACCGGATATTCTCGCCTCAGTGCCTATTCTGATCATGGGTCCCGCGCTGCAACTCTGGGCAATAGCTTGCTTAGTCTTCACAACGGCCCCCACAACGCGAGGGATGCCTTGTCTGCACCATGGGGGTGCCCAGGAGTGGACACTTCACAGGGAAAGCCAGGAAGGGTTCCCTTGCGGTATTCGTACAAGCGCCGGGAAACCCACTGCGGGTAGCTGTGCGCTATACAAGTACAAAAACACAACAACATCCAGATCGGCAGCGTCCTGAAATAATACAGCAGACTGGGGAGCGGTACCATCTTGACAATGGCCACTCTCCCAGCTACTGAAAGTGGGAGCGTACCCCAAAACTCAATACAGCCCTTAAGTGCTCTGATGGCCCTGCCCACGTTATCCTCCAATAGATCAGTTTGGGTGCAATAAATGCGAGTGCCAAGATACGTCAGGCATTGTCGCTCCCATCGTACCCCCTGCGTACATACTTGGCCCTCGGCCTGCAGCACAACGGGAAACAGGCAAGTCTTTGTCCAATTTACCTATCTAGCCCTGGGAGATCTGCCGCCACTAGAAACTCCTGAATGACCTCTTCACCAGGGGCCACTTTAATTTGATATGGATCATTATAATAAGCAAAGAAGAGGTCATTTATCCCCTGCTGTGTACAGTGGACCTCCCCATCCCAGGCATGGAGTTCTAAAATGACCGTCCCTCTTTGCGCTGGATTAGCTAACTATGCCAATAGCGCCCCAGATTTATCGAGCTCTGCATGCACCCGAGCAGCATATTTTTTAGTGGTCCCGATGACGATCTGGGTGCTCAGGTCTCTCCCTCTCAGCGTCCCGTAACTTTTGATCGCCCTCTCTCTCTAAATCTTGCAGTAACTCTTTACGCACTCCTAATTTATACGCTATGCAATGTCCCCCGTATTACACTTTTGAATGCGTCCCACTCCACTATCAAGGATGAGGCAGTATCAGTGTTATTCTGAAAATTATCAGTAATCCCAGTCCCCACCTTTTCGCAGAATGCTGGGACTTCCAACAATTCTGAGTTTAAGCGCCAAGTCAGAACTTTGGGGCTTAAATTCACACGTAACAATAAAGGGTTGTGGTCAGATAGCGTTCTAGTGCGGTATTCGCTGTGCTGTACTACAGCATGTATGTCAGGAGGGCAAAGCATTGCATCAAGCCGAACATGGAGGTCATGAAAGGCAGAAAAGAACGAATAATTCCGGGTGGTGCAACGTCCAGGTGTCTATCAATCCCCATCTATGCTGCCAGTCCCGCCTAGTCTTTGAAAGAGCATGGGTAGGCGCATCCGGGAGGGGAGAATGTGATCTATCCAATAGGACATCTGTGACGGAATTAAAATCCCCACCCAGAAGCACCGACCCAGTTAAGAATGGAGAGAATTTCCCAGACAATCGTGTAAAAAATGCTGATTGTTCCGTGTTTGGTGCATATATCCTGCCCAGCACTACATCCCTACCATTTAGCCGACATGCAACCAATATGTAATGGCCCTCAGGATTCTTCAGTTGTCGAGTGGGATGAAAAGGGACACCCACCCTAACCCATATCAGGAGCCCCCGTGGAAAGGCAGAGTACGTTGTACAACAAATCTGCCCTCTTTATCTACGCTGCAATGCCACATCTTCTTTTGGTGCTGTATGTGTTCCCTGAAGGAAAGAAAGTTAAACTCCCCTACGGACTAAGTACGCATGTATTTTGTACCTCGGTAACATGGTGTGCATACCCCTGACATTCCAAGATAAACATCTCAAATCAGATATCAAACCCACTGTATTAATCCACACTTGTTCCACACAGCTAGTTTTAAAAGGTTATGCCATACCCCCAGTAACATTCTCTTACTGCAAAAAAAACAACCCCAACATCCCCACCCCAGGACAGGCACTGAGGAACTAGTCCCCATCCAAACTACTCTAAACTGACTTCCCTCTAGTAACTACATATGAACAAAGGGGAAAAGTGGTTGCAGTCTGTCAGTTATCAGCAATACAATTATGAAGAAAAGACCATGCCTATGCCTCACTTAGTGCAATCCGCACCCATCCCTGGAAGGTGCCGCATCAGCAGAAGTACACAACTCCCACCCAGCCCTAGCCCTTAATCAATATCACAATAAAAACAAAATACAGATGATATCAATATCAAGAAGGCACACAACTCGTCCAGCAGGCCTCTAAGATAAACAAATCAACGAGACATGATTAACAGTGTTATACAATATCATCAGCAGTGCCTGGTGTGACATGGGGCATCTGTAGGCTACTAGCCTGGGACTCGTCCGTATCCGTGCCAGCAGTGGATTTATCCGTTTTCGTGGCAGTTTTGGAACCCTTCTCAGGATCCCAGAGCAGTTCTGACACTGCGCACAGCGCTTCATTTCTCTCCTCAGTCTGGGAACAGCTGGGTGTCTTCAGCGTGACAGGGCACCGCCGCGGCCTTTGCCGGCGCTGTGGCAGTCGTCCTGGGGATATGCGAGCCCCAGTTTCCCCAGCCGGCCTTTTGCCTGTCTTATACGTTTCCAGCCAGTCCCATGCCTCTGATGGATCCTCACAAAAGTGCATTGTACCAGCAAGGATAATCTGCAGTCGGGCCAGAAACATCAGTGAATACTGAAGTCCCTCATCACGTAGAGCTCGTTTGACAGGTAAGAAAGACGCAAGGCGGTGCTGGACCTCCAGTGTGTAATCCGGAAATATGGAAACCTTGCTGTTGTCCAATGTGTATGGCCCAGCCGTGCGTGCCGTCTGGAGAAGGTGGTCCTTATCCTTGTAGTGGAGGAGCTTGGCCACCACTGGACGCGGAGGGCAAACTGGTGCCAGCGGGCGAGCCGGAACTCGGTGAGCCCTTTCCAGCGTGTACAACTGTGTTAGCCCCTCCGGAGCTACCTTGCCACGGAGCGAGTCCTCTAGATACTGGACCATGTTGGACCCCTTGATTCCCTCCAGAAGGCCTAAAACTCGGATGGTGTTCCTCCGATTTCTCCAGTGCCGAATGTCTACGAGTGACGTCTCCCACCTGGTCAGCGATGGCCTTCTGCGCCGGCTCCAGGGTTTCCAGGGAGGTTTCGGCCTGCTGCACTCTGTCAGCCAATTTGGTGTGCTCGACTCGCAGCAGCCCCAGGCCCACTGACACTGTAGCAATATCCTGATGCAGGGCCTCTCTTGTATTAGTGATGGCCTGGAGTATACGGGACAAATGCTGTTGTACCCCTGTATCACTTGGCACTTAAGGAGAAGCCGGTCATTTCTCCTCCTGTCCCACGTCTTCCTGATCTGGTGGGGCCGTCTGTTGCTTCCCTCTAGGCTTCCCCATAGCGCAATAGCATTGATCTCTTCACATCCAGCCCCCACCGACGCCCTACCAGTATCTAATATGGTGCTATGGGGCCTGCAGCAATTGATCTGAAGGGGTCCTCAGGTCCCCCACTCCACCAGAATGTCAGTGGCTGCCCCAGCTCACAGGCTAATCCAAGCAAACAAGCAGACAGTGGTCCAGATCTAAATTCAGATGGCCCGGGGGGCCACCGGTCCCCCCGCGGTACTCCTAGGAAGTTTGAAGCTTGTGTGCAATGAACCAGCGCGGGTTCATGCAGTCCTCATGCAATTAATTGCAGCCGTATCCCCCAAGGCCCCCAGAATGTCCTAAACCAGGCCCGCGACCTGCGGGGCAGTTCGAGTATGTGCTCCCTGCAGCCCGGCGCCGGCTCACCTGTCGCGGCCTACAGTCACTCAATGCCACTGCCGCATCTACGCACCTCAATTCGGCCAAGCAGGGCCGCAATGTCCTCTCCAGAGTGCCGTCCCACAGCGGGAGCAGTCTGCGACACTCAATTCTGCCGGGTCTCAAGTCATATGTAGCAAATCAGCCGGGCGAGCCCAAACCAGGAAGCACCGCCGCCCAGTGGCGAAGATCAGCTTCTCTCTGCCCGAACACCACCGCTCCTCTCTGTCAGTCTCACCAGGGGTTCTCCACGTAGTACAGCAGTCACGGGCCACTGGTCGTCCGAATCCGTGCCGCTGTTGCCAAAGTGGTAGCCTCAGTCACTCACTTCCCAGCCGTTGGTCCTCAGTGCTCTCCTTGTGTCCCAAGTCGGGTTCGCGGGCCAGGCCATGTTCGCTCTCCTCTCAGGTTGGCGCCATCTTGCCTTCCTCAGCCTGTAATCCTTCAGGGCTGCCGTCTTTGCCACACACCGCAATTCAGCCAGTAAAGGACAGCGATCTTCTCCTCGGGGCCCCACGCTACTGCGGGAGTAATCTGGTGCGACCTCCCGGGGACAGCGCTTTCGTTCACTCGGATAATGCATGGAGCTGGCACGGAGCTCGGAGCTCACGTGTCTGCCTCCATCACCTTGCAAGCCACGCCCCCAACTTGGAACTGACACTTGCTGTCAAACTTTCACATATGATGATATGTTTCGTTGGGGTCACAGTACCTTTTTACAGTGCTGTGGGGAAACGTGGATGAGGGTGGGGGTGGAAGTTCCCCGGGATGTTTCTTTACTCTATGGAAAATGCTTTCACTGGTTACGATCCTTGAAGTCTGCCTTGGCCCCAAATAGGGGACCTACTGTGTATTATACAAGCTGTTCAATACACAAAATTAAAAAAATTAAAAAACTACTGGGCTATATATATATATTACCTACTGGCGGTCGCCAGTAGGTATATATAGTTAGGATTTTTTCCCTATGGGATTTTTGAAAATTCTATGTCTAATAACTTTGGCGTTTGTGGACGGAATTGGCTGAAATTTTCAGGAAAATGGCACATTTTGTTTCTGAGCAGCCCTTGAAAATTTGGGGGGGGTCGTCAAGGGGGGGCCGAGAAAAAAGGGGGGTCCCAAAACGTGTTTTTAACATTGAGTTTTCCATAGGGCGGTTGGCCTCACTTTTAGCCCGAAGGGCTGAATGGATTTGCACGAAACTTGGCAAAATTGTAGGGACTGGTAGCCCGATGTGCCTTTTGTAGGTCTCAATATATGTGCTTCAGTGGATTTTGAGAAATTAACGTTCAAAAAAAGATATATATCTGTAACAGCGGACCAGGCAGCGCTCCAGTTCGCGTACTTTTCGCGCAACGGAGCTTTGTGAAGCGAAGCTGATTGGTTCTCCGGCGTCTGTAAACATTCCAAACAGTCCGTAGCGGCCGCCATCTTGTCTCTCGGTAGGATCGAGAGACAAGAGGAGGCCAAAGCGAAGGGGCAAATGACCATAAGGGGGCATAGTAGATTCTCGCTGACCCCCTAGGTTTGATGTGGAGGTTTTAAAAGGGCCCCGCGGGGCAAAAAAAATAAATAATAATAATAATCGAACGGCTGAATGGATTTGCACGAAACTTGGCAAAATTGTAGGGACTGGTAGCCCGATGTGCCTTTGCTAGGTCTCAATATATGTGCTCCAGTGGATTTTGAGAAATTAACGTTCAAAAAAAGATATATATCTGTAACAGCGCTCCGCTTCGGAGCTTTGCGAAGCTGATTGGTTCTTCGGCGTCTGTAAACATTCCAAACAGTCCGTAGCGGCCGCCATCTTGTCTCTCGGTAGGATCGAGAGACAAGAGGAGGCCAAAGCGAAGGGGCAAATGACCATAAGGGGGCATAGTAGGTCGTCCCTGACCCCCTAGGTTTGATGTGGAGGCTTTAAAAGGGTCTCGCAGGGCAAAAAAAAAATATATCGTTTTTTTAGTTTTTTTGCGTGGAGTGCGCCCGGTTCGCGAACCGAGAAGCGTTCTGGGGAGCGTACTTTCTTGAAAATTAGTGAAAAAAGTTAGAGTAAAATAATAATTGTGAGTGATCAGATGTAGGGTAGCTCTGAGAAGAGCTTTTGGGTTTATGGTACATTTAGGTACTTATAAGTAGGTACCAATGCACAGTCTTAAATTCAAAATGAAAACTCTGTTGCCCTCATCTGAGAAGTGAACTCCATCTCCTCTGTAGATATCTTGCATGTAGTAACGCAAGTTATTGTTGTACAGGGAGCCCATTCCATGGTCTCTCATGTAAGCTGAAACAGATTTGTTTACATGCTTCCTCGACTTCTCAATTTGTGGACAAAATTGGTTTGACCACCTCCATTTCTGTCTTTGGCATATATTTGAATATACCAAGGCAGTCTGAGGAAAAAGTGCCATCAATTGCTCAAAGGTGTCCTTTAAAAGCATTTCCAGACCTACCCCAGTCAAAGTGCCCAAATCATTACCTCCACAGTGCACAATTAACAGGTCAGGTTTTGGCAAATGCATAAAGGTTTTCACCAATGGTATCAATTGGTGACATTTTAATCCTCTGTGGCCAAACCACTTAATTTCCACATCTTGTAAATTGAGGTTAGGTAAATTCCTGTTCTCAGCATACCTCTGAGCCCAATAGATGTAACTATGTCCAACAATCCAGACAGAAAACATGGTGAGAGAAGGTTCTCCTGCAGTCAGATGAAGTGTGGCAATGAAATGGCAGTTGAAAAAATAAGAGTTTAAAATGAAAAAAACTGTGGAGTTTCTGTGTTAATGAAGCAGTAACAGTGATTGGTGGATTTTGATTGCTGAAAACAGAAAGTTAGGGTGCATGGATGAGTTGTTTGAAAGATGTATTTTGAGTGGTCAAGAAAAAATCATTAAATGAAAGAATGCACTGGATATGAGGTGCACTGAGAGTTCAGAGTTCAATTGCAACATTGTTGTGTGAACTTGCAAACACCAGAGGTCTTCCAAGACGTGGTTGCCATGCAGAAAAGGCATGAAATGGCAGAGGGGGGAAGGGTTTTCATTTGAAAAAAAGTGAGGGAAGAGTTTTGATTGGGTGACATGAGAGATATGTGTGAAGAATTACAGCATTTCTGTGCTTTTGATAGCTGCAGACTCTGGAGTGCATACCTTTTGCTCTGCTGAAGACAAATTGGTGTGTTTCTGAGACTGTTTTGAAACTCAAAGTATTTGCTAAGGTGAGAAAAGATTTCTTTAATTTAGATAGAAAATAGTGTGCTTTAAGGAGAAAATTATGAAGAAAGTTGTGTTTTTCAAATGTTGCTTTGTCTCAAGTGTTTTACAAATAGATTTTGTTTCTTTGAGAAATTGTAATTGGAGAAAATGTGAAGTATTAGTACTGACAGGGTTTTTATGTGCATAGGAGCTGTGGAGTGTTTTCAAATTATGACTTGTAAATCGTTTTTGAGAAAAAGCAATGGTTTTAATATTGATGACAAGGACATAATGGTGTCTGCTTCTTTATAAGGTAATTGAGAGTCTCTGATGTTATTTTTCCCATTTCAATGTAAGAAGTTTGTCTGTGGAGCAAATTGCTTGTAAATATGCTCCCACCTGTGCATGGCAAATTTAGATTTTGAATGTTTGCGTTACATAGGCATGTTAAAGGTGACTGAAACATGCTGCAAAGGCAATCAAAAAACGCTTTTATGTGTCTTAAGGACATTTTAAGTCATTTCCCCATGTGCAGTGTTTTCAAATTATGAGTTGAAAATCGTTTTTGAGGTAAAGGAATGTTTTCAAAATTTATGTGCGCCATATGCCCCCAAATTTCTTTTTCAGGGGTGCAGCAGGGTGTTCTTGAGACACCCCTGCACCCTCGGAAAAATTCGTAATTTGCGATGAGGTAATTGCTAATCGCAAATTGCACCTTCATTCCAATGGGCCTCCTGCTGCATGGAAATGAATGGGTAATTTGTAATTAGCAAATAGCTCATCGCAAACTAGGAATGGTAAAGAATCGCTATTTATTCCTTAAAGTTCGCTATTTAGGAAATGCAAAAAACTTTGATGATACATATGGCGGTTCATCTCTAACAAGATAAGAAGCATAGGGATAGATTTATGATGACTGGCGCATCACCAGGGATGTGTTAGTCATTCTGTGCCGCTGTTCCGTCACCTATGGTGTGCTGCATTTACAATGCGGCGCATCATGGGGCAAAAACAGCACAGATGCGTGACGTATCTGTGCCGTAAAGGTGGCGCATTGCTGGAGTTGTATCGCAAGTGTGATGAAGCTCCAGCAAGGCTCAGGGGTGTCCCTGTCGCAGGGTTTCTGTTCTCACACAGAACTGTGGACAGAGGATTGGAACCTCGGCGAATTAGGGTGCCCCAAAACTCACCTTAGTAATCAAAAACCCCTTAGCAAGCTAGGTACAGTGTCACATTGGATATAACAAACTCTCAATGTTTAGACAATCCAGAATATGAACTTATAGTACCTCAGGATACGTGGAACTCATGAACAGTCGGTCGTTATATATTTCTTAGAAACCAGAACATGGAGTTAAGAAGAACACATGTGTATTTGAAATGTTTATTTACTAATGCCGTCTTCTCAGGCGTAGTATCTTAGATAATAGAAGTACACATATTATCAGTAGCAAAATTACCAGCATAGTTACTAGTACATAAAAAGCGAATGGTGACAGTATGTTAACATGCTGTAAATGAATAAGAGTTAGCAACACTTATAAGCAGCCGCGGGCCGTGGAGGGAGTTACGGTGGGGCAGGGAGGCGGGGAGGGGGAGGGGCAGGGTGGAGAGGGCTCCACCCTGCCCCTCCCCCTCCCCGCCTCCCTGCCTCACCGTAACTCCCTCCACGGCCCGCGGCTGCTTATATCTGACCCTCCCTAATACACATATTATATTATTTGCTAAGAAGGTCTCTTTGTGTTGGTTTAGGGCGTGCCCATACTTTAGTGTCTTAGATTTGAAGGAATCACATCAGCATACACCAGCTCTCTCTTCATGTGAACCGCATCAAGTGTTGTGTATGTGTGTTCGGCAAAGCAATATAAAACCCGCCTCATGCCCAGAATTGGCAGAAGCTGCACTTATGTTATGAGTATGAAGTCGTGGAGATCAGACCTCATAACAATTCTGTATCGTGTTGTTCTTGAAACTTCAGCAGTCGCTGTACAGATATAGTTTAACAAGCAAAGCAGATAGTAGAGCAATAACATATTATTCTCATGTAAACCACGATGAACTACTAGGTTGAAAGCTAAAGCAACAACTAAGTGTCGTGTGCAGAAGTTGCAAAAAAGGAAAAATGGCGTTTAAACCGGTAATGAGCCCATGCTAACTTAACACGGTGTAAAGATATCCAGGATCTAGATGACACCTCCCCATGATCCGGAAACGAACTGAATAAGATAATAGAATTGGCATCTCATGAGAGCAGATTGCAACTTTATATGTGGACGGTCCGCAAGGTAAAACATTAAAAACTAGGAAAATTTAATGCTAAAGAAAAATAAAACAGCCAACTACTTTATCGAGGCTTAAGCCAATAGGCAAGCTAAATAATAAAAACTTGACAAATAAGTCAATGAATTGTCAATGAAATGCTAGTACTCAGCATATCAAACATGAAAAAGGTCTATGACATAACTGTGTATGCAAAATAAGCTGCAACAGCCTCCAATAGGAAGTCACCGTCTTCATCCGAAAAGAGTTCAGCCATCCAATTTAAAAGCGGAAAAGAACATACGTGCTCTCCCAGCACCGGATCCTCTATCACCATCAGAGGACAGCTCGGTGGGTTTTCAAGAAAGCTCTGT
This sequence comes from Lissotriton helveticus, assembly GCF_964261635.1. Taxonomy (NCBI): domain Eukaryota; kingdom Metazoa; phylum Chordata; class Amphibia; order Caudata; family Salamandridae; genus Lissotriton; species Lissotriton helveticus. The sequence continues at coordinate 1,794,799,638 of NC_136065.1, forward strand.
TCCAAGAAAGACTGTGTTGCCGCCAGTAAATTCCAGGGACCAATTAGTCCATGCATCAATGCCACAGCCATAATCCTTTCGCCAGGACAAACCAACTCGTGAGTAATGATAGGAGTCATCAGCTGATTAAAGTCGACGTCAGGAGAAACCGGTCCGCAGAGACACAAATCAATGGCCCAATCGAAATCACAGGTCAGGCAGTGAAATACAGGCTGGACACAGGTGAAGTAGGAGAATCGAAAAGATAATCCATATGCCGTGCTTAATATCGCCAACGGCATTGTGCCATAATATTCAAGCATGCGATTGCGGAACAGCGTCAGCAGCTGCAGGGCGGGAGCTTGCACAGGAGGGACATCCATATTTAAAAATGTAAAAAAGCACAAGAGTGTCCGCTGGTAATGCAAGTAAAAATGGGAATCCACCAAGCACAGTGGAAAAAATAGAATGAAAGAAAGCAGGGATGACTCCAAAGATTTTCTCAAATGAAGTCACGAGACCACTGGTAACAACTTTAAAAAAGTGCGCCAGGCCCTTTGTGGAGGACGCGTTAAAGATAGTCCAACCCATCTTGCTGAAATGGAAAGGCAAATCTGTATTTAAAAGGGTCTGCACCTCTGTACGGGTGTTCGCTATGTGAAGCACGAAAGTTTCACGGGCCGAACTCAAGGCCACCTCTCTCTGAGACAAAAGAGCTCTTATTCTTGCCATGCCGTTGAAATCTGTTCCCAAGGTTGGTATTTGTGGCCAGATTGAAAACTCCCTATGTTCATGTGTGGGAGGAAATAGAACATTTCTGCAGCAAATAACCCGTTCACTTACTGTTACGATAAAAGGAATACTTTTAATTAACCCAGAACAATCTTCATTATTGAGCATCAAATAACTACCATTTTCCAACAACTTGAACGTGGGGATGATAGCAGGAACTGGCGTGCCTTGCAACACGCAAGCCATATTTGGTCGGTGTTTGTTGCATGAACCGTGTAACTGTATGTGCCTACACATTAGTGAATGATCTGGCGTCTCAGTGCATTCCTCTCCATTCAGATAAACTTCTTGATCATCTTTGAAACATCTGTATGTGTATGGAAGCGACCAGACCTCATGAAGAAAACCACTACCTAAAGGTGCATAACGACCTATTGGTATATATTTCATACAATTTGAAAACTTATATAAAGCAAAAGGCAGCGTTATTAAACCGTGGATAAGGCACGTTGCCAAAGCAGCCAACCTTTTGGATTTATACTGGAAATGTTAAAGGAAGAATTATGGAGTAGGGCCTGTAAATCTTTAATGGACAACCGAGTAAAATTACTCCAACCATCATATTCCTCTAACTCCGGGATAGTAGGGGCGTTTAATTTTTTAGAAGTAGCCAATCCAAAGCATTTGGTCTGGGAAATTGTTTCATTCACAAACAACATATGATTTGGGATGAGATATGCACGGTGCAAAGCCTCAGTGCCTTTTACCTGCCAGGTTCGTGAACCCCAAACTGATGTAGATCCTGGATATCTTTACACTGTGTTAAGTTAGCATGGGCTCATTATTGGTTTAAACGCCATTTTTCCTTTTTTGCAACTTCTGCACACGACACTTAGTTGTTGCTTTAGCTTTCAGCCTACCTGCGTCAAGATCTATGCCTGCTTCAAGCAGTCGCAGGGTTTTGATGCAGCTTTGTCCTATCTGATTGTAAATGCGGCAGACTGTGGGTGGTAGAGCAGCGGTGCACGTTAACTGGTGCATCTCTGGGGATGTGCTAGTTAATATAAATCTGCCCCTTTCCATACATACTGAGCATGTCATGAATGATGTAATATGTGACATCATCAGCAGTGGATTACGGGTAATAGTATCTCTAGTTTACTCCCCTATAGCTGTCTTTCTTTTAACATAACTGTCTGTTTCCTTCCCTTATACTTACTGTTTTTTTGGTTCGCTTCCGGTTCGCGTACCGGCGAGCGAACTGGGAAGCGAACTAAGAGAAATAGAGGTTGGCACAGTTCCAAATATTGTACCAATTTTTTAATACCGGGGAGGTAGTTCTGAAAAGAACTTTTTTTTTAATTGTTTTTGTTGTTTTATATTTTTTTAATTATTTTTCTGAACATTTTTTTACTTTTTTTGAATTTTTCTGAACAGTTTTATATTTTTTTTGTTTTTTTTTTGGAGGGGGCAACGAAAATGATTCATTGTAAAGGGCTCAACAGGAGCAACAAAAAAAAAAAAGAATTTATTGTTTGGGGCGTTTCGGACAAACATGAGCATGATTGTCAATAGCTCTGTTGATCAGAGTGATGCTACTTTCTCCGTAGCAAATGAATCCACTGCAATGTACGCAGACTTGTTTTACTTCACGAAATCTCGTTTGTATATTTGGCACCATCTCCCTGCCCTCTGGTCCCGTTACTTCCGGTACAACAGATCTTCTGGCCATAATAGGGAGATTATCTAGGTCGTTACGAAACTGTGCAGCACTGTAGTTGTTAGGATGCCACCTAGTCATATGGCGATGCATTGTGTAGTTTCCGAAACTGTATTTTTTGTCGGTCCCTCTGGACAGTCTATCTTGACATATAAGGCAAGTTACGTATCTTGCATTTACTTTTTTCTGACCTTTGGGAATTTTAAAAAATTGCCAAATGAAGTTTTCTTTCCGGTGAGACGTCCTGGGCTCCTCAGGCAAAAAGTGCCTCTCTTCGTGCTCTTCGTCCTGTTCCTCTTCTTCCTCTTCTTGCTGAATTATAACTTCAGCAGGTGGTCCACTCTTCCTTGGATGTGGTGGAGGTGGTGGGGAAGCACCAGCTGAAGCTACTAAAGAAGCCATTGCTCACTGGTAACAAAGGGTCTTTCTCTCACAATGATGAAAGTCAGAGTGAGGAAAGAAGGAGGGATTTTCATCATTTGGGAAAAACAATAGTTCTCAACCAATGAAAAGTGTTCATTTTAGATTATATGACCTAGTCTTACATCATTAGGAAACCAAAAGTGAAATGAACCAATGAAAAGTGTTATTACCAAGTCACATGACCTGCTGTGTTTACGTTACGCGCTTTGCAGGGCCTCCCGGTTTGCTTCCAGAAACCTGCGCTTTGCGCCTCGCGTACCAGTTCGCTAACGTAGCACGTCATATGACGTATCACGCGACAACGCGAAACGTCATGTGGACGGGAGGCGTCACGATGTTGTTTTCTAACGCGGCAGTTGCGGTAAAGAAACGTTTACCGGCTCGCGGTCTATTTCGCGGCATCAAGGTCAGCTAACGGGAAGTTTCCCGATTCGCGAAGCGGGAACGAAGAAAAAAAAATATTAAAAAAAAAAATTATTAATAAACATATAAAATATATTTTTGGATTTAAAGAAGAATACATTTTACAGCTACAGATATTAGCTGTTAAAAAACCAATGAAATTCACTGAAAAAACCATAGGTTATAGACCATATATAGTTAGGAATTAGCATTTAGAAAACCTTATTTTACTCACACAAAACCATTGAAATTCCATATATAGTTAGTTGCACTAACTATATATCGCGCACCCGCAATCCACTGCTGATGATGTCACATATTACATCATTCATGACATGGTCAGTGACATCACTGATGACATCACTGATGACATCTCAAATGACATCACTGATGACAACATCCAGTGATTATGTGTTTCTGTAAAGTTTAAATATGTTTTACATATTGAAGAATGAGTGGATGTATAAGTGTCTGAATGAAGGTTTTAGTAGGTGCGTGATTGACTGTATGAGTGAGTGATTAAATGCGTCTTACTAAATGCACGGGTTAGTGACTAAACTGTCTGAAAGTGTGCATCAGTATGTCTGTTGTTGTGCAAGCTGCTGCATGTGTTGATCAGTAGCTATATAAGTAGCTATATGGGTTATTGATTGGTTGCACAAGTATTTGTATGGGAGACTGAGTGTGTGTATGGCTGGCTGGGAGGTGTGTGACTCTGTGCAGATCAATGTGTACTTGTATCAGTGATTCTATAAGAGAGTAAGTATGTGTTAGTATATGTTTGAAAATGTAAGGTACTCTATGTTTAACTGTGTAGATTAGAAAATGGAAGTGTGATTGATTCTTTACAGGACTGACTAGGTGTGTGAGTAACTCCATGGATGAGTGGCAGAGTGTGAGTGTCTGTATAGGTGTATGAGTGCATATGATAGTGTTGTAAAGATGAGTGATTGTATGTATGAATGATTGTATGGGTGAATGAGTGAATGTGTGTGTAGACGTAGGAATCAGTGAGTGCGTATGTAGTAACTAGTATTGGTGTGTCAATGGTTTCAAAAATTATACTCTGTATTTAACACTGGGTGTAACAGAGGTTATATTAAAGTGTGAGGAGATGCATTGTATTGTCACATTAATGATATCATCATTGATGTGACCATTGATGTCAAATGAGATATCATCAGTGATGTCATTTGAGATGTCATCAGTGATGTCATCAGTGATGTCATTTGAGATGTCATCAGTGATGTCATCAGTGATGTCACTGACCATGTCATGAATGATGTAATATGTGACATCATCAGCAGTGGATTGCGGGTGCGCGATATATAGTTAGTGCAACTAACTATATATGGAATTTCAATGGTTTTGTGTGAGTAAAATAAGGTTTTCTAAATGCTAATTCCTAACTATATATGGTCTATAACCTATGGTTTTTTCAGTGAATATATATATATATATACATATATATATATTCACTGAAAAAAACTGAGGTTTCAGGCACGTTATAGTTCGGAATTAGCATTTAAGAAACCTTAGAAATTCGCTATAAAAACCATAGATTTCAGGGACGTTATAGTTAGTTGAACATTTGACTCATATAAAACCACAGATATTCGCCTGTTATAGTTAGTTGAGCTAACTATAACTCACGCGCCTGCAATGCACTGGTGATGATGTCACATATTACATCACTCATGACATGGTCAGTGGTATCACTGATGAAATCACTGATGACATCTCAAATAACATCACTCATGACATCACTGATGACATTATCCAGTGAATGTGTGCTTCTCAATCAATCAATCAATCAGGAGTTTGTTAAAGCGCGACTACTCACCCGTAAGGGTCTCAAGGCGCTAGGGGTGGGGGGGGTTGCAGGTTCCATTCCATCAAGGAGGGGTCTGTCGAAGAGCCAGGTTTTGAGGTTTCTTGCGAAGATGGGGAGCGATGTTGTCTGTCTGAGTTGGAGCGGAAGGGCGTTCCATGCTTTGGCCGCGAGGAAGGAGAAGGAGCGGCCTCCCGATCTGGTCTTTCTGGTGCGGGGGACCACGGCATAGGAGAGCTGGGCTGATCGTAGGGTCCTTTGGGGTGCGTGGAATTTGAGCCGGCTGTTCAGGTATATTGGTCCGGTGCCGTGGAGGGCCTTGTGTGCGTGGGTGAGCATCTTAAAGGTGATTCTTGCCTCGACGGGGAGCCAGTGGAGTGTGCGCAGGTGCTGGGAGATGTGGCAGTGTTTTGGCAGGTTGAGGACCAGTCTTGCGGCGGCGTTCTGGATGTTCTGTAGCTTGCGGATGAGGTTTTTGTTTATTCTGGCGCAGAGTGCGTTGCCATAGTCGAGTCTACTGGTGACCAGGGCGTGAGTGACTGTCTTTCGGTGTTCGAGGGGGATCCATTTGAAGGTCTTACAAAGGAGGCGGAGGGTGTGGAAGCAGGAAGATGAGACAGAGTTGATCTGGCGGTCCATTTTGAGCTCGGAGTCCAGGATGATTCCCAGGTTGCGTGCGTGGTCTGTGGGGGTTGGCGGGTTTCCGAGGGCGGTGGGCCACCAGGTGTCGCTCCAGGCGTCGGGGTTTGGGCCCATGATGAGTACTTCTGTTTTGTTGGTGTTTAGTTGTAGCCAGGTTCTGAACTGGGATGGTGCAGTGAGCTAAAAAAACGGTGATGGATCAAGCCCTGATCTTTTGACTGGGTAGGAGTGTTCTGCTTAATTCAGATGCTCTGTCCATCACCACCCCGTTTTCTGAATCGTTTTGGCCACTATAGGAGTGGAAGGGTATGCTCAGACATGAGTCCCTTGCTCACTGCACCATCAGGATTCAAGCAAGCCAGGCCGAAGACGGCTGTAATGCCAGAAACCGGTCCCCGGAAGCTTGTTTCCTTTCCAGTAAAGAATTGGCTTGGTAGTTTGGTCTGCCCAGTTCCCATGATGCACTGGGCCAGGGACAGACTAATTTGCATGTAGCCAGGGTCTGAACTGGTATGGTGCAGTGAGCTAAAAAACGGTGATGGATCAAGCCCTGATCTTTTGACTGGGTAGGAGTGTTCTGCTTAATTCAGATGCTCTGTCCATCACCACCCCCTTTTCTGAAACGGTGTTTAGTTGTAGGCAGCTGTTTTTCATCCATTTGGCGACGGCTTCCATGCCTTCTCGAAAGTTGCGTCTGGCGGTGTTGGGCTCGTTGGATAGGGAGAGGATGAGCTGGGTGTCATCTGCGTATGACACGATGTTGAGTCTGTAGGTTCAGACGATGGGGGCAAGTGGAGCCATGTAGACGTTGAAGAGCGTCGGGCTGAGGGAGGAGCCCTGGGGGACTCCGCAGGTGGTAGGTGTGGGGTCTGAGAGGAAAGGGGGAGTCTGACCTATGGCGTCCTGCTGGAGAGGAAGGAGCAGATCCAGTCGAGGGCCTTGTCCTGGATTCCTGCGTCGTAGAGTCTGCGTATTAGGGTGTGGTGGGAGACTGTGTCGAACGCCGCTGATAGGTCTAGGAGGATGAGGGTTACTGTTTCTCCTTTGTCCAGTAGAGTGCGGATGTCGTCTGTTGCGGCGAGGAGGGCGGTTTCCGTACTGTGGTTTTTTCTGAAGCCGGATTGGGAGGAGTCGAGGATGTTGTGTTCTTCAATGAATGTGGCGAGTTGGCTGTTGATGGCTTTCTCTATGACTTTCGCTGGGAAAGGGAGCAGGGAGATGGGTCTGTAGTTTTTGAGGTTGGTGGGGTCCGCTGAGGGTTTCTTTAGGAGGGGGTTGACCTCGGCATGTTTCCAGTCGTCGGGGAACGAGGCGGTCGCCAGGGAGTGGTTGATGGTGTGGCGGAGCATGGGTGCGATGGTGTCGGCGGCTCTGTTGAAGATGTGCTGGGGGCAGGGGTCCGTGGGGGCCCCTGAGTGGATTGACTTCATTGTCTTCAGTGTGTCTTCGTTGGTGAGGGATGTCCGGGTGTCGGGGGTGGTTGTTGAGGGTTCAGTGTGTTGGTTGTCTTCGTCGAAGTTGTCGTAGATGCTCTTGATTTTGTGGTGGAAAAAGGTGCTGAGTTTGTCGCAGAGGTCTTGTGAGGGAGGGATGTCGGTAGACTCGCTGGTGGGTTGGGCGAACTCCTTGATGATGCTGAAGAGTTCCTTGCTGTTGTGTGCGTGGGAGGAGATTCTGTCTTCAATTGCTTTTTTTCTTGTTTCTCTGATGAGTTGATGGTGGGCGTTGGTGGCGGCTCTGAAGTTGTTGTGGGCTTCTGTGGATTTGGTGTTTCTCCAGGCCTTTTCGAGGCGGTGGCATGTGCGCCTGGACTCTTGAAGTTCGGTGGTAAACCATCTGGCTTTCTTGGCACGGGTATTGTTGTTTTTCTTGAGGGGGGCTATGGTGTTGGTGCTGTCCGAGATCCATCTATGCAGGGTATGGGCTGCGGTGTTGGGGTCGTCGTTTTCCGCGATGGTTGGGGTGGAGTTGTTGAGTGAGGAGGTGAGCTGGTCGTCGGTGATTTTGGTCCAGTTTCTTTGTGGAAGCAGGTGCTGGTGTCTGTGGATGGTGGGTGTTCTGAAGGTGAAGTGGACGCAACGATGGTCGGTCCATGGGAGTTCGGTGGTGTGGCTGAAGGTGATGGAGTTTCCTGTAGTGAAGAGGGGGTCGAGGGTGTGTCCTGCTGAGTGCGTGGGCTCGGTCACGATCTGGCAGAGTCCAATGTTGTGGAGGTTGTCCAGGAGGCATGTGGTGTTGGGGTCCAGTTGATTGTCGAGGTGGAAGTTGAGGTCTCCCAGCAGGGTGTAGTTGGTGGATGCGATGGCCTGCGGGGAGATAATGTCTGTGATGGAGTTGGCGAAGGGTCCGTGGGGTCCAGGGGGTCGGTAGATGAGGGTTCCTCGGAGGGTGGCGGTGGGGCTGGCCAGTATCTTGAAGTAAAGGTGTTCCATCAGTTCTGTGGACTCGTCAGGGAGTGTGCTCAGGCGGAGGCTGGATTTGTGGACGATGGCGATTCCTCCTCCTGGGTGGGTGGGACGGTCCTTCCTGGAGATCTTGTATCCTTGGGGGATGGCGATGGCGATGTCCGGTCCCGAGGTGGTGTTGGTCCAGGTTTCGGTGAAGAATGCTACGTCCGGGGTGGTGCTGTCGAGGAGGTCCCAGATTTCTGTGGCGTGTTTGTGGAGGGATCGGACGTTGAGGAGGATGCATTGCAGGGTCTTCGGTTCGGCTGTGTTCTTGTGGGCGGGTTGTGCTGGATCCGTGTTCTTGGCAGTGCTGCAGGTGTGCCGGGGGCGGTGACAGCTGAAGGGTCCATGGGTGTCGGCTGGTGATGCTAGCTTGCAGTTGTTGTTGCAGCCTGGGTTGAGTGCGTGGAGTGCTGCTGGGTCGTAGCTTTGGCGGGTCGGAGGTCCAGGGTTCCTGGTGCTGGTCGTGAACGGGTCGCGGACGGGCGCAGACGTGCTTGCCTTTGAGGCGCCTTCGGTGCACCAGCAGCGCGCCCGCGGCCGCAGTGGCCGCCATTAAGTAGGGGTCGGGGAGGGCTGGAAAGCTGTGAGGCTGGAGCGGGGAGGGGAGCTGGATTGGGCCGTTCGCGCTGGGGGGAGGGGCCGCGGGGGCAGCAGCGGCGGGGAAAGGTAAAGGGAGGAAAGAAGGGATAAAGAAAAAAGGGAAAATAAGCAGAAATAAGGCACAAAAGAGCAGAGATGCAGAAAAGAGCAGAAAGGTGAAAGATAGAAAGGGTAGAAAAACGAGTGAAAACGAGTGAAGGAGCAGAGGGAGAGAAAGCGAAAATGGGCAGAAATAAGGCACAAAAGAGCAGAGGTGAAAGATAGAAAGGGTAGAAAAACGAGTGAAGGAGCAGAGGGAGAGAAAGCGAAAATGGGCAGAAATAAGGCACAAAAGAGCAGAGATGCAGAAAGGTGAAAGATAGAAAGGGTAGAAAAACGAGTGAAGGAGCAGAGTGAGAGAAAGGAGACAGAGGTCCACTGGACCACCAGGGATGAGGCGCAGGGAAACCTGCGGGTGGAGGAGGGCCTCGATCACCAACACTCAAGAGTGCAGCGGCAGGGGCACCTCACTTAATGGTGGAGCTGCGAGGGTGGGAGAGCAATTTCACTGACAATGAGTCAGTGGTCTTGCTCGCCTGTCCCCGCAGTGGCTGCCATTAAGTAGGGGTCGGGGAGGGCTGGACAGCTGGGAGGCGGGAGCGAGGAGGGGAGCTGGATTGGGCCGGTCACACTGGGGGGGGAGGGGCCACGGGGGCAGCAGCGGCGGGGAAAGGTAAAGGAAGGTAAGAAGGGATAAAGAAAAAAGGGAAAATAAGCAGAAATAAGGCACAAAAGAGCAGAGATGCAGAAAAGAGCAGAAAGGTGAAAGATAGAAAGGGTAGAAAAACGAGTGAAAACGAGTGAAGGAGCAGAGGGAGAGAAAGCGAAAATGGGCAGAAATAAGGCACAAAAGAGCAGAGGTGCAGAAAGGTGAAAGATAGAAAGGGTAGAAAAACGAGTGAAAACGAGTGAAGGAGCAGAGGGAGAGAAAGGGAAAATGGGCAGAAATAAGGCACAAAAGAGCAGAGATGCAGAAAGGTGAAAGATAGAAAGGGTAGAAAAACGAGTGAAGGAGCAGAGTGAGAGAAAGGAGACAGAGGTCTACTGGACCACCAGTGATGAGGCGCAGGGAAACCTGCGGGTGGAGGAGGGCCTCGATCACCAACACTCAAGAGTGCAGGGGCAGGCGCACCTCACTTAATGGTGGAGCTGCGAGGGTGGGAGAGCAATTTCACTGACAATGAGTCAGTGGTCTTGCTCGCCTGTCCCCGCAGTGGCCGCCATTAAGTAGGGGTCGGGGAGGGCTGGACAGCTGGGAAGCGGGAGCGGGGAAGGGAGCTGGATTGGGCCGGGCGCGCTGGGGGGGGAGGAGCCGCGGGGGCAGCAGCGGCGGGGAAAGGTAAAGGGAGGAAAGAAGGGATAAAGAAAAGAGGGAAAATAAGCAGAAATAAGGCACAAAAGAGCAGAGATGCAGAAAAGAGCAGAAAGGTGAAAGATAGAAAGGGTAGAAAAACGAGTGAAAACGAGTGAAGGAGCAGAGGGAGAGAAAGGGAAAATGGGCAGAGATAAGGCACAAAAGAGCAGAGGTGCAGAAAGGTGAAAGATAGAAAGGGTAGAAAAACGAGTGAAGGAGCAGAGTGAGAGAAAGGAGACAGAGGTCCACTGGACCACCAGGGATGAGGCGCAGGGAAACCTGCGGGTGGAGGAGGGCCTCGATCACCAACACTCTAGAGTACAGGGGCAGGGGCACCTCACTTAATGGTGGAGCTGCGAGGGTGGGAGAGCAATTTCACTGACAATGAGTCAGTGGTCTTGCTTCTGGAAAGTTTAAATATTTTTCATATATATGTATGCCAAGGTGTATTGAAGAATGAGTGGATTTACAAGTGCCTGAATGGATTATTTAGTAGGTGCGTGACTGACTGTATAAGTGAGTGAACGTGTCTTACTGAATGCATGGGTTAGTGACTAAACTGTGTGAAAGTCTGTATTAGTCTCTCAGTTGGTTTGTAAGTGGCTGCATGGGTTGCTGAGTAGCTACACGAGTGTCTATATGGGTTATTGATTTGTTGTCTGATTATCTGTATGGGTGCCTGAGTGTCTGTGTGGGTGGGTGGGAGGGTGTATACTCTGGGCATAGATGTGTGAGTGGATGATTCACTGGTTGTATGGATTCAAAGTGTATCTGGGAAGGGCGAATTGGTGAGTTATAGTGTGTATGGGTGTGTTGGTGAATGAGTGAATGAATATCTCAGTGGTATACGTGAGAGTAAGTTATTTGAAGAGTGTGTGTATTAATGAGTGCTTGTATCAGTGATTGTATAAGACAGTAAGTATGTGTAAGTATCTGCATAAATAAGTGATATGGTGTGTGTATAAATAACGGAGTTGGTGTGTATAACTGTATACATGAGTAAATTAGTATGTGATTGATTCTTTACATGACTGACTAGGTGTGTGTAACTCTATGGATGAGTGGCGGAGTGTTACTGTATGTATAGGTGTACGAGTGCATATTATAGTACTGTATTGATGAGTAACTGCATGTATAAGTGACTGGATGTATGTATAGACCATAGCGGGTGGTATGTAGTGTGTATGGTTTCAAAATAGTAGTCTGTATTTTAGAGTGCATGTATCAAAGTTCATATTAGAGCACCAGTATATGCATCAGATTGTCACGTGGATGATGGCATCAATGAAAGATAGAAAGAGTAGAAAAACGAGTCAAAACGAGTGAAGGAGCAGAGGGAGAGAAAGGGAAAATGGGCAGAAATAAGGCACAAAAGATCAGAGATGCAGAAAGGTGCAGAAAGGTGAAAGATAGAAAGGGTAGAAAAACGAGTGAAGGAGCAGAGTGAGAGAAAGGAGACAGAGATCCACTGGACCACCAGGGATGAGGCGCAGGGAAACCTGCGGGTGGAGGAGGGCCTCGATCACCAACACTCAAGAGTGCAGCGGCAGGGGCACCTCACTTAATGGTGGAGCTGCGAGGGTGGGAGAGCAATTTCACTGACAATGAGTCAGTGGTCTTGCTCGCCTGTCCCCGCAGTGGCTGCCATTAAGTAGGGGTCGGGGAGGGCTGGACAGCTGGGAGGCTGGAGCGGGGAGGGGAGCTGGATTGGGCCGGTCACACTGGGGGGGAGGGGCCGCGGGGGCAGCAGCGGCGGGGAAAGGTAAAGGAAGGAAAGAAGGGATAAAGAAAAAAGGGAAAATAAGCAGAAATAAGGCACAAAAGAGCAGAGATGCAGAAAAGAGCAGAAACGTGAAAGATAGAAAGGGTAGAAAAACGAGTGAAGGAGCAGAGGGAGAGAAAGCGAAAATGGGCAGAAATAAGGCACAAAAGAGCAGAGGTGCAGAAAGGTGAAAGATAGAAAGGGTAGAAAAACGAGTGAAAATGAGTGAAGGAGCAGAGGGAGAGAAAGGGAAAATGGGCAGAAATAAGGCACAAAAGAGCAGAGATGCAGAAAGGTGAAAGATAGAAAGGGTAGAAAAACGAGTGAAGGAGCAGAGTGAGAGAAAGGAGACAGAGGTCCACTGGACCACCAGAGATGAGGCGCAGGGAAACCTGCGGGTGGAGGAGGGCCTCGATCACCAACACTCAAGAGTGCAGGGGCAGGGGCACCTCACTTAATGGTGGAGCTGCAAGGGTGGGAGAGCAATTTCACTGACAATGACTCTGACTTAGGCAGATAGCACCTTATTGCATTGCCGAATTTTAGGCTATTTTAAAACTACCCGGTTGTCACATTTCATTTTCTTATGATTTTGTATTTCCCTTGTTTTTAAAAATACTTGGCCGCATACTTGCACTGTAAAAAATAGCTGTTCTAAAGCTTAAACGCACCGCTATTTGGCGGGTCACGAAACTCTGCACACTCCAGTTATACTTTGAAGCCAAGCGGCGGCCATATTACTACAGCCGACGCACGCCGGAAGGCGACCTGGATGCTCTAGGCGTCACAAGGGCTCCGCACGGACATTTAAAGGAGGGCAAACCAGTGCTCTGGTGACTCTGACTTAGGCAGATAGCACCTTATTGCATTGCCAAATTTTAGGCTATTTTAAAACTACCCGGTTGTCACATTTCATTTTCTTATGATTTTGTATTTCCCTTGTTTTTAAAAATACTTGGCCGCATACTTGCACTGTAAAAAATAGCTGTTCTAAAGCTTAAACGCACCCCTATTTGGCGGGTCACGAAACTCTGCACACTCCAGTTATACTTTGAAGCCAGGCGGCGGCCATATTAGTACAGCCGACGCACGCCGGAAGGCGACCTGGACGCTCTAGGCGTCACAAGGGCTCCGCATGGATATTTAAAGGAGGGCAAACCAGTGCTCTGGTGACTCTGACTTAGGCAGATAGCACCTTATTGCATTGCCGAATTTTAGGCTATTTTAAAACTACCCGGTTGTCACATTTCATTTTCTTATGATTTTGTATTTCCCTTGTTTTTAAAAATACTTGGCCGCATACTTGCACTGTAAAAAATAGCTGTTCTAAAGCTTAAACGCACCGCTATTTGGCGGGTCACGAAACTCTGCACACTCCAGTTATACTTTGAAGCCAGGCGGCGGCCATATTAGTACAGCCGACGCACGCCGGAAGGCAACCTGGACGCTCTAGGCGTCACAAGGGCTCCGCACGGACATTTAAAGCAGGGCAAACCAGTGCTCTGGTGACTCTGACTTAGGCAGATAGCACCTTATTGCATTGCCGAATTTTAGGCTATTTTAAAACTACCCGGTTGTCACATTTCATTTTCTTATGATTTTGTATTTCCCTTGTTTTTAAAAATACTTGGCCGCATACTTGCACTGTAAAAAAAATAGCTGTTCTAAAGCTTGAATGCACCGCTATTTGGCGGGTCACGAAACTCTGCACACTCCAGTTATACTTTGAAGCCAGGCGGCGGCCATATTAGTACAGCCGACGCACGCCGGAAGGCGACCTGGACGCTCTAGGCGTCACAAGGGCTCCGCACGGACATTTAAGAGGCCATGGCGACGCGCAGCGGTCCCGCGCAGCGGGATCGCCGGGTCTACGCCGGAGTTACGCCAGAGTTCAGCCCGTCTGCGCCCGTCCACGCTGAGTACGGGCTGCATAAGGGGAACCCTGAGCCTACTTTTAAGGTAATGCGCTCATACTCCTTCCAAGATATGCTTGCTATGAAACCCAGTTTGCTCTCATGTCATCACAGATACACTCCTGAAGCTTTGCGGGAGGGGTACTTTTGTGGTACATGTATGTATGACTCATCCACTACTCCTAAATTCAGTAACCATGATCAGGCTACACGCTTACTGCTCAATGAGGTCCATCTGGGGAATGGCTATCTGATCAATGCCCGCTCCATAATTAAAAATAACATTTATTTTCACGACTTCGTGACAGCTAGGAAACCAGCATGGGTCTTCATTACGGAGACATGGGCCACAGACACATCGGGGCATGACCTCCTCTTAGCTATCCCAGAGAACTATGCTCTACAGAGATTAGACAGAGTTAAGCGGAGAGGTGGTGGCCTGGCTATCCTCTACCGGTCACATCTCACCTGTAGAATTAATGCCCTGTCAAAATCATCAGACCCTTTTGAGGCTCTACATTTCTTTCTTTCCTCATCGCCATCCTCGTCATTCACAGGGATTCTGATGTATAGGCCCCCTGGGCTCAGATCAAATTTCAGCAGTGATCTGTTTAGATTACTAGAACCGTACGCTGGCAAACCGCACTTTACCATATTAGGAGACCTTAATTTCCATCTAGAGGATGCTACATCCAAAGACACTATATCTTTGGTCGACCCTCTAGATGCCTGCGGTTTTACACAGCTGGTCAAGGAACCCACACATCGAGCTGGTCATACGCTGGACGGAATCTTCTCCAATGATTCCCGGATCAGTACAGGCCCACCGGAACTGCTAGTATGGACTGATCATTTGGCAGTACCTATTGTACCTACCACCTCTAGTATAGAGCCATCCATGAATGAGTACTCTTCTAGAGAATCTAAACGAAACTACAAAAACATTTCCAATGATTCCTTGGCCCCGTTTTTCGGATCAATCTCCTTGACTTCAGACCCAGAGAAGGCAGCGTCTGAACTAGCCAACCTCATTACTGGGGCCGTGGATATTCTAGCTCCTGCCACTCCTAGGTACTCAGCGAGGCGTAAACCTTCTGCCCCTTGGTTCGGGGTAGAACTTAGATTGATGAGACAGGGATGTAGGAGACAGGAGAGACAGTGGAGGAGGACTTGGGACACCAAGGACAGAGAGGTGTACAAATGTTCCTTAAGGAAATATAAGGCCTCGGTCATTAAAACCAAACAAGATCACTTCTCCAACATCACAACATCCTTGACCTCATCTAGGGAACTTTTTAAAATCGTAGACTCCCTTTGCTCACTACAGACACCTGACCCAGTAATAGGTTCACAGGAGCTTTGTGATAACATCTCAAGCTTCTTTCATACGAAAATTGTAGATATCTCCACTCAACTGGAATTACAGAGGAAGTCACTCGGAATACACACAGATCTGGATTTATCAATTTTAGAAACATGGTCAAAGGATCCTGACAAGATCCTCACTAATTTCCCTCCCATCACTCTCGAAAACCTTAACCTATTACTGAATAGGACGAAGTCCTCATCTCCCCTAGATCCATGTCCGCTTAAAGTCTTGAAGGAGTGCAGGGACACTTTCCTTCCCCCCCTCTTACAGGTTATGAATAGTGCCCTAGAGCACGGTGTATTTCCCTCGGTTTGGAAGAAGGCCATTGTCAGGCCGTTACTGAAGAAATCCTCTCTGGATCCTACAGTGTTAAAACACTTCAGACCAATCTCTTTACTACCTGCCCCGGCCAAAATGCTTGAGATGCACCCGAACCTTCACCTGTCTGCTTTCCTGGACTCCTCTGGATTCCTTGATCAGACCCAACATGGTTTCAGAAAACTACATAGCATGGAGTCCGCACTCACGGTAGTGACCAATAACAACAGGATGAATGTGGACAAAGGACAGACCACGCTGCTGGTGTTATTGGATCTGACCGCTGCATTCGACACCCTATCTCCCTCAGTCTTAACATCTCGACTGAGGGAGTTGGGGGTGGAGGGGCCTGCCCTTAACCTTCTATCCTCCTTTCTAGAGCTTAGAGAGCAGAGGGTTCAATTGGGCAAATCCCTCTCCCCTGTAAAGTTCTTGCAATGTGGGGTGCCACAAGGGTCGGCCTTAAGTCCGACCCTATTCAACATCTACGTGGCCCCACTTGCTAGACTAGTAAGAGCTCAGGGGATGGAGGTAGTGTCGTATGCAGACGACACTCAGATCATGGTGTCCCTGTCCCGGTCGGTCAGCACCTCAGCGTTCAGTTTCAGGAGGTGCATGCAATCGGTCGCCGATTGGATGACGCTTAATTCCCTGAGGCTGAATGGCGACAAGACCGAGGTGCTGGTCTTTGGAAAGGACAGGGATGCCTGGTCGAGTGAATGGTGGCCGTCATCACTGGGAACCTGTCCGACTCCTTCACAGTCGGCAAGGAACCTGGGGGTCATTTTTGACACCGAGCTGGCAATGACCGTACAGATCAACAGAACTGTAGCTACCTGCTGGGGAGTCTTAAAAATTCTCCGCCGAATCGCTCACTACTTATCCCCGCAGGCAAGAAAACAAACAGTAGTAGCACTGGTAGGATCGCGATTGGATTACTGCAATGCGCTGTACACCGAGATTAACAAGGGACTGGTACAGCGCCTGCAAGTAACACAGAATGCAGCGGCGAGATTTGTGCTGGATCTTCCTTGCTCTGCTTCCGCTACACTAGCCAGAAAGAACCTTCACTGGCTACCCATTGAGCAACGAATTTCTTTTAAAATCACTTGCTTAGTTCATAAGGCTCTTAGTGCAGGACCGGCCGATGGCCTGGGATCTCTGCTCTCCAACTATGTACCCAGCAGATGCCTCAGATCCTCACAACAGAACCTCCTTGTAACCCCTCGCACTAAAAAGACAAAATGGGGAGGAAGAGCTTTTGCATCAGTGGCCCCTCGACTCTGGAATGCCCTCCCCTGTGAGCTCAAGGCCCTTTCATCTCTGCCCCTCTTTAAGAAATCTCTTAAGACCTGGTATTT
The DNA here is from genome assembly GCF_964261635.1 of Lissotriton helveticus. Classification (NCBI taxonomy): domain Eukaryota; kingdom Metazoa; phylum Chordata; class Amphibia; order Caudata; family Salamandridae; genus Lissotriton; species Lissotriton helveticus. Next base: position 1,794,816,533 of record NC_136065.1, read on the forward strand.
TAGGAAAGCCTATTATTAAGCATCTCCTGGTCATTCAATATATTATGTTAGGCGCCTTGATGCCCATTGGGCTGAGTTTAGCGCGTTATAAATCTATTTTTCATTTCATTTCAATGAGTCAGTGGTCTTGCTCGCCTGTCCCCGCAGTGACCGCCATTAAGTAGGGGTCGGGGAGGGCTGGACAGCTGGGAGGCGGGAGCGGGGAGGGGAGCTGGATTGGGCTGGGCGCGCTGGGGGGGGGGAGGGGCCGCGGGGACAGCAGCGGCGGGGAAAGGTAAAGGGAGGAAAGAAGGGATAAAGAAAAGAAGGAAAATAAGCAGAAATAAGGCACAAAAGAGCAGAGATGCAGAAAAGAGCAGAAAGGTGAAAGATAGAAAGGGTAGAAAAACGAGTGAAAACGAGTGAAGGAGCAGAGGGAGAGAAAGGGAAAATGGGCAGAGATAAGGCACAAAAGAGCAGAGGTGCAGAAAGGTGAAAGATAGAAAGGGTAGAAAAACGAGTGAAGGAGCAGAGTGAGAGAAAGGAGACAGAGGTCCACTGGACCACCAGGGATGAGGCACAGGGAAACCTGCGGGTGGAGGAGGGCCTCAATTACCAACACTCTAGAGTGCAGGGGCAGGGGCACCTCACTTAATGGTGGAGCTGCGAGGGTGGGAGAGCAATTTCACTGACAATGAGTCAGTGGTCTTGCTTCTGGAAAGTTTAAATATTTTTCATATATATGTATGCCAAGGTGTATTGAAGAATGAGTGGATTTACAAGTGCCTGAATGGATTATTTAGTAGGTGCGTGACTGACTGTATAAGTGAGTGAACGTGTCTTACTGAATGCATGGGGTAGTGACTAAACTGTGTGAAAGTCTGTATTAGTCTCTCAGTTGGTTTGTAAGTGGCTGCATGGGTTGCTGAGTAGCTACACGAGTGTCTATATGGGTTAATGATTTGTTGTCTGATTATCTGTATGGGTGCCTGAGTGTCTGTGTAAGTGTACTCTGGGCATAGATGTGTGAGTGGATGATTCACTGGTTGTATGGATTCAAAGTGCATCTGGGAAGGGTTGAATTGGTGAGTTATAGTGTTATGGGTGTGTTGGTGAATGAGTGAATGAATATCTCAGTGGTATACGTGAGAGTAAGTTATTTGAAGAGTGTGTGTATAAATGAGTGCTTGTATCAGTGATTGTATAAGACAGTAAGTATCTGCATAAATAAGTGATGTGGTGTGTGTATAAATAACAGAGTTGGTGTGTATAACTTTATACATGAGTAAATTAGTATGTGATTGATTCTTTACATGACTGACTAGATGTGTGTAACTCTATGGATGAGTGGCGGAGTGTCACTGTATGTATAGGTGTACGAGTGCATATTATAGTACTGTATTGATGAGTAACTGCATGCATAAGTGACTGGATGTATGTATAGACCAGGGGTACTCATAGTACGGCCCGCGGGCCGCTGGCGGCCCGCCAAGCCTTAATTGGCGGCCCGCGGACCTCGTAGCCATAGGAGTCCTACATGGCTAAAGTTTAAAAGTTAAACAGAGAAGATGGCCGCAGGCGCGTACGTTGTGAATACGTATTGAATACCTATTCACAACGTTTGCTCCTGCGGCCATCTTCTTTGCTTGTGCTTGCCTCGGATTGGATTAGGCCTCTGTGACGTCACACCCGGCACCCGGCGCGAAGCACAGGCCCTTTAAAAGTCAGCTGTAACTAGCGCTTTTACAGCTGACTTTTAAAGGACCTGTTTAGAAGCTTCCTGTGTCCGTGGTGACGACGTCCTCGGAGCTCGCAGCCCCCAGCCCCGGAGAATCTTCGACTTCCTTGGAGCCCAGGAGAATCTTCACTGACGTCCTTGCAGCCCCAGGGAATCCTCACTGCATCCGGAAAGCCTCCAGTTTACCAGCAGGTAAGTGTAACTGAGGGTATATGTCATTTATACCTTTTTTAATTTTTGGCTACCTTTTATCATCTATGTGCCCTGGTCCTGGCTGGGGTGCCGCGCTGTCCTCCTCTGAAGCTGCCCCCCCCCTCTCTCCCCCTTGTGTGATCTCTCCAGGCTGCGGCTGCTTCTCGAATTTCTGCAGCCGAGCCCCTAGCTGTGATTGTGTTAAAATCCCAGCGGTGCTGTTTTGTTGTAGGGGTCAGGGGTATGAGATGTACGTTTGTGGGGGATTATTTATGTTGAGAACATGCAAACGCCCTTTGCCCAATTTACCGACATTTGCATTTACGAAAAGCATTTTTATAATGAGTATGATGCCATCCTCGAGGGTTTGTGGTTGCAAGTACTATGAAGTGCACCTTATTGTCTGTTGACTGCTTTGCCACACAATCCCGTTAACCCTGTGTGTGGCAAGGACATTACTTGCTCTTAGTGCACATACATCGCAAAAGGCTATTGAATGTGGGAAAGGAGCCTGTCTCTGATGGACAGAGTCTCTTTGAAGTGATCTTAATTGGCGAAAATTCATTTGAAATAACTTTCTTGTGGAGTGGTAGCTGTGGAAACACTTGAGAAATGGTGTTTCTTGGGAGACAATAGTGCCTAGTATCAGATTTACTTATTTAGTGATTCAGCCAGAGCATCTAGCGTCCTTCTAAGTTTTAAACGAAAGTGTCAATGCTTATTTGACCTGGCTAGACTTTTCTTTGACCTGGGACCTGCTGGCTGCACATGGATATCTACAAAACTCACTGGGTCAAGTCATTGGGTAACCAGTCACCTACTGAAAAATAGGATACTTAAAAGCCAAAGGAAAACATCCTCGGGACTACTTTTTGTGGGATTCATTCCCCGTTGTTCATTTCCGCCGTCCCGCCCTTTTACATCACAGAATTTACTAATTCACACCCCCCTATTCCCCTTCAGCATGTTAGCTTCCATGTTCTTCCCAGGCGTGAGTCCTTCTTGCTGGCTTAAATATACATTAATGACCCTTATAGATACCCATTCATGACTACAATGGCCAAAAGCCATAAGCCTAGGTATTACTTTGTTTATCTATTTGAGTGACTCTTTAATCCTTTTCATTGGATTAACATGGGTCCATTGAACTCTGGTTCTCCAACCTTTGTAATTGCAGTTTTGGCGCTAGTTCCTTCTGTTGTCCCAGAAATTCAGGGCTCCGGGCTGCGCTGTTTCTCGAATTTCTGCAGCCGAGCCCCAAGCTCTAATTATGTTAAAGTCCCAGCTGCGCTGTTTGTTGCAGGGGGCAGGGGTAAGAGATGTACGTTTTTGGGGGATTATTTTTGTTGAGAAGTGGCAGCACATTTAAGTTGAGAATTTAGCAATTTTGCTTATTCTACGAAACAAACTTTTTAAAAAGTGGCAGCCTATTTGTTCATGGCTAATTCACAATATTGAACTACGCATCTTGCAGTTCTGAATATTGTTTGGAGGGCCCTTAAACGTGCAATGATCTGTACTACTTGTGGAATGTTTCAAGGCTCCCACAAATTGAACTGGAAACATGGGCCATGTTGATTGATGATGTACGAGAGGATAGAAGGCTTTACTTGAAGGGCCTTTAAAAAAGGGTTTTAATTCTTTAAACTGTGATGTCTTACCATGGCCTCAATCACATGTTTCACATCCCAATGATAGTGCTGCCAGGGTGGTTTCTGATTCTCCTCTCTGCCTTGCACCCTTCTCCCTCTCTGCCTTCTCCCTCTCTGCCTTGCACCATTCTCCCTCTCTGCCTTGCACCCTTCTCCCTCTCAGCCCTGCACCCTTCTCCCTCTCAGCCCTGCACCCTTCTCCCTCTCTGCCCTGCACCCTTCTCCCTCTCTGCCCTACACCCTTCTCCCTCTCTGCCCTGCACCCTTCTCCCTCTCTGCCTTGCACCCTTCTCCCTCTCTGCCTTGCACCCTTCTCCCTCTCTGCCTTGCATCCTTCTCCCTCTCTGCCCTGCACCCTTCTCCCTCTCTGCCCTGCACCCTTCTCCCTCTCTGCCCTGAACCCTTCTCCCTCTCTGCCTTGCACCCTTTTCCCTCTCTGCCTTGCACCCTTCTCCCTTTCCCCCTTGTACCCTTCTCCACCTCCGCCTCAGAGTACAGCAGTGCATGCTATCTAATAAACTCTAATAAACAGAAAATACTGTGGGCTTGATGCTTAGGTTACGATTGTTGTTATGTAATAATAGGTGATGTCGTATGGGCTCCTTCCATATGTTTTCTACTCTGTATGCTTGTACTGTGTGCATGCCGGGTCTGGTGGCGCAGTGGACTAATGCGTCCGCTGCGGGGCCCGTGATCTACCTAATTCTCACAGGTTCAAATCCTGGCGGGCCTTTCACCCATCTGAGATCGATAAAATGAGTTGGGTAGCAATAAACATCTGTTATTCAGCGCCAAGATACCCATGTAGTTACATCTGTTTTGGAAATACAGCATTGTCTAGTAATGTTTTGAAACTGCAGTGATTTTTTTACCCCCCTCTAGCCCTGCCCCCAATGACCCCGCCCCCAAATGACCCCGCCCCCACCGGTGCGGCCCTTGGCCACAAACCACACTGTAAATTCGGCCCCGAAAGAAAGTTTGTGAGTACCCATGGTATAGACCATAGCGGGTGGTATGTAGTGTGTATGGTTTCAAAATAGTAGTCTGTATTTTAGAGTGCATGTATCAAAGTTCATATTAGAGCATCAGTATATGCATCAGATTGTCACGTGGATGATGTCATCAGTGATGTCATCAGTGATGTCATTTGAGATGTCATCAGTGTGTCACTGACCATGTAATGAGTGATGTGATATGTGACGTCAACACCAGTGCATTGCGGGCGCGCGAGTTATAGTTAGCTCAGGCCCGGCTCCTGCAGCAGCCCGGGGTGCCTACCCTAGGGACACTGTAGTTTGCTAAGCCAGGGCGGGAGCCTTGCTGTTCCCGCCCTGCCAAAGCAAACTGCTTTGATATTTGGAAGAGAGAGCAGGAAACCTGCTCTCTCTTCCAAATAGCAAAGCAAATTGCTTTTCCACACGGGGAGCTGCATCTTAGCAGCTCCCCGTGTGGAAAAGCAATGCCGGCTCCCCCAGGAGGCAAGGAGCCGGTGGGACCGTGGGGGGATTGGGGACCCCCTCTCACGGTCCCCAACGAAGTGGGCCAGCCCCAGGGGATGGGGTCCCCGGGGCTATTAGTGGCCCGGGAGAGGGGGCCACGCGGCCCCCCTCCTCAAATTAGAAAAAAAAACAACAAAGGCTGGCCCAGGGGGATGGGGTTCTCGGGGCCATAAGGAGGAAGGCAGGGCAGCGCCCTTCCCAAAAAACAATATTAAAAAAGGGCCATGCCCCCGGGGAATGGGGTCCCCGGGGCTGAATAAGGCCTCGGGAGGAGGGGCCACGCTGCCCTCTTCCCAATTTTTTTAAATTGTTAAAAAAAAATAGGAGGCAGGCCCTGGGGGATGGGTTCCCCAGGGCTCAATAATGAGAAAAAGAAGGGGGGCTATGCAGCCCCCTTCTTAAAAAAAAAAAAGAAATACTGGCATCGCGATGGGGGCCACGCCCCTCCTTTCAGCACTCTGCAAACGCACCTCCTGGCACTGTGCAGATGGGGAACGAATTCCCCATGAATACTGGGGGTCCCTGGGGGCCAACTAGCCCACCAGGAACCTCCAGTATGCTCAAGGGGGTTGCATTGCAGAGAGGTGTTCTGAGGCCACGACCCTTTTTACACCTCTCTGCAACGCAGCTCCGTGGCGCTTACTGGAAGTACCTGGTGGGCTAGTTGGCCCCCAGGGGACCTCAGGATTCAAGGGGAGTTAATCCCCCAACTTAAAACGCACCACGGGGTGTGTTTGCACAGTGGTGAAGGTAGGGGGCGAGGCCTGAGGTGATATGTGTGCAAACACACCCTGTGGCCAACTAGCCCACCAGTTACCTCCAGTAAGCGCCACGGAGCTGCGTTGCGGAGTGTTGTATAATTGGGCATGGCCTCTGAACACCTCTCTGCAACGAAGCTCCCTGGTGCATACTGGAGATACCTGTTGGGCTAGTTGGCCCCCAGGGGACCTCAGGATTGAAGAGGAATTAATTCCCCAATACGCGCCACAGGGCGTGTTTGCAGACCTGTCACCTCAGGCCCCTCCCCCTTCCTTCACCATTGTGCAAACGCACCCTGTGGTGCATTTTAAGTCGAGGAATTAATTCCTCTTCAATCTTGAGGATACTCAAGATTGATACTCATACTGGAGGTCCCGAGGGTCCAACTAGCCCACCAGGTACCTCCACTTTGCGCCAGGGAGCTGCGTTGCAGAGAGTTGTTCAGAGGCCACGCCCCTTTTTACACCTCTCTGCAATGCAGCTCTGAGATGCTTACTGGAGGTACCTAGTGGGCTGGTTGGACCCTAGGAACCCTCAGGATTCAAGGGGACTTAATCTCCCAACTTAAAACGGACACAGGGCGCGTTTACACAGGGGCGAAGGGAGGGGACGGGGTGACGTGTGCAAACACGCCCTGTGGCGTGTTTTAAGTTGGGGAAATAGTTTTACTCCAATCATGAGGGTCCCTGGGGGTTAACTAGCCCACCAGGTGCTTCCAGTAAGCGCCAATGCGCTGCTTTGCAGAGAGTTGGCCCAGGCTGTGCCCCTTTTTACACCTCTCTGCAAAGCAGCTCTGTGGCGCTTATTGGAGGTATCTAGTGGGCTACTTGGACCCCAGGGACCCTAAGGATTCAAGGGGACTTAATCTCCCAACTGAAAACGGACACAGGGCACGTTTACACAGGGGCAAAGGGAGGGGACGGGCCGGAGGTGACGTGTGCAAACACGCCCTGTGGCGTGTTTTAAGTTGGGGAAATAATTCCCCCTCAATCCTGAGGGCCCCTGGCGGCTAACTAGCCCACCAGGTGCTTCCGGTAAGCGCCAATGCGCTGCGTTGCAGAGAGGTGGCCCAGGCTGTGCCTCTTTTTACACCTCTCTGCAACGCAGCTCTGTGGTGCTTACTGGAGGTACATAGTGGGCTACTTGGACCCCAGGGACCCTCAGGATTCAAGGGGACTTAATCTCCCAAATTAAAACGGACACAGGATGCGTTTACACAGTGGTGCAGGGAGGGGATGGTGTAGGAAAGTGGCTTTATATATAGTGGACCAACGTAAAATCAGCCGAACTACGAATCCCGATTTACTCACCTGTTATCAGGAGAGACCTCAGTGCTGCATCTTTGAACCCAGTACTGATCCTGAAAAGTAATTCTAAACATACTTACCAGTAACTTGAATTGCCTTCCTTAGGCTAATATTGACTGGTTTCAATTGGAAATTCTTCTAAGTGTGGAGTTTTGGAACTTTAAAATATTCACCTAAAATCATCCGAACAACGAATTCCGATTAACTCACCTGTTATCAGGAGAGAACCCAGTGCTGCGTCTTTTAGCCCAGCACTGACCCTGAAAAGTAATTCTAACCGTACTTACCAGTAACTTGTATTTTCTTTCATAGGAATCCATTGTTTGGTTTTCACCAGAAAAGTTTGTCTGTTTTCACAAACTACAAATATTCCTTAAAAATCGCCTGTATGACTTAAACGCATCCTTTCAACTGTTTTCAGGAGATGCACCAGTGCTGGATCCAGGATCCACCAATGAGTAAGAAAAAACCTACCACCTTACCTACCTGCTAAGTGAATTTCCTCCCTTAGGATAACATTGGTGATTCTATGTGAAAAAGTTTCTGTCAACTTTTAAAATACAATAATATTCCTTAAAAAGCACTACTGTAACCAAAACGCTTTTACTCAACTGTTTACAGGAGATGTCCCAGGACTGAATCTAGGATCCAGTCCTGTGGTTAGAAAAGTAATCCATAAAGTAACTAATTGCATTTAACTAGAAATTCACATTGAGCTCAATGTTGCATTGTGTTTGAAATTGTGTTGCCCATTGCAACCACTGTAACTACTGTACTTAAAAGTCTATTGCCTATTTGCAAAGTATTTAAACTAAAGTAATTCAGTCTGAGAAAGTATATTTTGTAATGTAATGTATAATGTAATTATAATGTAATTCAAAAAATAAAATATCTAAAAATAAATAGTTTTAAAAAATGTAGTAAATCAGTATCAAAAAAATAAATATACCAATTAATACATTTAAACATTGTCATTTACAAAACCTCTGAAATTCACTGAAAAAACCATAGGTTTCAGACATGGTATAGTTAGGAATTAGCATTTAAAAAAACTTTGAAATTCACTGAAAAAAATCATAGGTTTCAGGGGTGTTATAGTTAGCTGGACATTTTGCTCGTACAAAACTATTGAAATTCCTCCGTTATAGTTAGTTTTACTAACTATAATTCGCGCGCCGGCAATCCACTGCTGATTATGTCACATATTACATCATTCATGACATCACTGATGACATCACTGATGATATCTCAAATGGCATCTCTGATGACATCACTGATGACATGGTCCACGTGACAATCTGATACACCTCGTCATACACTAGTATAACCTTTCAACACTCATTATAAAATATGGAGTACCATATTTGAAACCATTGACACACCAATACAAGTTTCTAAAAACCCACTCAGTAATTCCTACATCTACACACACATCTAAACACTTACCAATAGATTCACTCATACATGCTAACAAAGATCAATAGAACATTATTAAATATACATATTCACCTACATCGACATTACACACCAACACACATCCTATTCACTTATGCAGTCATCCTACTCACTTATGCAAACAATTGATCATACTTACATTTACTAAGCTACACACTTATACAAACACCACTTTATTTATTCATATAGATAGTAACTCATACTTAGTGTGTTAAAAAATTGTTATTACAGGTATACAGTTTTCGATACAGTCACTCATACAATCACTGAGTCTTATGTATACTTATTTATGAACAACTGTCACATACACTGCCTTTTATGTTTCTACTTTGTTGGACATGTATCATTGAGAAATATATTTACTCATCACCACACCCATAAAGAGATTCCCTCACCCAAACAAGTGTTTCCACGTGCAGTCTTAACCTCATATACCTATTAAATCAACTATTTACACATCTTTGGGCAGTCACATACCTCCCACCCAACAACACACCCATTCACTATCCCATACAAATACTCACTTAACTAATTAATACTAATATAGACTTTCACATAGCTAGTAACCAACTTATGTAGTAGTTTACACAACAAGAGATACAGTGAAACAGATATTCATACAGTTTAATCGCTATCCCATATATTTAGTGAGACACTTTAAATTAGTCACTTAGACAATCAATAACAGTGCTACTAAATCCTCCATCCAGACACTTATACATCCACTCATTCTTCAATGCAGATTGCTATATATATATAATACATATTTAAATATCGAACAAAACCACATTTACTCGATGATGTCATCAGTGGTGTCATTTGAGATATCATCAGTGATGTCATCAGCGATGTCACTGACCATGTCATGACTGATGTAATATGTTACATCATCAGCAGTGAATTGCGGGCGTGCGAGTTATAGTTAGTAGATAACGTAGGAATTTCAATGGTTTTGTATGAGTGAAATGTCCAGCTAACTATAACACCCCTGAAACCTATGTTTTTTTCTGTGAATATATATATATATATATATTTACTGAAAAAAACATGGATTTCAGGCCCGTTACAGTTAAAAATTAGCATTTAAAAAACCTTTGAAATTCGCTGAAAAAACCATAGGTTTCAGGGATGTTATAGTTAGTTGGACATTTCACTCATAGAAAACCATAGAAATTCCCCTGTTATAGTTAGGTGAGCTAACTATAACTCACGCCCCCGCAATGCACTGCTGATGATGTCACATATTACATCATCCAAAAAGCAGGCGATAAGCCGAGTTAGCAGTAATAAACTAACATCAACCTTTAACTGGTGTAAGGATGTCGGCTATCTACTCTAAAAACCAACATGTGATAGAGCTACTTATCATGCAGCTCCGACACCCAACAAGGCCTCAACACCCAGCGCCGCCACCACCAGAATCCCCACCCCCCGGACCACCTCCCCTACTACCACCGAGGCAGCGCAAAACAGGACAACGGACCTTCCCAAACCGCCATGCCCCTCAGCCACACAATAGCTGAATGTTGGGAGATGTGGCAACTAACTATATATGAAGGAGGCAAGTCACCCATCAATAATAAAGCACACAATGCCAAGTGTAATGCTGATGTGCTGCACAGACCTCACTATGCTAAGCACAAACCTCTCCATGTGAAGATATACTATTGATACTTGCAGTGTAGTGCACAGGGGACGCAACCATGTTACCTCAGGCAGAGGGGAAAATCTCAGTCATGTAGCTGTGTTGTCCCCTCCTGGAAGCGGAGTGCGCTGCTCCAACGTACGCCACTCCAGCGTAGCAGTATGAATAAATAGGCCAGGCCTTAGGCGTGGTTCACTTGTAGGAAGATCAACAACTCTGTCAGAGCGGCAGCCCTCACCCTGGCACGTGGCTGTCGCCATGACCGCGGGCTTTCTCGACACAGGCCCACTACGAACACAGCGGCACAGCACCCCAGACATATGTCTACCGACTACTGCCTTCAATCTATACTGCGGACAGCAGGGCTCCAAATTCAGATGCAGCGGTGATTGCAGATGACGCAGTCCAGTACGCAAGACACGTTGCTCCCAGTGCGGCCCGCACGGACCATGAATCATCGCAGGGTGCGCACACTCTGTGTGCTTCACGTGCTACTAACTCACTGCACCACAAGTCATCGCCACGTGGCCTTATCAAGGCAGAATTCACTAGACAAAGGACATTGCTCCCAGTGCAGCCTGCCGGCACCACGTATCATCGCAGGGTGCGCACACGCTGAGTACTCCAGGTGCCACTAACTGCAGCTCAATGTCATGTGGCTGTGCGCCCATCCTGACCACTGCCTCTACCCTACACTAGGGTTACACAGTTCACAATTCAAGATTAGTAGCGATGCAAATTGTGTAAGAGAGTATAATGGGTGAAGAAGACCAAATGCTCCCAATATGTGCAGCTCAAGTCAACGTCACTTGCCTGTGGGCCTTTGCTGCCTCCCGCCTACACTGTGGAAGACTGGCGACACGTGGTGCCAACTAACTCTGTTCAACACAAGCTGATCCCACATGTGTAACTGTGTCCTGAGTCCTGAATGACAGTGACCCCAAGTCCCTGGCAGTGACCACAGCACCAGACTCCCTTCGATCAGTGAGGCATATTTCCATATGCAAGGCCGGCGACACGTAGTGCCACTAACTTTGTTCAACACAAGCCGATCCCACATGTGTAACTGTGTCCTGAGTCCTGAAAAGCAGTCACCCCAAGTCCGTGGCAGCGATCAAAGCACCAGACTCCCTTCGATCAGTGAGGCATGCGTAACTGTGTCCTGAGTCCTGATTGACAGTCAGCACAACTTCGTCTCACCGATCACAGCACCACACTCCCTTCAATCAGTGAGCCATATTTTGATATGCAAGGCCGTCGATACGTAGTCCCACTAACCCTCTTTAACACAAGCTGATCCCACATGTGTAACTGTGTCCTCAGTCCTAAACGTCAGTGACCTGAACTTCATCACAGTGACTATAGCACCCCATTCCCTTCGATCAGTGAGCCATATTTCGATATGCAAGGCCGGCGACACGTAGTCCCACTAACCCTCTTTAACACAAGCCGATCCCACATGTGTAACTGTGTCCTGAGTCCTGAATGGAATCACTGACAGAATATCGACGGACAAAATATCGACTTACAGAAAAATCGACGCTGGACGATCGAAGGCAAGAATATCGACATCCTATCTACAACATGGTAAGTACAAAAATATCTAGAAAAAAAATATCGATGTTAAAAATATCGTAATTAAAAATATAGTTTTTTTTGTAATTAAAAAAGTGTAAAATAAAGTAAATAATACTTATAAACCAAATAAACATAGTTAAAAATATTTAATAATGTTTAAAATTAATAAATAATACATATACAATAATATAACATTAATTAAACATATACATAAAATATATAATATATATACTTACTTAATAAGGTTTAGTCATTCTTTTTATTAAAAATATTATAAATTACAAATACATCTAAACATAAAACAATAACATAAATAAAAAGTAAATAATTATATTTAATGCATTAAAAAATATAATATACGTTCAATATTTTTAAAATTATTATTATACCACATTATCAAAAATAATAATACAAATATTAAATAGCTAAATAAATTAAAGTACTATTCAAAGTCCCAAAAAAAATACAGTAATGATAACATTGGGTGCTACAGTAGGGAAAGCTTTGGATAGCGTAGGGGTAAAAATTACTATTCCAACTCCAGAGGGTGTAACAGTTGAGACAGCGTTGGATAGCGCAGGGGTAAAAATTACTATTCCAACTCCAGAGGGTGCAACAGTAAGGAAAGTGTTGGATAGCGTAGGGGTAAAAATTACTTTTCCAACTCCAAAGGGTGCTACAGTAGGGAAAGCATTGGATAGCGTAGAGGTAAAAATTACTATTCCAACTCCAGAGGGGACAACAGTAGGGAAAGCATTGTATAGCGGAGGGGTAAAAATTACTATTCCAACTCCAGAGGGTGCAATAGTAGGAAAAGCGCTGGATAGCGTGGGGGTAAAAATTACTATTACAACCCCAAAGAGCGCTACAGTAGGGAAAGCGTTGGATAGCATGGAGGTGAAAATTACTATTCCAACACCAGAGGGGGCAACAGTAGGGAAAGCGTTGGATAGCGTAGAGGTAAAAATTACTATTCCAACTCCAGAGGGTGTAACAGTTGAGAAAGCGTTGGATAGCGCAGGGGTAAAAATTACTATTCCAACTCCAGAGGGTGCAACAGTAGGGAAAGCGTTGGATAGCGTAGGGGTAAAAATTACTATTCCAACTCCAGAGGGTGCAACAGTAGGGAAAGCGTTGGATAGCGTAGGGGTAAACATTACTATTCCAACTCCAGAGGGTGCTACAGTATGGAAAGCGTTGGATAGCGTACGGGTAAAAATTACTATTCCAACTCCAGGGAGTGAAACAGTAAGGAAAACGTTGGATAGCGTAGAATTTAAATATAACATACTTATAAATAATTTATGTATTTAAAATAATGAATAATTACATTTTTAAATAAATCTACATCATTTACAAACAATTAATTATTAAAAGCAATTACAATTAAAAAATTAATTAACAATAAATTAACAATAAATACCAATAAATATTAATTAATAAATATTAGTCCTCAAATAATACATATTAAACAATAAAATATTTTTCATTAGAAAAAAAATAATTATTTAAAATTAATTCACAATTAAAAATTATCAAACAATAAAAGTATTTTTCATACCAAATAATACTTTTTATGAAGCATTGATTACCAATTAATTAAAAATATTTTCCAATTAATAAACATTAATTACCAGTAAAAATAGTAATTGCCAATTAACAAAATGATTTACCAATAAAAAAATGAATTACCAATTAAAGAAATTATTTAACAATTAAAAATATTAATTACTAATAAAAAATGTAATTATCAATTAAAATAATGAATTCCCAATTAATAATTAATTATAAATAAAATACTTATCCATACCAATAAATAAATATAAATCATTAATTAATTACAATTAATTTACTTCCCACCCAATTCCCTATAAACCCACAACCCGCGACAGAAATAAAAACAAAAATTAATAAAAATTAATTTTTAATTCCTAAAAATTAATAATTAATTTAGTATATTTAAATTACTTCTCACCCTATTCCCCTATAAACCCACAACCCGCTCCGGTACTAAAATATAACATTTACTTAAAAATAACATTATTAATATATAAAAATTATACACATATAATTTAAAAACATATTATACATACATAATAAAATACATAACAATGATACAAATATCGGTATTAGTAACATCGAGATTAGTTACATCGATATATATGCTATCGATTTTACTGACTTCGATATTACTTACATCGATATAAAAAAAATCGATATTACCTACCTTTGGGTCGATATTCTGTCCAACGATATTCTTGACCTCGATATTCTATACCTTCGATATTTCCAACTCGATATTTTTGTAGGACGATATATAAAACTCGATATTTAGACTGTGCACCCCTGAATGACAGTCAGCACAACTTTGTGGCAGCGACCACAGCATCAGACTCCCTTCAGTCTTATTTGTTGTTCTTTTCTTTAAATACATTTTTTTTAATGTGTAAATCTATACATGACTAAGATTAGTCTTTGTCCAACTGCACAGGGACACTTCCGGGCCCAAGAATGTTGGTAATGTGGGAAGAGGGTGCGTTACCTGCTGATGTGGGGAGAGGCAGCGTCAAAGGGGTATCTATCACAGAAAGAACTCCAATATGTTTTCACAAATGCCTCGGACAGATGACAGCTGACGGAATGAATCACAAAATGATATTTCAATACTTATGTAGTGTGAGTTATGAACAGTTCGCACCGAGGCTCGCAGAGGAACAGCTGCGGCCCATGCGCTCGACTCACAGATGCAGTACTACGAGCCGTCCGCGTCATTGTAGCTATCCCTGCCCTGTTCCGTCGTACGCCACGCACGCCACTCCGATTACGTTCCGACGTTGGCCCCACATAGCTACCTGTCGCTAGCGTACTCGCTGTAGGTGTGCAGGTCAGTGGTCTAATTCTCAACATCTAACAGCCACTCCCTGAGGGCAGGTTTACACACACACCACACCCATCCGGCACATGCGTCACAAGCCATGTGACCACGCAAATATAATAGATCGATGGTGGACACTCCACGGGTCTCAACCATAAAGAGTCTTTAGGGTTAGTGCCACTTGAAGCTCATATGGCCATCAGGGGCCTACGACCACGTGGCACGGACTTGAGTTCCACAGGCTTAGCGGCACCAAAAGCTGATGTCGTCTCCGCCATTGATGCCTCAGGACTCAGCGACATGTGTGTGATCTGCCGGACCGCAGAGAAGCTGATGAGGTCTCCGCCATTGATGACTCAGGACTCACTGACAAGTGTGAGATCTGCCGAGCCATGGAGAAGATGATGTGGTCTACGCCATTCATGACTCAGGACTCAGCTACATATGGGCGGAGTTTTGATGGACACGTGGAGTGCCCACTGCTGCACACTCCGGTGGCACCAGGTAATTATTGTCTCATGAATGCGCAGGGGCGGCAGTGTCTCTCTCACTCTCTCTCTTGCTCTCTCTCTCTCTCTCTCTCTCTCTCACTCTCACTTCCCTCTCTTCACTCTCTTTCTTCCTTCTTTTCCTTCTATCTCTGTAACTCTCTCTCTTCCTTCTACCCTTCTACCTTTCTCACTCCCTTTCTTTCCTTCCCTCTTTTTTTCTCTCTGGCTTTTTTTTCCTTCTATTTCTCTGTGTCTCTCTCCTTTGATGTATGCATTACACACATCCTTATTTTATGCTTTATTTTCGAGGCTCTGTCGTGCACATCCATGGTCCCCACAGTCTTGTTGTTTTCCATTATTTTTGTTACATTATGTTTATTAGTTTATCGTTCATATTTATATGTTAATAAAAAATAAAGGTTGGAGAAAAAAATTATAATGTTTTTGGTTGTTTTCTTAACTGCGGGGTGACTTTCTCTTGTTCTTATTACTGTTATTTGATGGTGTCCACCATCGTGTTAAATTTTGGGACACTTATCCCGGGAATACTGGTGATGTCTGCAGTTTGCACCAACTTCTGAATAGGGTGTTAGATTTATCTCAACTTTACTTCCATTAAAGTGCTCATAATGAAATGCAGACCAGCCGTTCCCGTGCAAAACGACAGGAGGTGCACCTTTGCGATTTATTCTAAATACTAAAATCCTGAATTGAATTGCACTGAGGTAGTGGCTGCACTTACAGTGTACACACAAAATCAATTAAGAAATCTCATTGTATTTATATTGATTGGGAATAGTGCGTCAGGTGCTGGACCTTCACGGGCTATACTGCCCAGTTCGTATATTGTTCTGCACACAAAAAAATCACATCACAACTTTCACACCAACTGCAATGCGAAACAAATTCCGGGGATAAGCCACGTTAACACCAGTGATTTTACACCTGCTTTTTGCTGTGTTAAGCAGGACGACTACCTGCACCATGAGAGGGAACACAGCTAAGAGCCACACCAGAACACCCACAGGTGCCATAGTGTCAATGAGCATGATACAGGGATACCCATGAGGGCCACAAGACTCATCGCAACAACTCCAGGACCGCCAACGCCCCCCAAACCCGCATCTGTGCAAGTGTGTCCCTGTTTTAATTGTGTTAGCATGATAGGCACAGGCCCTGCAACATCACAGTGTGCTGTCACCTCAGTGTTGGCAGTGAGCCTGGACATGTAGCCATGCACGCATCCTCCTGCATGCACAACCAGCGTGTGCTGGTCCGGCGTACACAGGTCAGTGCAGGGGTGTGCCTATCCGGCAAGAGGAACGGGGTGTCTTGGACATGTCCATGTACAGGAAGTGCGGGAAGTGTGTCTCAGTGTTCTGGTGTGGCCTGCCACAAGGATCGCAGCAGTCGATGTTGTAAAGTGGCATGCACCACCTCCAAACGACACTGTCATGGTGTAGTTGGAATGCCGCAGGTCATGGCCGAATAGGCATTACAATGGTTTGCCGTACGAGTGCACCAGATACAACAGCGCACCGTACAAAAGTGTGGGGGCACGTGGGGGGGAGGAGCAGCTATTTGGCAACGTAACACACAGTGAACTCGCCCATGTGACACGAGCTGGCCATCTCATCCATAATGACCACGGTCGCAGACATCCCACAACACCCCTAACCGGCCTTTGTACACATGCAGCGTGGTTTTCATTTCTATGCTCGTTCACTGGTGTGATGTTGCTGGGTTGTGTGACTTGTGCTCCTTGTTGGTGTGTTTCATTTTGGCCATTGTTTGTCTATACTTCTGCTGTACTTAATTGTGCATGTGTGCCATTCTGCCCATCTCCCCCTGTCCCCCCACTCCCTGCTTCTTTCTCTTCCTGGTGCTGTTGTGTGTATAATTTTGTTGCTCCACACATAAATACATGTAAAGAACAAATTAGAACAGTTCCTTGATTCTTTTAGGTTTCAAATCTTCTCTCTATTGGTTTCTTTTTAATTTTCCATATAAACTGTTTTTTTAATATTCAACAACACATAGAAGTCAGAAGTGCAACGTTTTCTATCAACACACTTTCTAGAACATTCTATAACACGTGCAGGTTTAAAGTTCATACATTTTTTAAAACTTAACAATATTTTTTTGCAACATTTTCTCGAACATTTAACGGCACGTGCAGGTTAAAAGTTCACGATTGTTTTAAGTTCGAACAGTGCCCATATGAAAGTAGCAGGTGTGGTTGAGTTGAGCAAATTTTATCCTATAATATGTACTCTACGTTGAAACTGCCTTTTCTTAACCAATCACAAAGATGCTTTTCCACAAAACGAATGTGCACCCTACTTTTAAAAAAGAATGCTTTTCATCTCCCAATCATGTATCATTTTGTATGGCAAAAAAAAGTAGTTCCCCATTTAAACATATCTCTTTTGCTACGAAGGAACTGCATGAGCTACAGACATCTTTCCATACCTTCCAGCCACACCTTCAAAATGCTAGTGTAGATCGTAGGACATAGCTATATTTTCTGGTGCAAGAGGTAGGCAGAACACAGACGTATTGACTTAGACCTAGGTTTACAAAATGTGGACATTAAAAGGTTTACACAGAGAGGATTAAAGTGGCACCAATTGTTACCTTTGGTTAAAACCTCTTTGCATCTACCACACCCTGAACTCATGATTGTGAATTGTGGTGGAAATGACCTAGGCACATTGACTGGGGTATGTTTGGAAATGCTTATGAAGGACATCTTTGGACAACTGATGTTACTTTTCACTCAAACTGTCTTTGTATATTCCAATATATGCCAAAGACAGAAGTGGAATTTTGTCCTCAGATTGAAAAATCTAGGAAAAATGTCAACAAAGCTGTGTTACCTCAGAGACCATAGAATGGGGTCGATCTACAACAACAACATACGTTCTGATATGCCTGATATCTACAGAAGTGATGGAGTACACTTTACCGATCAAGGAAACAGAGTTTTTCGGAATAACCTGAAGTTGTGCATCCGCACCTACATGTAGCTCCAACTAATAAACACAAGGCCACCCTATAACTGACAACTTAGGCCCGCTATTTTAGGGCCAGGTAACGTCAACTCCCGGACCCTCGCCAAAATGTATTCTCCACACAGCTGTGCTGCAGCGACCAGACAATCTGACTTTGCAGCAGAGACCTCTCACTTTGATCACCGGCTCTAGCGACAGCTCAGGATACCACCATGTGACTGCGCAATAGCTCACTTTATTTCCACGCCGGCCTCCAGCGCCTGCAGACCTGTACGAGTGAGTAGTTTGCACTTTACAAATACTGGATTGATTCAAACGGCCGAATTGAACTTCACACTCCCTCTTTAGCACCCCCCAATCACCCTACAGACGTCACACTGTTTACAACAAAAGTTCCTCCTAGTACGTATGCACACATGCTGACACTACTTGGACAGGTGTGCCACAGCGGCCAGAAAACATGAGTTCAGAGCAAAGGGCTCACAATTTAATCCCCTACTCCGGCAGCACCTCAGCTCAGCACCATGTGACTCTGGGCAATAGCTTACTTAATAGCTCACATAATTTCCACGCCAGCCTCGAGGGCCTTCAGCCCCACAGGGGTGAATAGTTTGCGCTTTACAAATACCATATTGATTTGATACACACAAATTTACCTTCGCACTCCCTGTTTAACACCCCTTAAGCACCATACACAAGTTACAATGTTCGAAACAAAAGTTCCTCCGAGTAGGTATAACTACAAGCTGACACTACTTCGACAGATGAAATGAAATGAAATTAAATGAATTTGTACTTGTAAAGCGCACTTATACCCCATGGGGTTTCTTGGCGCTGTACGCATACTGCTGTGGAACCCTTCCTGGCTTTTCCCTGTGAAATGCCCACTCCTGGGCACCCCCATGGTGAAGCCAGGCATCCCAGCGCTGTTGGGGCCATTGTCCAGAGCGTCCAGAGCACATGACTTCGCAGCATATGACACACAGTTTGGACTCACGCTTTCTTTCATCCCCGAGTCCGGCAGCACCTCAGCTTAGCACCATGAGACTCTAGACAATACCGCACATATTTTCCGTACCCCAGGACTTTCAGACCAGTAAGGGTCAGTAGCTCGTCCTAGTAGGTATGAACACATGCTGACACT
Organism: Lissotriton helveticus; assembly: GCF_964261635.1. Taxonomy (NCBI): domain Eukaryota; kingdom Metazoa; phylum Chordata; class Amphibia; order Caudata; family Salamandridae; genus Lissotriton; species Lissotriton helveticus. Next base: position 1,794,835,861 of record NC_136065.1, read on the forward strand.
ACTTCCACAGGTGTGCTGCAGCGCCAGGGCACATGACTTCACACCACAAGTCACACAGTTTGAGCTCTCACGCTTTAATCCCCGACACCTGCAGCAGCTCACCTTAGCAGCACCAGACTCTAGGCAATACCTCACTTAATTTCCGTAGCCCAGCACTTTCAGACCGGTAGGTATGAGTAGTTCACTTCGCACACCCTCAGTAGCACACCCTAAACACCCCATAGAGGTTACAGTGCTCCTACCCTCCTCTTTCCTACTTTTTTCACCCTTTTTCCCCTTACTCGCTTTAACAGAATCACAAAATGGCTGCCAACACTTCCTAGTTGCAACATCTCGCAGCGCTCCCAACCAATAAGCAGCAAGCTCGTGCTCATAATGCCTCAGCCAATCAGATGGCAGAATTCCCAAATATTGATATCTGTAAATTTGATATTTCTCAAACTGCTGAACAGATTTACACCAAATAAACAAAAGCGTGATTTCTAGGCCAATACCCTTCTCCCTGCCAAATTTGGGGTAATTCCGTTCACCCGTTCGACCTGTAGCCTTGTCTCAAGTTTCCTATGGAAATTGCATGGAGAAAACACATTTTGGGACCCCCCTTTTATCTCGGCCCTCCCTTGACGAATCATCCCAAACTTTCAACATAGCATCTGATATGAACAAAGAATTTGTTCGGAAAATGTCATGAAGATTCATCAAACGACGCCAAAGTTATAAGCAAAACAAAAAATGCTCTTCCTATGGAAACTTGGTCCTAACTATAAATACCTAATATATATATATATATATATATATATATATATATATATATATATATATATATATATATATATATATATATATATATACATATATATATGTTTTTTTTTTACTTTGTTCCTGCAAGAATCCAAAATGCAGAGACGGATACGGACCCAGAGTTAGTGCTAATCAATCAATCAATCAATCATGCCATTTGTATAGCGCACTACTCACCCGGGAGGGTCTCAAGGCGCTTGGGGGGAGGGGTATGCTACTGCTCGAACAGCCAGGTCTTGAGTTGTTTCCTGAAGGCGAGATGGTCCTGGGTCAGCCGAAGGTGGATGGGGAGGGAGTTCCAAGTCTTGGCAGCCAGGTAAGAGAAGGATCTTCCTCCGGCGGTGGCTCTTCGGATGCGTGGTACGGCTGCGAGGGCAAGGCTGGTGGACCGTAGCTGGCGGGTGGGCGTGTAGAAGGTCAGGCGGTCGTTGAGGTACTTGGGGCCCAGGTCGTGGAGAGACTTGTGTGCGTGGGTGAGGAGCCGGAACGTGATCCTCTTGTCGACGGGGAGCCAGTGCAGGTTCCTCAGGTGTCTGGAGATGTGGCTGCGTCGGGGGACATCCAGGATGAGTCGGGCGGAGGCGTTCTGGATGCGCTGGAGTCTTTTCTGTAGCTTGGCTGTGGTTCCGGCGTAGAGGGCGTTTCCGTAGTCCAGTCGGCTGGTGACGAGTGCCTGGGTGACAGTCTTCCTGGTCTCGGTCGGGATCCAGCGGAAGATCTTGCGAAGCATACGCAGGGTGTTGAAGCACGATGAGGAGACGGCGTTGACTTGTCTGGTCATCGAGAGGGAGGGGTCCAGGATGAAGCCCAGGTTGCGTGCGTGGTCGGTTGGCTTGGGTGCGGTGCCCAGGGCTGGGGGCCACCAGGAGTCGTCCCAGGCGGAGGGCGAAGATCCCAGGATGAGGACTTCCGTCTTGTCCGAGTTCAGTTTCAGGCGGCTGTCCTTCATCCACTCGGCGACGTCTTTCATCCCTTCGTGTAGGCAGGTTCTGGCGGTGTCGGGGTCTCTGGTGAGGGAGAGGATCAGCTGGGTGTCGTCCGCGTAAGAGATGATGTTGAGGTTGTGCTGGAATGCGATGGCTGCGAGAGGTTTCATGTAGATGTTGAAGAGGGTGGGGCTGAGTGAAGATCCTTGCGGGACGCCGCAGATGACTTCGGTGGCCTCGGAGCGAAACGGGGGGAGGCGGACTCTTTGTGTTCTTCCGGCGAGGAACGAGATGATCCACTCCAGTCCCTACTCTTGGATACCAATGTTGCTGAGGCGCTGGACTAGGGTGCGGTGGCAGACCGTGTCGAACGCAGCAGAGAGGTCCAGGAGGATGAGGGCCACTGTTTCCCCCTTGTCGAGCAGGGTCTGGATGTCGTCGGTGGCTGCGATGAGGGCGGTCTCGGTGCTGTGGTTGGCTCTGAAGCCGGACTGCGAGGGGTCGAGGGATCCGTTCGTCTCGAGGAAGGCGGTCAGCTGTCTGTTGACGATCTTCTTGATGACTTTAGCAGGAAAAGGGAGGAGCGAGATGGGGCGGAAGTTTTTGAGATCGGTGGGGTCCGCTGTAGGTTTCTTCAGGAGGGCGCTGATCTCGGCATGCTTCCAGCTCTCCGGGAAGGTGGCGGTGTTGAAGGAGGCATTGATGATGTTCCGGAGTTGGGGTGCGATGGTGGAGTCGGCCTTGTTGAAGACGTGGTGTGGGCAGGGGTCGGTCGGTGATCCGGAGTGGATGGTGATCATCGTGCGGGCTGTGTCTTCGGTGGTCACCGTGGTCCAGGTGCGAAGGGTGGCGGTGGGGGGCATTGGTTCGACGGTTGGGTGCGTGGGTGGGGCGCCGAAGCTGTTGTGGATGTTGGCGATCTTGCGGTGGAAGAACGAGGCGAGGGAGTCGCAGAGGTCTTGTGACGGAGTGATGTCGTTGGCGCCGGTGCTGGGGTTGGAGAACTCCTTGACGATAGTGAAGAGCTCTTTGCTGTCGTGGGCGTTGTTGTCCAGTTGTTCCTTCAGGGATTTCTTCTTGGTGGTGCGGATGAGCTGGTGGTGCTTGGGGGTAGCGTGTTTGAGGGCGGTCATGTTGTCGGTGGTCCGGTCGAGGAGCCAGGCTTTCTCGAGGGTGCGGCAGGTCTTCTTGGAGTCCTTGAGGTCGTCGGTGAACCAGGATGCCTTCTTGCTTCTGGGTCTGCTGGGAGGGTTCTTTAGTGGCGCGAGGTCATCGGCGCAGGCGGTCAGCCACTGTGTGAAGTTGCGGGCTGCTTCGTTGGGGTCCGTTGTGTTGGCGGGTGGGCTCTGGCTGAGGGAGGTGGTGAGCTGGTCTGCGGTGATCTTGCTCCAATTCCTGTGAGGTACCTGTTGCGGGTGGTGGTGGGTCGTGGATCTTTTGAAGCTGAAGTGGACGCAGCTGTGGTCGGTCCAGTGGAGTCCGGTGGCGTGGCTGAAGGTGATGTACTTGCTGGAAGAGAAGACGGGATCAAGCGTGTGGCCGGCGTAGTGGGTGGGGGTGTTGACCAGTTGCTTGAGTCCGAGGTTGGCGAGGTTTTCCAGCAGGGCGGTGGTGTTGCGGTCCTTGTTGTTCTCCAGGTGGAAGTTGAGGTCCCCGAGGAGGATGTAGTCAGTGGAGGGGAGGGCGTGCGGGCTGATGAAGTCTGTGATGTCTTCGCTGAATTGTGTGCGTGGTCCCGGGGGTCTGTAGACGAGGGTGCCTCTGAGGGTCGTCTTAGGGTTGGTGTGAATCTGGAAGTGGAGATGTTCGGCTGCGGCGAAGGAGTCGTTGGCGTCGGTCGTGATGCGGATGGTGTTCCTGTGGACGATGGCGATGCTACCTCCGGTCTGGTTGATGCGGTCCCTCCTGATGATCTTGTACCCGTCCGGGATGGCGATGTCGGGTGCAGAGGAGGCGTTCATCCAGGTTTCCGTGAGGAAGGCGACGTCCGGTGATGTAGCGTCGAGGAGGTTCCAGAGTTCCACGGCATGTCTGTGGACGAAGCGGGTGTTGATCAGGATGCACTTGAGGTGGTTGCTGCTGGTGTTTGTCTTGGCGGGTGCGGGGCAGGTTCGGAGGCAGGTGAACTTGCAGGTGCAGCAGGTGAAGGGTCCGTGGGTGCATCTCGGGGTGGCTCGGCAGCAGGCGTGGGTCCGGCCGGCATTGAGTGCGTTGAGAGTGGCGGCGTCGTAGGTCAGTCGGGTCGTCTTGCCTCGGCGGGGAGGGCCAGGGGTCCTGGCGCTGGGCGCGGGCCAGGCGCGGACGGGCGCAGACGGGCTTACCTTTGGCTTACCTTCGGCGCTCAATCGGCGCTCCCGATGTGCGCATCCGCTGCGCTGTCGCTCTGGGGGCGTCATAAGTAAGGAGCCAGGAGGGAGGAGCAGCTGGGTGGCGGGAGCGGGGCGGCGAATGGAATTACAGGGGGGCGGGGCCGCAGGGAGGCAGTGGCGGGAAATTCCAAGAAGCAGCGGGCAGCGGGAAATTCCCAGGAGCAGCGGGAAATTCCCAGGAGCAGCGGGCAGCGAGCGCAGAAATCTGCAGGCAGGAGGCGGCAAAGGCAGGCAGGAGCGGCAGCAGTGAGTGTGGCGACCAAGCCCTGTGGAGGGCTGAGCGGTCACACTCTGTGGTCCCCTACGGTCCCCTTATGTAAGGAGCCGGGAGGGAGGAGCAGCTGGGTGGCGGGAGCGGGGCGGCGAATGGAATCACAGGGGGGCCGGGCCGCAGGGAGGCAGCGGCGGGAAATTCCAAGAAGCAGCGGTGCTGCGGGAAATTCCCAGGAGCAGCGGGAAATTCCCAGGAGCAGCGGGCAGCGAGCGCAGGAATCTGCAGGCAGGAGGCGGCAAAGGCAGGCAGGAGCGGCAGCAGTGAGTGGGGCGACCAAGCCCTGTGGAGGGCTAAGCGGTCAAGATGTTTTATTCTTCCATTGTTGTCAATAAGTGTTTCGGCTCTCACGAGCCTTGTTCACTCGACATAGGAATGCTTTTTCTGTGTGATTTTAAAGTGACCGTACAACTAAAACAGACCCCACGTGATCAACAGTACAATAGAATTGTTTTCAGATTAATTAACAATTCTAAAATTAGCAAAAATTGAAGTAAAATACTTGTATATACATATCATATATTAGCCACACAATCTGTAACATACAGTGTGTCTTAAGCCCATTGCTTATTCAATTCAGGACATAAGATGGGAGAACAAAGCATAAGTCACAAGTGTAACTCCTGTGTACTGTGTCTACACATGGTCAATGACGTGCAAAATAGTGCTAAATAAAGTGCTAAAGTGCCATATAATAAAAATCATGAACAGTACAAGCAGCTAGTAGGTATGTACAGAAACTCTCACGATAGGAATCCCTTAGGTATCATAGTTGTTGAGTTGGTTATAAATCATGAGATTATTCAGAAATTTGATATGTACTGATAAAACTCTAGTTACTGGATTTCAGGATTTGTGCATGGAACATAAAAGACAAAGTTATACATAAATAGTGATTAATACAGGTAAAATACTTGATGATCCCTGAGGAAACAAACGCTGCGGGAGAACATGTCAAGGAACAGATGTCAGACACATAGCTGTGACTATTTGATGGTTAACCTGGGTTAGAATTATTAAATACCACCTGTTTGAACGGTAAAGTGCAAGAAATATGTGCAAAATGAGTTTTTGTGCAAGATGGATTTATGCAAAAGCCATATAGTGCTAAATGTGCCTATTATAAATACGTAAATACATTGGACAAGGCAAAAGATGCTGATGGTCACGTACTGAATAATATATATATATATATATAAATACAAATACGAGAATAAATAAATAATTCTGTAAGTATATAAATATGTTACTCTGTAAAACCACTAGCAATAAATAAGACTACCAGTTAATAAAATCCATAAAACTGATATATATTACTAAAATGCATAGACAGGTAAAATACCCTATACACTTCACATCTAAATAGTTTTTGCCTTGACTGACTATTTATACACGCATTCTATTTGGATTACTTTAACTTTCAGGTTTGTACTTCTTGCTGCAGACAAAGGCCATTCCACCAGTTCATCAAACAAGGATGTTTACAAAATCTGGGAAACACTGTCACCTCTTTACATACTGGTTTGGCAATCAACACCTGAAGGTGATCAGTTAAGTTTAATATCTGAAATGGCAGTGCACACTGTGTGATATTATAATAATTTTTGAGCCTCTAGAGTGACAACATTTTTTGTTTAAATAAGCAGACTATGGCCCGGATGATAGATCATAAGGAGAGTGCTGCAAAATAATATTTTTAGAAAGAATGCATCAGATGCGTGGTGATCTTTTTCCAGTGGCACTGGTCATACCACAGTTTTAGACAATCCTCTCGTACTCAATGCAGCTACTAATTACCCACATGCTTGCCAGCATGCTGAAGTAGAACATAAGCATGCTATCATTTAAATTGCATTTCATATAATGTTCTGGTATCCTCAATAGAGTAGAGATAGGTTTACCTCAATAGTGCATTACACCAGAGACTTATACATGTTCACTCTTTTCATGTATTGTAATAAATCACCACACTCCAGTAGCCTGTGGGTGCCATCCAAGTTGTGCTTATGTGTCAACAACCTCAGACATTTTCCTTTTGAATCCTGTTAGAAATGGTTCGATTTTCTAAGTGAATAGGACATTTGGCACTTGAGGCAGAATTTATTTGACCAGAAATGTAAAGTATTATAATTCTGTTCTGTGTGGCACAACTTTTGTATGATACTAAAACATGTTTCCTGCAATACTGGCCTGATTGCAGATAAACTGCATGTAATAATAAGCAATGCATCTGTTAGAAATAAGGCTCGAAAAAGTGGATTAGTATTCTGAATTGTAATTCTGACAGTGTACATTTAATAGCCAAATGTTCTGTCTAGAAACACAATATTTTAGACAACGTTCAAACTGAAAAGGGAAACGTTCTATTTCTGGTGCGCGTGTTGTAACTGCAGCTTGTGGAAAACAATAAGGAAGAAGTGAGAAGCAGAATTAGCTTCAGTAGCATCCACATGCTTCGGTAAAGTAGCAATGTTCGTACATTTTTGAAGCAATTAATGAATGCCCCCCTCCTTGCTCCATGAGCCACACTTCTCCAGTGGAGAAGTGTGGCTCAATGGTTAGAACGGCAGACCCTGATGCAGAAGTGTGGCCCGGGACCAGGGTTCAATTCCCGCCTCGGCGGGTCTTGGGCTCAATTTCCTCAGACCTGATAATTCTCGCCTTGGTGCCTATTCTAATCATGAGTCCCACTCTGCAACTCTGGGCAATAGCTTGCTTAATCTCCACAACGGCCCCAACAACGCTAGGATGCCTGCCTTCACCTTGGGGACACCCAGGAGTCATTCAGACTAGGCAAAGGATCAATAGTCCTGAAGATGAACTCTAAATAAGTTGTAGTTCGAAACGTCGTCGACAGCATACACAAATGTCACTAATGTATTGAGATTTTGGATGTGCATATGTGTAGTTTATGATTAGTCTGTGTATAATTTATGCCAATCAGACTACCCTTCTGTTTTGCCTACAATTTATGTTGTATGTTTTTTCTTGTGGAGTGTGTTTAGTCGGGCACCGGCTGGTGTCCCACTTACAATTTTAAAAGATTTTGATACAATCAACTATTTAATCAAATAAAACGGTCCGGCTGGACGTTAATATAGAACTATCTAGTCTATATTCATTGAACCAATTTTGTTTGTTTAGGGACCACTGTCTCTGTTAAAAAATATTCAATGGTTAGAACGGCAGACCCTGATGCAGAAGTCTGGCCCGGGACCAGGGTTCAATTCCCGCCTCGGCGGGTCTTGGGCTCAATTTCCTCGGACCTGATAATTCTCGCCTTGGTGCCTATTCTAATCATTTTTTTTTGCAACAAAATTTTATTGATTTTCCACCTCAACGGACAAACAAACAAATGATTGCTGGCTCCCATAGTACATATTACAAATCAGTGTCTCAATCATTGCGCCCCACATATCAATACCCTACCTTCTCCCTCACCCCCACCCACTCTACCCCCGCCCCCCCATGTCAGTGTGCCCCAATCGTCGATCCCTTGGTGCAACATAACCCAGCATGAAAGTGCAGATATCTCCCTTCAGTACTCAAGCTGCGGATCCCCCACCCGGACGAATTCCAAACTCCCTGCAAGTCCACACATGCAACCCCATCCCGGCCCCATAACCCCGGCTGTGATGGTCTAGTTCCTGAAATGCCAGCCGGGACTCAATCCCAGCTCGCAGTGTCTCACTGAGGTGTCCCCGCTCTCCCCGCTGCCATCTCCTCCCCATGGCTCGCTCGCGCTTCCTCCTCACTATCCTCCGCAACCTCCGATGCTGATTGCAACTCTGCCACTAACGCGCACCATGCCCTGGCTGTTTCTAGTGCTCTATCATTAGCTGCGCGGGTTGCCAATTGTAAGCGGAGGGTCCCTTCACTGGACGCCCACTGCTGGAAACAACCCCGCCACCTCAGGAAGCTGGGTCCCCCCCTAGATTTCCAGTGGAGGGTGAGCTCCCTCTTGGCCAGGATCAGCCCCAGGTCGATGAATTTACTGGTAACCTTCGTGGTGGGGGTGTGTGGGAACCAGAGTAAGAGGCAAACTCCCATTTCTGTTTCAACTTGACGTCCAGTGACCTCGTTCAGACAGGCCACAACAGCAGCCCAGTATGTACCCAGCCCCGCGCAGGTCCAAAACATGTGTCCGAAAGCAGCCCCCTCTGAGCCACAACGGGGGCAAGCCGATTGTGCCCCACCAAAAACCCGCTGGATCTTGGCCGGCGTCCAGTACGCTCTATGGAGTGTGAAGTATTTGACCAATTGGAACCAGACGTTGCGCGTGCCCTTCCAGGCCCGGCGCACAAGCTGGGGCCACGTTGTATCCGGTATCTGTCGGCCTATGTCCGTCTCCCAGCGTTCCCGCAGTTTGTCCAGTGGGGGGGGATCAACCAGCGCCAGTCTCCTATACAAACACGTAACGGCCTTAAAGGTGCCAGCTGCCATTACAACATACTGGCATCCCAAGGACGTAGGTGGCTCCGCCCGGCCCTTCTTCCAGTGTCCCCGGATCGCGGAGACCAAAGCCGCATGGAGTAAGAAGTCGCCTCTCTGCAAATCAAACGCCTCTTGCAGGTCGGAAAAAGACAGCAGGACACCATCCCTATACAAGTCTCCTACCATATAGAGCCCACAGTCTTCCCAAGCGGCTAGCCCCGACCAGTCCCCGCCGTGCGGCAAAGCCGTGCACATGCCCAAGGGGATCTCCGGCGCATATGGAACGTGGATACCCGCCCGCTTCTGACTACGAAGCCAACAGTGTCGGAAGGTACGCTCCTCCAGAGACAGCTGGTCCAGGCGGAGCCCCTGCTGGAGCAGTATAAAGGACAAGACATGGCGCTGTATAATCCTGTCCTGCGGACCGTCCGGACCCCTAAACTCCAGTGCTACCGCCTGAGTAAACCACTGCAGCTGTGCCGCCACATAATACCATTCGAAGTCCGGCACAGCCAGCCCCCCCTCCTCCCGTGACCGAAGTAGGGTGGAGAGAGCCACGCGCCTCCTACCAGTGCCCCATATGAATCCTATCATTATTGACCTTAAGGTCCGAAAGAAAGGGAGCGGGATCCGCACCGGGAGCGTGCAGAAAAAATAGAGCAAACGCAGGAGGACTACCATCTTCAGTAATGCTATTCGTCCGGCCACGGACAGGGGGAGGATACGCCAGAATCCGATACTGCCCCTGATGCCTCTCAGCGCTCTGCCCACATTTCCCTCATACAGGGACGAATGGGTATGATAGATGCAAACCCCAAGGTACGGCATACACTCCGGCTCCCAGCGCAACTCCCCAAGCTCCGCGGGCTGTGCACACCGGGGAGACAGGGGGAACAGGCAGGTCTTGGACCAATTAACACGGAGGCCCGATAGTTCGCCAAACTCTCGGAGCAAGGCCCGCGCCCCTCGCACCGAGGCCGTCGCGTCAGCCAGGTACAATAGGAGGTCATCGGCATACAGGGAAATGTGGTGTCTGATACCACGCAGCAACACTCCTTCATAGTACTGCCCTTGACGCGCCCGCGCCGCCAAGGGTTCAATCGCCAAGGCGAACAGAAGCGGGGATAGGGAGCAACCCTGCCTAGTACCCCTCGTCACCGCACACGCCGCAGATATTGTATGGCCCGTGCGGACCCTGGCCGTCGCAGAAGCGTACAGCAGCTGCGTCCAACGAACGAAGCCATCCCCTAGCCCGAACCGACGCAACACATCAAACAGATACGGCCATTCCACGCTATCAAACGCCTTCTCGATATCCACCGAAAGGACAGTTGCAGTCGGATGGCCCTCCCCCTCAACATCCATAACCCGTAGCAAGCGTCGTATACAGGTAGAGGTGTTTCGCATGGGTATAAAACCCGCCTGGTCCGGGTGTACGAGGGAACACATATGGGCCGACACTTTATAGTCCACAGTGAGCATCGAGAGGGGACGGTATGCCGTCCTCGCCGTGGGTTGGCCGCCCTTCTTTAGTAACGGCACAATAATCGCTTCCCTCGCTGACTCCGGCAGCCTGCCCAACTCCCACACCTCACCATAGACCCGCAACAACTGTGGCGTCAAAAGGTCCAGGAATGCGGCGTAGAACTCCACAGGGAGACCATCACCCCCCGGTGTCTTCCTTCGAGCCATGTGCTTAATCGCCGTTCTAATCTCCCCCTGTGTTACGGCAGCACCCAGGGCGTTCCCTTGTTCCGGGTCCAGCCGTGGCAGCTGGACCTCCTCCAAGAAGGCATCCAAACCCGTCGGGGACAAAGGCAGCCTGCATCGGTACAGCTCCGAGTAACATGCCAGGAACTGGTCATTGATTTCCCGCTGGGAGTAAACCAGCGCCCCAGTAGGCGTAGATAAGGACAGAATCAGCGCGCCCCCAGATTGGGGGTTAGCCAGCCACGCCAGCAGCGATCCAGCTCGATCCCTCTCGGCGTGAGCCCGGACCAGGTATTCCCGGTAGTCATGACAGCGAAGCCTTTCCACTTGTGCAGCTACACGTTCTCTCGCCGCCATCACCTCCTCCCTGTCACTCCCCGACGCGTGGCTAGCCTTCTCCGCCCGCCTAAGCGAGTCCTCCTCCCGTGCCACGTCAGCCAGCAGCGTCCTACGCACCCCAGCCGAAGAGGAGAGGCACGCGCCTCGCACCACCACCTTAAAGGCGTCCCATTCGACCGCTCTGGTAGTCGCGGTGCCCGCATTCTCCCGGAAATAACGGTCCAGGCACTCCTGCAGTTCCGTGCGGAATACCGGATCCTCCAGCACCAGCGGATTCAGTCGCCACGTGGGAATCGGCTGCCTCTGCCTAGACCATAGGACTGCGAGTAAGCAAGGGTTGTGGTCCGATATGGTCCTCGCCAGGTATTCGCTACTGCGTACAAGTTCCTGGGCCCCAGCAGTGCAGAGAAAGGCATCGAGGCGGACATGGAGATCATGGGGAGTGGAATAGAACGAATAGTCCCTATCGTTGGGATGGAGCGTACGCCAGGCATCCAAAAGGCCCCAATGGTCTTGCCAGATCCTCCGGGCCTTGGCCACCCTGCGCACCACTGACTGAGCTAGAGGAGGATGCGAGCGATCTAAATCCACGTCCACCACCGTGTTAAAGTCCCCTCCCATGAACACCGTGCCGAGCAGCAGAGGCGCTAACCTTTTCGACATCGCCGAAAAGAATGCCGCTTGGTCAAAATTAGGGACATAGACACTGCAAAGCGTGACGTCCCGGCCATCCAATCTCCCCAGCACCGCCACAAACCTCCCCTCCGAGTCAATCTCCGTCGTTATGGGCTGGAAGGGGATGCCCGCCCGAACCCATATCAACGCCCCCCTAGCATGAGCAGAGTAGGTTGTGTAGTAAAGCTGCCCCCTCCAACGCCGCTGCAGCGCTCGCCCCTCGGCCAGTGTCAAATGCGTTTCCTGCAGAAAGGCTATCTGGACCCCCCTACGCACTAGATATGCATGCACCTTATATCTCTTGCCTATAGAGTTGAGCCCCCGCACGTTCCATGTAACATATTTCAGTTCCAGTCTAGCCGCCATTGAGAAAGCTATAGCAGTAGCAGAACCTCAACAACCCCAACGGCACACTGACAAACCCCTGCACCAACAAACACCCCCAACTCACCCCCCGCCCACCTACCCCCAGAACAGGTGTCAAACAGTTGCTACCCATCCAAACTCCCACCCCCACAAGTGAGGGAAACTCTGGAAAGCACCAGAGACTCACAGATTATGTTAGATAGAGGGGGTAGCACAGCACCTCCGGCTGGACAGCTCGAGATCCACCACACCGTGGTGGGCCGATCCCGATCGAGAAGGAACCTCTCCCCCCCATCACCCAGACAGCGTCTCTACCCAGCCAAGTGCACAGTGCCATGGAGCCCCCATAGTATCATCAATACCCCAGAACGACAGGGAAAATAGCTCCACCCGACACCCCTACAAAAAGAACTCCTGCAGCCCCGTCAAAGTCATCTCCATGTGCCAAGCACCCCTTCTAGCTGGTCCCTGCGCAGCCGCTCAGCGGTCACTCATCCAACAGTCCCTCGGCCGTCTGAGAGGTGATCTGAGGCAAATCCCCAGACTCCTTCTCCGAGCCCCCATCCGAATCCCCCTGCCCCGTTTCATCAGAGCCCAAGCGGGAGCCCGAGTCAATCACAGGTCCCTCTGCCGCCACTCCAGAGATAAGCGACACCGCTTGTAGTGCGGCCTTCCTCTCCAGTTCCGTCTGCGACGCCGGTGGGGATCGCTGGCTCTGTCCTCGCTTCCGGTTGCGCCTGCTCCGCCGCGACCGTGGTCGTTCCTCCGGAGCCGCCGTCCAGACACTCGCGCCATCCTTCCCCGCCCGGCATCGCTCCAGCCATTGCCAAGCGTCGTCCGGCGTGTCACAAAACGTCGCCACTCCGTCCACTAGCACCTTCAAACGCGCCGGGAACAGCAGGGAGAACTGAACTCCCTCGTCGCGAAGAGCTCGCTTGACAGCCACAAAGGAAAAGCGGTCACGTTGCACCTCTTGAGAGTAGTCAGGGAAGAGGGACACAGACGCATTGTCCACCTTGTAGGGACCATTAGATGTGGCTTGCCGCAGAATAATGTCTCGATCCCTGAAGTGCAGCAGGCGGGCAATGACAGGCCGGGGAGGACGGCCCGGAGCCAGAGGTCGGGCCGGGACCCTGTGGGCCCTCTCCAGAGTATAAAAGTTCGTCAGGCCCTCAGGCACCACCACATCCCGCAGCCATCTTTCAAGGTAAGAGACCATGTCATCCCCCTCGACGTTTTCGGGCAGACCCACCACTCTAATGTTGTTGCGTCTGTTGCGCCCTTCTGCATCAGCCGCTCTCCTCTCTAGTTGCAGTACTCTGCGCACCAGATCGTCCAACGTAGCGTCTGTCGTTTTTTGGGCCGGTTCGAGTTTCTCAAGCACCAACTCCGTGGATTTGACACGGTCCGCAAGCTTGTCGTGATCTGCTTTCAGTAGGCCTAGGTTCGTAGAGACCTGCGCAATATCTTGACGCAGCGCCTCCCTCGTGTCCCCTATGGCCTTGAGGATCTGGTCCATCTGTTGCTGTTGAAGACCTGCGCTCTGGTTGTCTGACGGGCGATGGTCGTGCGCTTCGAGGAGGTCCTCAGCCTGATCCGCCGAGGTCGCGCCAGCACCCTTCCGTGGCTTCCCCATGATGCACCACTAGTGCCCACAGTCGCGGAGATCAGTGTGCCGACCCGTAACGCAACCAAGGTCGAAGGATTCACCACCACCTCTTTGGCCCGTGCATAGAAGAGGGCAAAGGCTACTGGTCAATTCTAGGAGGTAGCGCGTGCCCGCTCTCAGATTCCCGGCGCGCACAGGTCGCTAGCCATGCGGGCCACACCAAAACAAGCCAGGCCTCCAGCCAGTGTCCACAGAGTCCAGAAAGCCAATCCCAATCCAGGGGCGCCCTAACGTTCCTCCGTGCCCCCACAAACGCCAGACCTGAGCCAAGGCCAAAGGGCACCAGGGAGTCCAGGCACTTCAAAGCAAAGCAGGCCAGCTGGGTGTTACCCACCGTCCAGTGTTCAGGGCGCAGGCTCCGAGGCGCTTCCACCGGACCGCCAGCCTAGTCCTCTCTGGTCGTCAGTGGGCCCCTGGGAGTCCCCAACCCTCAGTCCTCCAGGTAATAAATTCGGGCCCCCAGGGTCCGGACCCCCACACTAACGACCGGCGCCCGGCCGGCGTCACTCCAACGGCCGAGGCCACTGCCCCAGAGCGTCCTGTTCGTGGCCCCAGTCCAGCGCCGTGCCCCACAGTACCTGCTCCGTTGGGATCGCTATAGGCACTCCGCCCTCTGCAGCCTGAGGCGCGTCACCAGTCGGGCACAGCGCCGCCCCCGCTCCACTCGATCAGGCCTCCTTCCACTCACGTCCGCCAGCAGTAGCCACAGGTCCCCGGATGCCCACAAGAGAAGTCCGCGGTGCCCGCCACAGCTGAGCCGGTCCTCCGGTCGCGTCGGGTCTCACCGCCGCGCCGGGTCAGCTCCTTCGGCAGGGCCTTCAAAATCGAGGCCGGGGATCCGGGCCGGACGCAGGCCCACAGCAAGATGGCCGGCTATCAGAGCTCCGGCCTCCCGGCGGCCGCCGGATCCGAGGCGATCGCGGGGCTCTCCTGGCACCCAACAGCAGCCGAGGCACCCCCAGACCTTCAGGGGCTACAGCAGGTCAGTGACGCCGCTGGGGAGAGGGTCTGTCAGGATAAATCATCGAGGTCGGCCCGGAGCTCGGGACTCAGGCGACCATGCTCGTCAGCGCTTAAGCCACGCCCCCTGGTGCCTATTCTAATCATGAGTCCCACTCTGCAACTCTGGGCAATAGCTTGCTTAATCTCCACAACGGCCCCAACAACGCTAGGATGCCTGCCTTCACCTTGGGGACACCCAGGAGTGGGCACCTCACAGGGAAAGGCCAGGAAGGGTTCCTCAGCGGTATTCGTACAAGCGCTGAGATGCCTCCGGGTAGTCGTGTGCTATACAAGTACGTAATTATTATTATTATTATTATTATTATAAGACATAATTGCTGACAAATGTATATAAATAGGAGTGTGTGAAAATGTAGTATTTTGCTGTTTTACAAAATTTCATGACATTTTTGCGAAATGCAAATCCTTCATTTTGCGCTATATTTTATCGTGAAATGCATCCATGCATCAATTTTTGGTAGAAGGATGCATTTAAACAAAAGCACTGAGAGCAGCTCGCATTCTGTGGTTTCTGTGAATTCATGTTAAATATTTACTGTAAATGCTGTGTTTCGCTGTACATATTGACCAATCAGTGCTTAATCGCATGAAGTGGAGCAATGGAGTAATTTGGGGAATTTCATGTAACAATCATAATATAAAATTCACAAAATGTCACAAATTTTGCTGTGTTTGCCTAGGCTTATATATAATGAACTAGTTCAGGGATGGAGTTAAGAGTATGGACCTATTGTGGTGGGTAAATTCTAAAGGGCTGAATTCTACCTGCTGAATCGATGACAACATAAGGTATGCAAGTAACCTATATATGGCTTGGCTTAATTATTGCTATGTAGACTAATACAGCCGTAAATATTAGATGGCTTAGAATATTAACTCAGATTCAATAGGGAAAAATGTATTTAACTTGGAAAAAGTTTGTTAAAATATTTTTATGTTACATTGTAAAGTAATTGTATATAGTTATTTTGAATGTAAAACTAAAAAAAAATGTTATAGCACTGTTACCTAAATTTTAAATGACAAAATAAAATATATATTTATATAACGTTACATGAAAAGTATTCATCTGAAGATTAAATACCAAAATTCAACTTGTGTCTCGTCCGAAGCATAAATGTGTAGCTTGAAAGTGAAATGTTCCATACACGTATCTAAAAATTCCTTGCAGTTTCCCGGGGTCAAGTTGATCTTCTGTTCACCAAGCCTAGCAAGGTAACAATGCAAGGTACCGTGTTGCTAAATAGCCAACAATGACCTGATCAGTGATTTAAGGTGTCATGGCTGATGTATCCAGTGATGTCAATGACCATGTCATGAGTGATGTAATATGTGAGGTCATAAGAAGTGTATTGCGGGGGAGTAAGTCATAGTTAGCTCAGGTAACTCTAGGTGCTGAATTTCTCTGGGTGGGTCCAAGTGAAATGTGAGCCTAACTATAACGTACCTGTAACCTTTGTTTTTTTCAGTGAAAATCTAAGATGTTTTAGTTCCTATTCCCTAACTATAATGTCCCTGTAACCTTTTGTTTTTTCAGTGAATTTCTAGGGTTTTTTAAATTCTATTTGCAAACTATATAACATCCTTGTAACCTTTGTTTTTTAAGTGAATTTCTATGTTTTTTAAACTAATTCTTGCATTTGCAAATGGATGTAACAGTGTCTATATGGATTTGTGAATGGGTGTGACACTGTCTACATGGGGCAGTGAATGGGTGTCACACTGTCTGTATGGGGTTGTGAATGGGTGTTACAGTGTCTGTATGGGGTTGTGAACGCTTGTGACAGTGTCTACATGGGGTTGTAGAAAGAGGCAAGAGAGGTGCAGAAAGAGGGAAGAGAGGTGCAGAAAGGCGTAAGAGGGGTGCCAAAAGAGGCAAGAGGGGTGCAAAAAAGGCAAGAGAGGTGTAGAAAGAAGCAAGAGAAGCACAGAAATAAGCAACAGAGGTGCTGAATGAGGCAAGAGGGTGCAGAAAGAGGCAAGAGGGGTGCAGAAAGAGGCAAGGGAAGTGCAGAAAGAAGCAACAGAGGTGCATAAGGAGGCAATAGAGGTGCAGAAACAGGCAGGAGAGGTGCAGAAGGAGGGAAAAGAGGTGCAGAAAGAGGCTAGAGGGGTTCAGAAAGAAGCAAGTGATGTAGAGAAAGAAGCAACAGAGGAACAGAAACAGGCAAGAGAGGTACAGAAAGAGCCAAGAGAATTGCTGACAGAAGCAACAGAGGTGTTGAAAGAAGCAAGAGAAGTGTAGAAAGAGGCACGTGAGATGCAGAAAGAGGCAAGTGAGGTGCAAAAAGAGGCAAGAGAGATACAGAAAGAGGCAACAGAAGTAGAGAAAGAGGCAAGAGAGGTGCAGAAAGATGCAAGAGACTTGCAGAAAGAGGGAAGAGGGGTGTAGAAGAAGGCAAGAGGGGTGCAGAAAGAAGCAAGAGGTACAGAAAGAAGCCAGAGACGTGAAGAAAGAAGCAACAGGGTGCAGAAGGATGCAAGAGAAATGCAGAAACAGGCAGGAGAGGTGCAGAAAGAAGGAACAGGGGTGCAGAAAGAGGCAAGAGAGGTGCAGAAAAAGGGAAGAGGGGTGCAGAAAGAGGCAAGAGGGGTGCAGAAAGAGGCAAGAGGGGTGCAGAAAGAGGCAAGAGAAGTCCATCAATCAATCAGTCAGGCATTTGTTGAGTGTGACTACTCACCCGTAAGGGTCTCAAGGTGCTAGGGGTAGGGGGGTGTAGGTTCCAGTCCATCAAGGAGGGGGTCTGTCGAAGAGTCAGGTTTTGAGGTTTCTTGCAAAGATGGGGAGCGATGTTGTCTGTCTGAGGTGGAGTGGAAGGTCGTTTCAGGCTTTGGCTGCGAGGAAGGAGAAGGAGCAGCCTCCTCATCCGGTCTTTCTGGTGCCGGGGACCATGGCGAAGGAGAGCTGGGCTGATTGTAGGGTCATTTGGGGTGCATGGAATTTGAGATGGCTGTTTCGGTATGCTGGTCCGGTGTCATGGAGGGCCTTGTGTGCGTGGGTGAGTATCTTGAAGGTGATTCTAGCCTCAACGGGGAGCCAGTGGAGTGTGCACAGGTGCTGCAAGATGTGGCAGTGTTTTGGCAGGTTGAGGACCAGTCTTGCGGTGTTCTGCATGTTCTGTAGCTTGCGGGTGAGGTTTTTGTTTATTCCGGCGTAGAGTGTGTTGCCGTAGTCGAGTCTGCTGGTGACCAGGGCGTGAGTGACGGTCTTTCTGTGTTCGAGGGGGATCCATTTTAGGGTCTTGCGGAGGGTGTGGAAGCAGGAAGACGAGACGGAGTTGATCTGGCGGTCCATTTTGAGCTCTGAGTCGTCCGCTCGGTCATCAGGGTTTGGGCCCATGATGAGTACTTCTGTTTTGTTGGTGTTTAGTTGTAGGCAGCTGTTTTTATCCAGTTGGCGACGGCTTCCATGCCTTCTCAAAAGGTGTGTTTGGTGGTGTTGGGTTCGTTGGATATGGAGAGGATGAGTTGGGTGTCATCTGTGTGTGACACAATGTTTAGTCCATAGGTTCTGACGATGGGGAAGTGGAGCCATGTAGACATTGAAGGGCGTCGGGCAGGGGGAAGAGCCCTGGGGGACTCCGCAGGTGGTAGGTGTAGGGTCCAAAAGGAAAGTGGGAAGTCTGACCCGCTGCGTTCTGCCAGAGAGGAAGGAGCGGATCCAGTCGAGGGCCTTGTCCTGGATTCCTGCATTGTGGAGTTTGCGTATTAGGGTGCGGTAAGAGACTGTGTTGAACGCCGCTGAAAGGTTGAGGAGGGCTACTGTTTCTCCTTTGTCCAGTAGGGTGTGGATGTCGTCTATTGCGGTGAGGATGGCAGTTTCCGTACTGTGTTTTTTTCTGAAGCCGGATTGGGAGGAGTCGTGGATGTTGTGCTCTTCGATGAATGTGGCGAATTAGCCGTTGATGGCTTTCTCGATGACTTTTGCTGGGAACGGGAGCAGGGAGATAGATCTGTAGTTTTTGAGATTGGTGGGGTCTGCCGAGGGCTTCTTCATGAGGGGGTTGACCTCGGTGTGTGTCCAGTCATTGGGGAACGAGGCGGTCACCAGGGAGTGGTTGATGGTGTGGCGGAGCATTGGTCCGTGGGGGCCCCTGGGTGGATTGACTTTATTTTCTTCAGTGTGTCTTCAGGGGGATGGCTGTCCAGTTGTCAATTTCTGGTATCCGGGTGTCGGGGGTGGTTGGTGAGGGTTCAGTGTGTTGGTTGTCCTCGTTGAAGTTGTCGTATATGCTCTTGATTTTGTGGTGGGAAAAGGTGCTGAGTTTGGCCCAGAGGTCATGTGAGGGAGGATGTCAGTGGACTCGCTGGTGGGTTGGGCACACTCCTTGATGGTGTTGAAGAGTTCTTTGCTGTTGTGCTCATGGGTGGCGATTCTGTCTTCAGTCGCTTTTTTCCTCGTTTCTCTGAAGAGTTGGTGCTAGGTGTTGGTGGCGGCTCTGAAGTTGTTGTGGGCTTCTGTGGATTTGGTGTTTCTCCAGGCCTTTTCGAGGTGTCGTCAAGTGCGTCTGGACTCTCGAAGTTCAGTGGTAAACCATCTGGTTTTCTTGGTGTGAATGCAGAAAAAAGCAACAGAGGTGCAGACAGAGGCAAGAGAGGTGCAGACAGAGGCAAGAGAGGTGCAGAAAGAAGCAAGACAGGTGCAGTAAGAGGGAAGTCGAGTGCAAAAAGAGACAACAGGGGTGCAGAAAGAAGCAAAAGAGGTGCAGAAAGAAGCAACAGAGGTGTAGAAAGAGGAACGAGAAGTGCAGAAAGGGGGAAGAGGGGTACAGAAAGAGGCAAGATGGGTGTAGAAAGAAGTGAGAGGTACAAAAAGAAGCAAGACAAGTGCAGAAAGAAGCAACAAGGGTGCAGAGAGAGGCTAGAGGGATGCAAAAAGGGGCAAATTAAGTACAGAAAGAAGCAACAGAGGTGCAGAAGGAGGCAAGAAAACTGCTGAAAGAGGCAAGAGAGTTGCAGAAATAGCCAAAAGAGGTGCAGAAAGAGGGAACGGATGCAGACAGAGGCAAGAGGGGTAAAGAAAGAGGGTAGAGAGGTACAGAGGCAAGATGGGTGCAGAAAGAAGCAAGTGAGGTGCAGAAAGAGGTAAGAGCGGTGCAGAAACAGGCAAGAGAAGTGCAGAAAGAGGTAAGAGGAGTGCTGAAAGAAGCAACAGATATGTAGAAAGAAGCAAGACAAGTGCAGAAAGAAGCAAGTGAGGTGCCTAAACAGGCATGAGATGTGCAGAAAGAGGCAAGAGAACTGCAGAAAGCAGCAAGAGAGGTGCAGAAAGAGGGAAGAGGGGTGCCGAAAGAGGCAAGAGAGGTGCAGAAAAAGGGTATAAGGGTGCAGAAAGAAGCAAGAGAGGTTCAGAAAGAAGCAAGAGAGGTGCAGAAAGAGGCAAGAGAAGTACTGAAAGAGGCAAGAGGAGTACAGAAACAGGGGAAATTAATGAATACAGAAAGAGGCAGCAGGGATGCAGAAAGAAGCAAGAGAAGTGGAGAAAGAGGCAAGAGGGGTGCAGAAAGAAGCAACAGAGGTGCAGAAAGAGGCTAGAGGAGTGCAGAAAGAGGCCAGCGAAATGCAGAAAGAAGCGTAAGAAGAGCAGAAGGAGGCAAGAGAACTTTAAAAAAGTCAAGAGAGTTGCAGAAACAGGCCAAAGAGGTGCAGAAAGAGTAACCCTGGGCGTATTAGCCGTAGTGGGGCTACGCGAAGCTACGCGAAGTGGGCAAGAAACTACGTCCACCTACGCACTTCACGTAGCCCCACTACGCGCCACCCGCCTCCCTCCCAACCTCCCTAAATACTACCCGCCTCCCTCCCGCCCTCCCTAAATACTTAAATAACGTTTTTAAAAAGAATAAAAACCACTTACCTTGTCGGCTGCGTCTCCGGGGCTCCCTCTCGTAATCGCGCCGCCATCTTGGATGCTAATGCGCATGCGCGGGCGGCCGCGCATGCGCATTAGTGTCCGAGACGGCGGCGCGATTACGAGAGGGAGCCCCGGGGACGCAGCCGACAAGGTAAGTGGTTTGTATTCTTTTTAAAAATGTTATTTAAGTATTTAGGGCGGGAGGGGGGCGGGGGGCGGGTGGCGGGCAACTTCGCTACGCCCATGGAGTGGGTGTAGTGTTGCCTGCTACGCCTACTTTGCAAATGGCGAAGTAGGCAACACTACGCCCACTCCGTGGGTGTAGCGAAGTACTACGCCCAGGGTTAAGAAAGAGGGAACATGTTGTAGACAGAGGCAAGAGAGGTGCAGAAATTGGGAAGAGGGGTGCAGAAATAGGCAAGAGAGATGCAGAAATGTGCAAGAGAGGTGCAGGAGGAAGCAAGAGCAGTGCAGAAAGAACCAAAAGAGGTGCAGAAAGAGGCAAAAGGGGTGCAGAAAAAGGCAAGAGAAGTGCAGAAAGAAGAAAAAGAGGTACAGAAAGAAGCAAGAGAAGTGCAGCAAGAAGCAAGAGCGGTATAGAAAGAGGGAAGACGAGTGCAGAAAGAGGCAAAAGGGGTGCAGAAAGAGGATTGAGGGGTGCAAAAAGAAGCAACAGAGGTGCAGAAAGAAGCAAGAGAGTTGCAGAAACAGGCAGGAGAGTTGCAGAAAGAGGGCTCAGGGGTGACAAAAGAGGCACAAGAGGTGCAGAAAGAGGCAAGAGAACTGCAGAAAGAGGCAAAAGAGGTGCAGAAAGAGGAAAGAGGGGTGCAGAAGGAGGCAAGAAGCATGCAGAAAGAAGCAACAGATGTGCAGAAGGAGGCAAGAGAGGTGCAGAAAGAGGCAATAGAGGTGCGTAAAAAGGTAAGTAGGGTGCAGAAAGAAGCAAGAGAAGTGCAGAAAGAAGCAAGAGAGAAAGAGGCAAGAGGGGTGCAGAAAGAAGCAAGAGGGATACAGAAAGAAGCAAGAGAAGTGCAGAAAAAAGCAACAGATGTGCAGAAAGAGGCAAGAGAAGTGCAGAAAAAGGAACAGGTGACCATTCCAGGATTACAAAGGGCCTTCCACCTTGCTGAAACATTTGCTGCTGCATTTTTGGTAACGTTTGAGTCGTTTGAGCTAGAAAAAGTTTTTTTGTTCAAATCTGCAGATTATGCAGCAGATGATGAGTTATGTGGCAAATTGTGTAAATGTATAATTATGCAAGAATCGGTGCAGCCGAACAGTTGCATAATTCCAGTGGCCCTGCTCATACCTTTAACTAGGTCTAGAAGTGTTCCTCAGTGGGTCCTTCATTTTTTGTCTAATTGAGTTTATAGTTTAGCTTCTAGGGAAAGGAGGAAGGCTAAAGCTGAGGTTACCACTTGACAACACAGATTACCATACCACATAATTACTATCCATAACACATAATCCCACTCTACATTATTTGTGTACACTAACTACCACATACTTTCTATCCACATAATTTCACTATACGCAACGTACATCCACTTTACTCCCAAAAACATTAGTAAAAAATGTTTAACTCTTGCAAATGTGAGACCTATTACATTGCAAATGCTTCTTTAACCAGTAGTCGCATTTGCAGAGCAGTGAAGAGAGGGGGCTGGTCCTCTGACCAGCGCTCAAGAATTCTGCTGCGTAGGACTTACAGAAGGTACCATGAGGGCTTCTTAGCCCTCAAAGTCCCTCAGGAGTAAAGTGGACTTCATCCCCCAACCAGTAGTGTGCCAGGAGGCACGTTTGCGGAGTGGTGGAGAAAGGGGACTTGGCCTCTGAAGATCTCTCAGCAATCCCACTGTATGGGCCTTACTGGAGGTAAAAGGTGGTGTTTTTTGCCCCCACGTATTACAGCTATGAATTAGTAAAATACCAACCATGCCCACCTCAAAAGAATAAAAGCAACCCTGGCATGCGTTTCGCTCTCATTAGAGCTCTTCAGGGAGGTATAGCTTTGTCCAGACACAAGGGAGTACCCAGTATTAGTCAAAACAATTCCCTTGCAGGCTTAGAATGATGCATACATTTTGCAAAAAAGAAGCAGAGAACTCTGGGTAGTTCTCAAGTTTAGGTGTAAAGCAGCTCCAGTTTAGAGCACCCTCAACACCAGCGGCACTCTAAATTTGCTCATCTCAAATATCTGCTTTTCTATCAAAGTCTTTAAGAGTAGGATTAGCACAGTGCCATCCAAGCCGAGATAGAAAGGAGCAAAGTCTTTTGGCATTTATATATTTATATTTATGTGATAAACGTCCCTTCCCTGTTTTTCTTTTCTCTTGACATTAGCCTCTCCCACCATCCTTCATCTTCTCTATCCTCATTAAACGTTTGATTCTACTCTCCACTACAACACTGCTCAATATTCTCCCGGATGTCCTTGCCTTTTTCGCTTCCTACTTTCTAAGCTCCCCATCCTATTTCATTGTTCCACAGCTCCTGTTCACAGTTTCTATTCAAGATCCCCTTAACTCCATCTTCTTCTTTCCTCCATATCATCATATCAGTCTTTTTTCTCTTCTGACATGATCCCCTAAGTCCCTATTAATAATGTGTTTTTGTATATTTCATAATACCACAAATTTGTCATTTTGTAAATAACACTATGCACATTTTACCTATAATGCAACACGCTGTAGGGGCCATAAAGTGATATGTGAAACTATAACAAAATAACTTGACATTATTAATTTCCAGAAGTTACTTTAAATAATGGTTCTCATTGTGGTTGATCTTGAAAGGATGCGAGGCTGAGTAGACCCAGTTGAATATGAATTTGTGAAATGCTTATTTCACACACGTCTGAGCACACAAAACTCAGCAGCTGGTGTTTCCCTGGCTTTTTCACATCCTTCTCTTTTTATGACTAGGCACCGGTGCATAACACCCTAGTGGCTGGTCGGTTTACTTAAAAACATAGAGGCAGATTTACAAGAAAGTGACGCATCTGAAGAGATGCATCACTTTCCCTGCGCCACTCTGAGAAATCCTGGGTGGGACATTGATCCACATTCAGTCCATCACTTGTTGTTTTTGCAATTGCCGCCCTAAGTGCGCTGGGGATGCCCAGACGTGGGTCCCAGGCACTCCACACCACTTGGAGTCAAGCTAGCCGGGCTGAAGAGAGGTGTTACCTCGAAACCGGTCCGGTCCTCGGATGCTT
The DNA here is from genome assembly GCF_964261635.1 of Lissotriton helveticus. NCBI lineage: Eukaryota > Metazoa > Chordata > Amphibia > Caudata > Salamandridae > Lissotriton > Lissotriton helveticus. The sequence continues at coordinate 1,794,859,512 of NC_136065.1, forward strand.
GATTCCGTTCTGGGAAGGACATGGCTTTTGTAGTTCGGACTGGACTGTTCCCATGGGGCAACAGGGTCAGAGCTGATTTGCATATCGCCATTGTCTAACCCAGGGTGGTGTGGAGTGCAAAAAAACGATGGATTTGGGCCCAGATCTTTTGACTGGGGGAGTGTGTGACATTGATCCACATTCAGTCCATCACTTGTTGTTTTTGCAATTGCCGCCCTAAGTGCGCTGGGGATGCCCAGACGTGGGTCCCAGGCACTCCACACCACTTGGAGTCAAGCTAGCCGGGCTGAAGAGAGGTGTTACCTCGAAACCGGTCCGGTCCTCGGATGCTTGATTCCGTTCTGGGAAGGACATGGCTTTTGTAGTTCGGACTGGACTGTTCCCATGGGGCAACAGGGTCAGAGCTGATTTGCATATCGCCATTGTCTAACCCAGGGTGGTGTGGAGTGCAAAAAAACGATGGATTTGGGCCCAGATCTTTTGACTGGGGGAGTGTGTGACATTGATCCACATTCAGTCCATCACTTGTTGTTTTTGCAATTGCCGCCCTAAGTGCGCTGGGGATGCCCAGACGTGGGTCCCAGGCACTCCACACCACTTGGAGTCAAGCTAGCCGGGCTGAAGAGAGGTGTTACCTCAAAACCGGTCCGGTCCTCGGATGCTTGATTCCGTTCTGGGAAGGACATGGCTTTTGTAGTTCGGACTGGACTGTTCCCATGGGGCAACAGGGTCAGAGCTGATTTGCATATCGCCATTGTCTAACCCAGGGTGGTGTGGAGTGCAAAAAAACGATGGATTTGGGCCCAGATCTTTTGACTGGGGGAGTGTGTGACATTGATCCACATTCAGTCCATCACTTGTTGTTTTTGCAATTGCCGCCCTAAGTGCGCTGGGGATGCCCAGACGTGGGTCCCAGGCACTCCACACCACTTGGAGTCAAGCTAGCCGGGCTGAAGAGAGGTGTTACCTCGAAACCGGTCCGGTCCTCGGATGCTTGATTCCGTTCTGGGAAGGACATGGCTTTTGTAGTTCGGACTGGACTGTTCCCATGGGGCAACAGGGTCAGAGCTGATTTGCATATCGCCATTGTCTAACCCAGGGTGGTGTGGAGTGCAAAAAAACGATGGATTTGGGCCCAGATCTTTTGACTGGGGGAGTGTGTGACATTGATCCACATTCAGTCCATCACTTGTTGTTTTTGCAATTGCCGCCCTAAGTGCGCTGGGGATGCCCAGACGTGGGTCCCAGGCACTCCACACCACTTGGAGTCAAGCTAGCCGGGCTGAAGAGAGGTGTTACCTCGAAACCGGTCCGGTCCTCGGATGCTTGATTCCGTTCTGGGAAGGACATGGCTTTTGTAGTTCGGACTGGACTGTTCCCATGGGGCAACAGGGTCAGAGCTGATTTGCATATCGCCATTGTCTAACCCAGGGTGGTGTGGAGTGCAAAAAAACGATGGATTTGGGCCCAGATCTTTTGACTGGGGGAGTGTGTGACATTGATCCACATTCAGTCCATCACTTGTTGTTTTTGCAATTGCCGCCCTAAGTGCGCTGGGGATGCCCAGACGTGGGTCCCAGGCACTCCACACCACTTGGAGTCAAGCTAGCCGGGCTGAAGAGAGGTGTTACCTCAAAACCGGTCCGGTCCTCGGATGCTTGATTCCGTTCTGGGAAGGACATGGCTTTTGTAGTTCGGACTGGACTGTTCCCATGGGGCAACAGGGTCAGAGCTGATTTGCATATCGCCATTGTCTAACCCAGGGTGGTGTGGAGTGCAAAAAAACGATGGATTTGGGCCCAGATCTTTTGACTGGGGGAGTGTGTGACATTGATCCACATTCAGTCCATCACTTGTTGTTTTTGCAATTGCCGCCCTAAGTGCGCTGGGGATGCCCAGACGTGGGTCCCAGGCACTCCACACCACTTGGAGTCAAGCTAGCCGGGCTGAAGAGAGGTGTTACCTCGAAACCGGTCCGGTCCTCGGATGCTTGATTCCGTTCTGGGAAGGACATGGCTTTTGTAGTTCGGACTGGACTGTTCCCATGGGGCAACAGGGTCAGAGCTGATTTGCATATCGCCATTGTCTAACCCAGGGTGGTGTGGAGTGCAAAAAAACGATGGATTTGGGCCCAGATCTTTTGACTGGGGGAGTGTGTGACATTGATCCACATTCAGTCCATCACTTGTTGTTTTTGCAATTGCCGCCCTAAGTGCGCTGGGGATGCCCAGACGTGGGTCCCAGGCACTCCACACCACTTGGAGTCAAGCTAGCCGGGCTGAAGAGAGGTGTTACCTCGAAACCGGTCCGGTCCTCGGATGCTTGATTCCGTTCTGGGAAGGACATGGCTTTTGTAGTTCGGACTGGACTGTTCCCATGGGGCAACAGGGTCAGAGCTGATTTGCATATCGCCATTGTCTAACCCAGGGTGGTGTGGAGTGCAAAAAAACGATGGATTTGGGCCCAGATCTTTTGACTGGGGGAGTGTGTGACATTGATCCACATTCAGTCCATCACTTGTTGTTTTTGCAATTGCCGCCCTAAGTGCGCTGGGGATGCCCAGACGTGGGTCCCAGGCACTCCACACCACTTGGAGTCAAGCTAGCCGGGCTGAAGAGAGGTGTTACCTCGAAACCGGTCCGGTCCTCGGATGCTTGATTCCGTTCTGGGAAGGACATGGCTTTTGTAGTTCGGACTGGACTGTTCCCATGGGGCAACAGGGTCAGAGCTGATTTGCATATCGCCATTGTCTAACCCAGGGTGGTGTGGAGTGCAAAAAAACGATGGATTTGGGCCCAGATCTTTTGACTGGGGGAGTGTGTGACATTGATCCACATTCAGTCCATCACTTGTTGTTTTTGCAATTGCCGCCCTAAGTGCGCTGGGGATGCCCAGACGTGGGTCCCAGGCACTCCACACCACTTGGAGTCAAGCTAGCCGGGCTGAAGAGAGGTGTTACCTCGAAACCGGTCCGGTCCTCGGATGCTTGATTCCGTTCTGGGAAGGACATGGCTTTTGTAGTTCGGACTGGACTGTTCCCATGGGGCAACAGGGTCAGAGCTGATTTGCATATCGCCATTGTCTAACCCAGGGTGGTGTGGAGTGCAAAAAAACGATGGATTTGGGCCCAGATCTTTTGACTGGGGGAGTGTGTGACATTGATCCACATTCAGTCCATCACTTGTTGTTTTTGCAATTGCCGCCCTAAGTGCGCTGGGGATGCCCAGACGTGGGTCCCAGGCACTCCACACCACTTGGAGTCAAGCTAGCCGGGCTGAAGAGAGGTGTTACCTCGAAACCGGTCCGGTCCTCGGATGCTTGATTCCGTTCTGGGAAGGACATGGCTTTTGTAGTTCGGACTGGACTGTTCCCATGGGGCAACAGGGTCAGAGCTGATTTGCATATCGCCATTGTCTAACCCAGGGTGGTGTGGAGTGCAAAAAAACGATGGATTTGGGCCCAGATCTTTTGACTGGGGGAGTGTGTGACATTGATCCACATTCAGTCCATCACTTGTTGTTTTTGCAATTGCCGCCCTAAGTGCGCTGGGGATGCCCAGACGTGGGTCCCAGGCACTCCACACCACTTGGAGTCAAGCTAGCCGGGCTGAAGAGAGGTGTTACCTCGAAACCGGTCCGGTCCTCGGATGCTTGATTCCGTTCTGGGAAGGACATGGCTTTTGTAGTTCGGACTGGACTGTTCCCATGGGGCAACAGGGTCAGAGCTGATTTGCATATCGCCATTGTCTAACCCAGGGTGGTGTGGAGTGCAAAAAAACGATGGATTTGGGCCCAGATCTTTTGACTGGGGGAGTGTGTGACATTGATCCACATTCAGTCCATCACTTGTTGTTTTTGCAATTGCCGCCCTAAGTGCGCTGGGGATGCCCAGACGTGGGTCCCAGGCACTCCACACCACTTGGAGTCAAGCTAGCCGGGCTGAAGAGAGGTGTTACCTCGAAACCGGTCCGGTCCTCGGATGCTTGATTCCGTTCTGGGAAGGACATGGCTTTTGTAGTTCGGACTGGACTGTTCCCATGGGGCAACAGGGTCAGAGCTGATTTGCATATCGCCATTGTCTAACCCAGGGTGGTGTGGAGTGCAAAAAAACGATGGATTTGGGCCCAGATCTTTTGACTGGGGGAGTGTGTGACATTGATCCACATTCAGTCCATCACTTGTTGTTTTTGCAATTGCCGCCCTAAGTGCGCTGGGGATGCCCAGACGTGGGTCCCAGGCACTCCACACCACTTGGAGTCAAGCTAGCCGGGCTGAAGAGAGGTGTTACCTCGAAACCGGTCCGGTCCTCGGATGCTTGATTCCGTTCTGGGAAGGACATGGCTTTTGTAGTTCGGACTGGACTGTTCCCATGGGGCAACAGGGTCAGAGCTGATTTGCATATCGCCATTGTCTAACCCAGGGTGGTGTGGAGTGCAAAAAAACGATGGATTTGGGCCCAGATCTTTTGACTGGGGGAGTGTGTGACATTGATCCACATTCAGTCCATCACTTGTTGTTTTTGCAATTGCCGCCCTAAGTGCGCTGGGGATGCCCAGACGTGGGTCCCAGGCACTCCACACCACTTGGAGTCAAGCTAGCCGGGCTGAAGAGAGGTGTTACCTCGAAACCGGTCCGGTCCTCGGATGCTTGATTCCGTTCTGGGAAGGACATGGCTTTTGTAGTTCGGACTGGACTGTTCCCATGGGGCAACAGGGTCAGAGCTGATTTGCATATCGCCATTGTCTAACCCAGGGTGGTGTGGAGTGCAAAAAAACGATGGATTTGGGCCCAGATCTTTTGACTGGGGGAGTGTGTGACATTGATCCACATTCAGTCCATCACTTGTTGTTTTTGCAATTGCCGCCCTAAGTGCGCTGGGGATGCCCAGACGTGGGTCCCAGGCACTCCACACCACTTGGAGTCAAGCTAGCCGGGCTGAAGAGAGGTGTTACCTCGAAACCGGTCCGGTCCTCGGATGCTTGATTCCGTTCTGGGAAGGACATGGCTTTTGTAGTTCGGACTGGACTGTTCCCATGGGGCAACAGGGTCAGAGCTGATTTGCATATCGCCATTGTCTAACCCAGGGTGGTGTGGAGTGCAAAAAAACGATGGATTTGGGCCCAGATCTTTTGACTGGGGGAGTGTGTGACATTGATCCACATTCAGTCCATCACTTGTTGTTTTTGCAATTGCCGCCCTAAGTGCGCTGGGGATGCCCAGACGTGGGTCCCAGGCACTCCACACCACTTGGAGTCAAGCTAGCCGGGCTGAAGAGAGGTGTTACCTCGAAACCGGTCCGGTCCTCGGATGCTTGATTCCGTTCTGGGAAGGACATGGCTTTTGTAGTTCGGACTGGACTGTTCCCATGGGGCAACAGGGTCAGAGCTGATTTGCATATCGCCATTGTCTAACCCAGGGTGGTGTGGAGTGCAAAAAAACGATGGATTTGGGCCCAGATCTTTTGACTGGGGGAGTGTGTGACATTGATCCACATTCAGTCCATCACTTGTTGTTTTTGCAATTGCCGCCCTAAGTGCGCTGGGGATGCCCAGACGTGGGTCCCAGGCACTCCACACCACTTGGAGTCAAGCTAGCCGGGCTGAAGAGAGGTGTTACCTCGAAACCGGTCCGGTCCTCGGATGCTTGATTCCGTTCTGGGAAGGACATGGCTTTTGTAGTTCGGACTGGACTGTTCCCATGGGGCAACAGGGTCAGAGCTGATTTGCATATCGCCATTGTCTAACCCAGGGTGGTGTGGAGTGCAAAAAAACGATGGATTTGGGCCCAGATCTTTTGACTGGGGGAGTGTGTGACATTGATCCACATTCAGTCCATCACTTGTTGTTTTTGCAATTGCCGCCCTAAGTGCGCTGGGGATGCCCAGACGTGGGTCCCAGGCACTCCACACCACTTGGAGTCAAGCTAGCCGGGCTGAAGAGAGGTGTTACCTTGAAACCGGTCCGGTCCTCGGATGCTTGATTCCGTTCTGGGAAGGACATGGCTTTTGTAGTTCGGACTGGACTGTTCCCATGGGGCAACAGGGTCAGAGCTGATTTGCATATCGCCATTGTCTAACCCAGGGTGGTGTGGAGTGCAAAAAAACGATGGATTTGGGCCCAGATCTTTTGACTGGGGGAGTGTGTGACATTGATCCACATTCAGTCCATCACTTGTTGTTTTTGCAATTGCCGCCCTAAGTGCGCTGGGGATGCCCAGACGTGGGTCCCAGGCACTCCACACCACTTGGAGTCAAGCTAGCCGGGCTGAAGAGAGGTGTTACCTCGAAACCGGTCCGGTCCTCGGATGCTTGATTCCGTTCTGGGAAGGACATGGCTTTTGTAGTTCGGACTGGACTGTTCCCATGGGGCAACAGGGTCAGAGCTGATTTGCATATCGCCATTGTCTAACCCAGGGTGGTGTGGAGTGCAAAAAAACGATGGATTTGGGCCCAGATCTTTTGACTGGGGGAGTGTGTGACATTGATCCACATTCAGTCCATCACTTGTTGTTTTTGCAATTGCCGCCCTAAGTGCGCTGGGGATGCCCAGACGTGGGTCCCAGGCACTCCACACCACTTGGAGTCAAGCTAGCCGGGCTGAAGAGAGGTGTTACCTCGAAACCGGTCCGGTCCTCGGATGCTTGATTCCGTTCTGGGAAGGACATGGCTTTTGTAGTTCGGACTGGACTGTTCCCATGGGGCAACAGGGTCAGAGCTGATTTGCATATCGCCATTGTCTAACCCAGGGTGGTGTGGAGTGCAAAAAAACGATGGATTTGGGCCCAGATCTTTTGACTGGGGGAGTGTGTGACATTGATCCACATTCAGTCCATCACTTGTTGTTTTTGCAATTGCCGCCCTAAGTGCGCTGGGGATGCCCAGACGTGGGTCCCAGGCACTCCACACCACTTGGAGTCAAGCTAGCCGGGCTGAAGAGAGGTGTTACCTCGAAACCGGTCCGGTCCTCGGATGCTTGATTCCGTTCTGGGAAGGACATGGCTTTTGTAGTTCGGACTGGACTGTTTCCATGGGGCAACAGGGTCAGAGCTGATTTGCATATCGCCATTGTCTAACCCAGGGTGGTGTGGAGTGCAAAAAAACGATGGATTTGGGCCCAGATCTTTTGACTGGGGGAGTGTGTGACATTGATCCACATTCAGTCCATCACTTGTTGTTTTTGCAATTGCCGCCCTAAGTGCGCTGGGGATGCCCAGACGTGGGTCCCAGGCACTCCACACCACTTGGAGTCAAGCTAGCCGGGCTGAAGAGAGGTGTTACCTCGAAACCGGTCCGGTCCTCGGATGCTTGATTCCGTTCTGGGAAGGACATGGCTTTTGTAGTTCGGACTGGACTGTTCCCATGGGGCAACAGGGTCAGAGCTGATTTGCATATCGCCATTGTCTAACCCAGGGTGGTGTGGAGTGCAAAAAAACGATGGATTTGGGCCCAGATCTTTTGACTGGGGGAGTGTGTGACATTGATCCACATTCAGTCCATCACTTGTTGTTTTTGCAATTGCCGCCCTAAGTGCGCTGGGGATGCCCAGACGTGGGTCCCAGGCACTCCACACCACTTGGAGTCAAGCTAGCCGGGCTGAAGAGAGGTGTTACCTCGAAACCGGTCCGGTCCTCGGATGCTTGATTCCGTTCTGGGAAGGACATGGCTTTTGTAGTTCGGACTGGACTGTTCCCATGGGGCAACAGGGTCAGAGCTGATTTGCATATCGCCATTGTCTAACCCAGGGTGGTGTGGAGTGCAAAAAAACGATGGATTTGGGCCCAGATCTTTTGACTGGGGGAGTGTGTGACATTGATCCACATTCAGTCCATCACTTGTTGTTTTTGCAATTGCCGCCCTAAGTGCGCTGGGGATGCCCAGACGTGGGTCCCAGGCACTCCACACCACTTGGAGTCAAGCTAGCCTGGCTGAAGAGAGGTGTTACCTCGAAACTGGTCCGGTCCTCGGATGCTTGATTCCGTTCTGGGAAGGACATGGCTTTTGTAGTTCGGACTGGACTGTTCCCATGGGGCAACAGGTTCAGAGCTGATTTGCATATCGCCATTGTCTAACCCAGGGTGGTGTGGAGTGCAAAAAAACGATGGATTTGGGCCCAGATCTTTTGACTGGGGGAGTGTGTGACATTGATCCACATTCAGTCCATCACTTGTTGTTTTTGCAATTGCCGCCCTAAGTGCGCTGGGGATGCCCAGACGTGGGTCCCAGGCACTCCACACCACTTGGAGTCAAGCTAGCCGGGCTGAAGAGAGGTGTTACCTCGAAACCGGTCCGGTCCTCGGATGCTTGATTCCGTTCTGGGAAGGACATGGCTTTTGTAGTTCGGACTGGACTGTTCCCATGGGGCAACAGGGTCAGAGCTGATTTGCATATCGCCATTGTCTAACCCAGGGTGGTGTGGAGTGCAAAAAAACGATGGATTTGGGCCCAGATCTTTTGACTGGGGGAGTGTGTGACATTGATCCACATTCAGTCCATCACTTGTTGTTTTTGCAATTGCCGCCCTAAGTGCGCTGGGGATGCCCAGACGTGGGTCCCAGGCACTCCACACCACTTGGAGTCAAGCTAGCCGGGCTGAAGAGAGGTGTTACCTCGAAACCGGTCCGGTCCTCGGATGCTTGATTCCGTTCTGGGAAGGACATGGCTTTTGTAGTTCGGACTGGACTGTTCCCATGGGGCAACAGGGTCAGAGCTGATTTGCATATCGCCATTGTCTAACCCAGGGTGGTGTGGAGTGCAAAAAAACGATGGATTTGGGCCCAGATCTTTTGACTGGGGGAGTGTGTGACATTGATCCACATTCAGTCCATCACTTGTTGTTTTTGCAATTGCCGCCCTAAGTGCGCTGGGGATGCCCAGACGTGGGTCCCAGGCACTCCACACCACTTGGAGTCAAGCTAGCCGGGCTGAAGAGAGGTGTTACCTCGAAACCGGTCCGGTCCTCGGATGCTTGATTCCGTTCTGGGAAGGACATGGCTTTTGTAGTTCGGACTGGACTGTTCCCATGGGGCAACAGGGTCAGAGCTGATTTGCATATCGCCATTGTCTAACCCAGGGTGGTGTGGAGTGCAAAAAAACGATGGATTTGGGCCCAGATCTTTTGACTGGGGGAGTGTGTGACATTGATCCACATTCAGTCCATCACTTGTTGTTTTTGCAATTGCCGCCCTAAGTGCGCTGGGTATGCCCAGACGTGGGTCCCAGGCACTCCACACCACTTGGAGTCAAGCTAGCCGGGCTGAAGAGAAGTGTTACCTTGAAACCGGTCCGGTCCTCGGATGCTTGATTCCGTTCTGGGAAGGACATGGCTTTTGTAGTTCGGACTGGACTGTTCCCATGGGGCAACAGGGTCAGAGCTGATTTGCATATCGCCATTGTCTAACCCAGGGTGGTGTGGAGTGCAAAAAAACGATGGATTTGGGCCCAGATCTTTTGACTGGGGGAGTGTGTGACATTGATCCACATTCAGTCCATCACTTGTTGTTTTTGCAATTGCCGCCCTAAGTGCGCTGGGGATGCCCAGACGTGGGTCCCAGGCACTCCACACCACTTGGAGTCAAGCTAGCCGGGCTGAAGAGAGGTGTTACCTCGAAACCGGTCCGGTCCTCGGATGCTTGATTCCGTTCTGGGAAGGACATGGCTTTTGTAGTTCGGACTGGACTGTTCCCATGGGGCAACAGGGTCAGAGCTGATTTGCATATCGCCATTGTCTAACCCAGGGTGGTGTGGAGTGCAAAAAAACGATGGATTTGGGCCCAGATCTTTTGACTGGGGGAGTGTGTGACATTGATCCACATTCAGTCCATCACTTGTTGTTTTTGCAATTGCCGCCCTAAGTGCGCTGGGGATGCCCAGACGTGGGTCCCAGGCACTCCACACCACTTGGAGTCAAGCTAGCCGGGCTGAAGAGAGGTGTTACCTCGAAACCGGTCCGGTCCTCGGATGCTTGATTCCGTTCTGGGAAGGACATGGCTTTTGTAGTTCGGACTGGACTGTTCCCATGGGGCAACAGGGTCAGAGCTGATTTGCATATCGCCATTGTCTAACCCAGGGTGGTGTGGAGTGCAAAAAAACGATGGATTTGGGCCCAGATCTTTTGACTGGGGGAGTGTGTGACATTGATCCACATTCAGTCCATCACTTGTTGTTTTTGCAATTGCCGCCCTAAGTGCGCTGGGGATGCCCAGACGTGGGTCCCAGGCACTCCACACCACTTGGAGTCAAGCTAGCCGGGCTGAAGAGAGGTGTTACCTCGAAACCGGTCCGGTCCTCGGATGCTTGATTCCGTTCTGGGAAGGACATGGCTTTTGTAGTTCGGACTGGACTGTTCCCATGGGGCAACAGGGTCAGAGCTGATTTGCATATCGCCATTGTCTAACCCAGGGTGGTGTGGAGTGCAAAAAAACGATGGATTTGGGCCCAGATCTTTTGACTGGGGGAGTGTGTGACATTGATCCACATTCAGTCCATCACTTGTTGTTTTTGCAATTGCCGCCCTAAGTGCGCTGGGGATGCCCAGACGTGGGTCCCAGGCACTCCACACCACTTGGAGTCAAGCTAGCCGGGCTGAAGAGAGGTGTTACCTCGAAACCGGTCCGGTCCTCGGATGCTTGATTCCGTTCTGGGAAGGACATGGCTTTTGTAGTTCGGACTGGACTGTTCCCATGGGGCAACAGGGTCAGAGCTGATTTGCATATCGCCATTGTCTAACCCAGGGTGGTGTGGAGTGCAAAAAAACGATGGATTTGGGCCCAGATCTTTTGACTGGGGGAGTGTGTGACATTGATCCACATTCAGTCCATCACTTGTTGTTTTTGCAATTGCCGCCCTAAGTGCGCTGGGGATGCCCAGACGTGGGTCCCAGGCACTCCACACCACTTGGAGTCAAGCTAGCCGGGCTGAAGAGAGGTGTTACCTCGAAACCGGTCCGGTCCTCGGATGCTTGATTCCGTTCTGGGAAGGACATGGCTTTTGTAGTTCGGACTGGACTGTTCCCATGGGGCAACAGGGTCAGAGCTGATTTGCATATCGCCATTGTCTAACCCAGGGTGGTGTGGAGTGCAAAAAAACGATGGATTTGGGCCCAGATCTTTTGACTGGGGGAGTGTGTGACATTGATCCACATTCAGTCCATCACTTGTTGTTTTTGCAATTGCCGCCCTAAGTGCGCTGGGGATGCCCAGACGTGGGTCCCAGGCACTCCACACCACTTGGAGTCAAGCTAGCCGGGCTGAAGAGAGGTGTTACCTCGAAACCGGTCCGGTCCTCGGATGCTTGATTCCGTTCTGGGAAGGACATGGCTTTTGTAGTTCGGACTGGACTGTTCCCATGGGGCAACAGGGTCAGAGCTGATTTGCATATCGCCATTGTCTAACCCAGGGTGGTGTGGAGTGCAAAAAAACGATGGATTTGGGCCCAGATCTTTTGACTGGGGGAGTGTGTGACATTGATCCACATTCAGTCCATCACTTGTTGTTTTTGCAATTGCCGCCCTAAGTGCGCTGGGGATGCCCAGACGTGGGTCCCAGGCACTCCACACCACTTGGAGTCAAGCTAGCCGGGCTGAAGAGAGGTGTTACCTCGAAACCGGTCCGGTCCTCGGATGCTTGATTCCGTTCTGGGAAGGACATGGCTTTTGTAGTTCGGACTGGACTGTTCCCATGGGGCAACAGGGTCAGAGCTGATTTGCATATCGCCATTGTCTAACCCAGGGTGGTGTGGAGTGCAAAAAAACGATGGATTTGGGCCCAGATCTTTTGACTGGGGGAGTGTGTGACATTGATCCACATTCAGTCCATCACTTGTTGTTTTTGCAATTGCCGCCCTAAGTGCGCTGGGGATGCCCAGACGTGGGTCCCAGGCACTCCACACCACTTGGAGTCAAGCTAGCCGGGCTGAAGAGAGGTGTTACCTCGAAACCGGTCCGGTCCTCGGATGCTTGATTCCGTTCTGGGAAGGACATGGCTTTTGTAGTTCGGACTGGACTGTTCCCATGGGGCAACAGGGTCAGAGCTGATTTGCATATCGCCATTGTCTAACCCAGGGTGGTGTGGAGTGCAAAAAAACGATGGATTTGGGCCCAGATCTTTTGACTGGGGGAGTGTGTGACATTGATCCACATTCAGTCCATCACTTGTTGTTTTTGCAATTGCCGCCCTAAGTGCGCTGGGGATGCCCAGACGTGGGTCCCAGGCACTCCACACCACTTGGAGTCAAGCTAGCCGGGCTGAAGAGAGGTGTTACCTCGAAACCGGTCCGGTCCTCGGATGCTTGATTCCGTTCTGGGAAGGACATGGCTTTTGTAGTTCGGACTGGACTGTTCCCATGGGGCAACAGGGTCAGAGCTGATTTGCATATCGCCATTGTCTAACCCAGGGTGGTGTGGAGTGCAAAAAAACGATGGATTTGGGCCCAGATCTTTTGACTGGGGGAGTGTGTGACATTGATCCACATTCAGTCCATCACTTGTTGTTTTTGCAATTGCCGCCCTAAGTGCGCTGGGGATGCCCAGACGTGGGTCCCAGGCACTCCACACCACTTGGAGTCAAGCTAGCCGGGCTGAAGAGAGGTGTTACCTCGAAACCGGTCCGGTCCTCGGATGCTTGATTCCGTTCTGGGAAGGACATGGCTTTTGTAGTTCGGACTGGACTGTTCCCATGGGGCAACAGGGTCAGAGCTGATTTGCATATCGCCATTGTCTAACCCAGGGTGGTGTGGAGTGCAAAAAAACGATGGATTTGGGCCCAGATCTTTTGACTGGGGGAGTGTGTGACATTGATCCACATTCAGTCCATCACTTGTTGTTTTTGCAATTGCCGCCCTAAGTGCGCTGGGGATGCCCAGACGTGGGTCCCAGGCACTCCACACCACTTGGAGTCAAGCTAGCCGGGCTGAAGAGAGGTGTTACCTCGAAACCGGTCCGGTCCTCGGATGCTTGATTCCGTTCTGGGAAGGACATGGCTTTTGTAGTTCGGACTGGACTGTTCCCATGGGGCAACAGGGTCAGAGCTGATTTGCATATCGCCATTGTCTAACCCAGGGTGGTGTGGAGTGCAAAAAAACGATGGATTTGGGCCCAGATCTTTTGACTGGGGGAGTGTGTGACATTGATCCACATTCAGTCCATCACTTGTTGTTTTTGCAATTGCCGCCCTAAGTGCGCTGGGGATGCCCAGACGTGGGTCCCAGGCACTCCACACCACTTGGAGTCAAGCTAGCCGGGCTGAAGAGAGGTGTTACCTCGAAACCGGTCCGGTCCTCGGATGCTTGATTCCGTTCTGGGAAGGACATGGCTTTTGTAGTTCGGACTGGACTGTTCCCATGGGGCAACAGGGTCAGAGCTGATTTGCATATCGCCATTGTCTAACCCAGGGTGGTGTGGAGTGCAAAAAAACGATGGATTTGGGCCCAGATCTTTTGACTGGGGGAGTGTGTGACATTGATCCACATTCAGTCCATCACTTGTTGTTTTTGCAATTGCCGCCCTAAGTGCGCTGGGGATGCCCAGACGTGGGTCCCAGGCACTCCACACCACTTGGAGTCAAGCTAGCCGGGCTGAAGAGAGGTGTTACCTCGAAACCGGTCCGGTCCTCGGATGCTTGATTCCGTTCTGGGAAGGACATGGCTTTTGTAGTTCGGACTGGACTGTTCCCATGGGGCAACAGGGTCAGAGCTGATTTGCATATCGCCATTGTCTAACCCAGGGTGGTGTGGAGTGCAAAAAAACGATGGATTTGGGCCCAGATCTTTTGACTGGGGGAGTGTGTGACATTGATCCACATTCAGTCCATCACTTGTTGTTTTTGCAATTGCCGCCCTAAGTGCGCTGGGGATGCCCAGACGTGGGTCCCAGGCACTCCACACCACTTGGAGTCAAGCTAGCCGGGCTGAAGAGAGGTGTTACCTCGAAACCGGTCCGGTCCTCGGATGCTTGATTCCGTTCTGGGAAGGACATGGCTTTTGTAGTTCGGACTGGACTGTTCCCATGGGGCAACAGGGTCAGAGCTGATTTGCATATCGCCATTGTCTAACCCAGGGTGGTGTGGAGTGCAAAAAAACGATGGATTTGGGCCCAGATCTTTTGACTGGGGGAGTGTGTGACATTGATCCACATTCAGTCCATCACTTGTTGTTTTTGCACTCTGAGAAATCCTTGCGCCACCATGGATGCGCAGTATTTACAAAATGGCGCATCATGGTGCAAGGATTGACAGATGCGCAGAAATTCTGACGCATCTGTTGGCACAAAAGTCACGCATTGTTGAAGTTGTGTCGCAAGCACGATGCAACTCCAGCAATGCATGAGGAGTCCTATCATCATTGTGCTGCATCACTCCTTAAGCCTGCTCCAGGCAGGCTTACGTTTTTGAGGTATCTTGTAGATTTTCCTGCGTCACTTCTAGAGGCTTTTTTGCGTGGGAACGCCCACCCTGCATACATTATACCTGACACAGGTATAATGTGACTCAGGGCTTTACAACGTGACACATCTCTCTAGATGTGTCACGTTGTAAATGGGCCGCATTTTTACGCCACTGCTTCGTCACATAAAGTGACGCAACAGCGACGCAAAAATGACGCAATGGGCTAGTAAATCTGCCCCATAAGATCTTGGTGTACGTGTTTTGGTAGCTTATAAGGCTGTGAAAGTAAGGTTCACCATCTAGGGAGACTTTAGCAGGTCTAGTAGTTTATAACATAGCAGAGGTACAGGCTGGGGTCCTTCCATACCCCCAGGGACATTAAAGGGATTGGATGGACCATGAAGGCAGTCATCTGCACTGTGTGCCCTATATCCTAGCACCTTTCCCTGTTCCGTCCATTAGAGATTCCAGGGCTCTCCTCACACAATAATCCCACAAAAAAACATGCACATTGAAGCTACACAATAAGAACCCATGACACTGTTTTCTGGTGTGTCTATAAATGATATTTCATTCACACATCAGAGGAGCTACAAATGCCCTTCGCCGGACACCCCTAGACCCTCTGAGATCTTCAGGCACTCAAGGCTGCCCCCCAGCGGCCAGGAACACTCTTCACCCTTCTGCACCTCAGCATTATCCTTTTTACACTGTTACTTAAGTTAATGGTATTTGTCTGACTTCTAACCTGAAGGTTTTTGCTTCTTCTCTCCTCCTTGCTGTAGTGATGGTTATTCACCCACACACTGACCCAGTAGCTGTCTCAGCTGCAGGGACCCTGCACCTTCTGCACTCTTCTCCTGGACTGCAGCCCCTCTCAGTCGCGGTGCGTCCATTGGGGTGTGGGGGCCTAGCCCCCCCCCCCGCAGCTCCCTCGGCGTCTTTGAACTTAAGTAAACTGAATCAGTTTACTAAAGTTCAAAGACGCCGAGGGAGAACGGACAATCATGTCAGTCAGCATGACGTAGGACCACCCACCCCCTTCAGAGACTGGAGGGGGTGGGCGGTCTGGCGTCATGTTGACTGACATGATTGTCAGACCAGTGGGGGGCAACAGACAGCAGCACACACAAGTGCGCATGAGTGGGGATGGAGGGCGAATTTTCGCACCGTGCCCACTCATGCCCATACGGGCTCCTAATGGGCAGGCCACGGGTGAAAAATAACCGTGCCCTAATCCAATTCTGGCGCTGCTGGCAGCGCCAGGATTGGCTGAGAGGGGCTGTAGGCTCCAACGGACCAGGTGCGGCGCGGACCTGCTCAGGACCTCAGGAGGTAGGATTTTCAAAATGTATTTTAATACCCCCCTCCCTCTCAGCTCCCACCCCATCCCCGCGCGTGCCCCCCCCCCCACCCCACCCCACCCCACC
The DNA here is from genome assembly GCF_964261635.1 of Lissotriton helveticus. NCBI lineage: Eukaryota > Metazoa > Chordata > Amphibia > Caudata > Salamandridae > Lissotriton > Lissotriton helveticus. The sequence continues at coordinate 1,794,875,317 of NC_136065.1, forward strand.
CCACCCCCTGCCAAGCCGCGACTGACTGTGCTTAAGCAGGGTTCAAATACACGGAAATCTCCTCTTTGGTGAATCGTGCAGAAAGTACTCCTGGTGACCCGAAGAAGCAGAGCCTGAAACGGGGTATCTGTAGCATTATGTTTTTTATTTGTTGCGATAATCCTAGGTCTCTGGAGAGCTTTCATTTTACTGAATAGTAAAGTGCCAGAATGAAAAGTATTAAATGCCAAGCAGGCAAGTGACGTATAAGGATGAACAGCTTTAAAGTGTTAACGTGTGTAATATGAGTTAAGTGAGGGATGTCTCTGTTGTCTAATGCCTGCAACATTACGATTGGTGTAAACAAAAAGATAACTCCGCTGTGTAAAGGTCTGAGCATGTTAAACATGTGTAAACTGAGGGTCAGCTCTGCTGACCGAAGCTTTAGTCTACAAAATCAGTATATGGTGTAACCGGGCTCCAGGTTGGAGAGACTGAGTGACGTGGGCCATGGGTGCGGTTCTCTCCTGATTTCTTGCAAGGCCGCCGTCGTTTCCTGGGTGCAGGTAGGCCTGCTGCGGCAGGTAACGAGTTAAGTTTTGAGTAAAACCATCTCGCCCTTTGATTCCAGAACAAACCTTCCCACCGTAAGAATGATAAAGCGAGGCGGCAAACGGGCCTATAGGGGCAATTTCTCTTGCTGGCACTGCGCTTCCACATAAAGGCCAACCGAGATACTCCTGCTACAGCCGCTACGGCTAAATTGGACGGCATTTCTGTGCATCCCCGTGAACAAACACTCTATAAATACATATAGAGTGACCCTGACGATGGCTAGGCGCTGATAAGGCAGAGGGTGCTGTAAGTAACCCTTGAGGTGCACTGGTAGAACTGTGGTTGCAGGTACTGTGTCTTTAAAATATGGCACAGGGGTAAAAGGCATTAGTTGTCACATAGGAAAAGGTATTGTCTCATTAAAAGTATGTCAATCCTACACACAGTTGATGGCATCATCTCATTAAAGAAACGCCCCCCAAACCCTCCTTTAAAAGTTTGAGGGTGCTCTCCCACAAAGTTTATGCCTCACCACTTTCAAATGTCACGAGCCACCACTGGCCCCTCTCCTGTCCGGATCTTGAGACATACAGTATGAATATTTTGAAATGCAAGCATTTTCATTAGGAAAAGCAAGGGACTTTTCCAAATAAATTGTTCTCGAAATATCAGCACACCCAAACCTGAATAAAGAGCAATCCGGAGGCGTGGGTGCAGGGGTTAAGGGGGTGCATGGAACCCCTAGCATCCCTATTTTCTCCGCCACTGAAGGCAGCAGAGGGGCAGCGTATCACAGCAGCGCTGTCTGCTTAAACTTGGTGCCCCCTACCCCCCCCCCCCCCCCCACAAAAGTTGGATTCGCTGTTTGCTGCTAAAAACCTTCTTTAAGCCAAAACCAACATTTCATTGCAAGTGAAACAACAATATTTGTATGTTTTCCTTTTTTGTATCCCATCTTAAATCTGATATTTTTATACAGCAATGAAAACATCGAATCCCAAACCATAAGAAAGACGCTGCAGCTTGATGAACGAATCCACTCCAAGCAAAGCACCAGAGATCGCTTGCGCCAGAATGAAACTGTTGTTTTTGCACTGTGTGACACTGCCAATAAAAAAAAACCTTGATAACAGAAATGCCAACATTCTTCTGTAGGGGTGAGTATGCTGGTACTCGTGGTACGATCTGTGTGTAACCCGAGAACACTGGTACTTCTGTGCAACAGGCAAACGGAGCCCAGTGTCATCCAAAATAGTGGCTGCGCTACCACTACATGACCTATATATGACCTTTCACCCGATAATACTGGAAATAGTTGTGACGTTTTATTTACAGCAACTTGATGATCGTAAGTTAGTGATATCCGGTCACGTAATGATGTTAGTTTCCCAAGCTATATTTTTTATTGTTTCAAAATACCGCGAGGATCTCCAACGCCTTCTGTGGCATCATTTGTGGCAATTTAAAACCACCAAAGTAAAATAAGTTAAACTTCTTGCAGTTCTTAAGGCAGTGGGATATCACTTCTTCTGAAGTCAGCATGGTCGACTGATGTTACTTCCAGTGCTGTTATTTTAATGAGCTCACTCTGGCACTAAACAAAATTACAGAACACTTGAGGTCATGCAATCTCTATTCGTGACCAGCAGAGGCCAGCATTGACCCAGGAATACTGCAACTCGCGTGCTTGAAAACATAAAACATTCCCTTAATTCTTTGCCACCAATGGCACCAGGGTCTGTTCGCACACCAGCTGGTGTCCTAAATAAAAACAGTGTGGCAAATCATTAGCACAGGCAAAGCACAATGATGTCACGAGGAGTGACGTCACAGGAAGTGATATCATTGTCCTATCATATCCCTCACATAGAGAATCAAAGCTGACATACGTTTGGAATGCAAGCTATATGAAATTAAATACATGTATATGATGTGTGCATTCATATCTCAACTACACGCACAGTGCGTTTTTTGTGAGGTGCTTCGGTGACACATAAGGAGGCGGCGTTCACCATAAAGCCAGAATAAGGCATGGAAAGGAGTTCCTCTTGGTACGGCACTGTCTTAGAAAGTTATTGAACACCTGCTTGCGCGGAATGTTGCTTAGCTGTGCCTTTGTTTGGGGTAGCCTATAAAAATATATAGTAGCCTTCTTTTTACACCCTTTGTTAGGCAACACATTCCTTCTGCCTGCTTCAGGGTCTCAATTCATCTTCCGTTGCTGGTCAATTTAATTACACTCAGGAGCGTAACATTTCAAGCGTCTCCGTTTCACCCGCTGTAAATGTATATCTGTCAATCTGTGTGGTGTTAATGACTAAAGATTTGCTTTCACAGTTATAGATCTTTTCTCATCTCAGTGTTAGACGTTTCTTAGAAGAGTATCAGCCTCACCTGCTCTTGGACTCTTAGGGACAGATTTTCAAGAAAGTGACGCACCTGTAGAGATGCGTCACTTAAAACTTGCACCACCATGGATGCGCTGTATTTACAATACGGCGCACCATGACGTAAGGATTGACAAATGCATCAGAAATTCTGACGCATCTGTTGGGGCAAAAGTCACGCATTGCTGGAGTCGTGTCACAAGCACAACGCAACTCCAGCAATGCATTTTGAGGCCTATTCCCACTACGTTGCGTCATTCCTTATACCTGCTTCATGCAGTGAAATCTTGAAGATTTCACTGCGTCACTTTTACGAAGCTTTCCTGCGCGGATCGCCCTCCCTGCATACATTTTACCTGGAGCAGGTATAATCTGACGCAGGGCTTTACAACGTGACGCATCTCCCTAGATGGGGCATGTTGTAAATTTGCTGCATTTTTTAAGCCGCCGGTGCGTCACAAAAGTGACACAACGGAGGCGCAAAAGTGTCGCAAGGGGCTTGTAAATATGCCCCTTGGTATCTCTGTGGCCTTTTTTGGCAATTGGGTTTTGCTGTCTTTGGCATAAAGATTCATTTCATAATTGAAATATGTAGAAATCTAGCGACAAAGAGGCCTAATCTCCTTAAAATGATTCTACTTATATGAGTTATACGTGCCTGATATCCATGTGGGTTGTTTTCATATTAGTTCTGAGATCTACACAGCACAGTGTGTTGCCTTTCAGGTGCCATTGACGCTTTTATAGGGTGGTGAGGACCGCTGCAGTGGTATGTAAGTGATGTATACCTTTCACGCTGCACGTTCAATGGTACTCAGTATTATTTCAACAGCCTGAGAGGTAACACCAAGCAGCCTGACCTAGCCTCCTGCTGGTTGTTTATGACAATCCCACAGTTCACTAACCATTAAAAGGGCAGTATTGCCTCTTATTCAGCCAAGCATGTCCTTTCATGGAGCAGGTGCTGGTGCAGATGGCCCTGGTGGCTGGTCAGTGTGGCTGGAAACAGAAGGCCTTGGTGAATGTGTGCTGAGATCTCATGATGCTGTGGAAATGAGGTCCACATGTCGCTCTCGCGCACATCGCGCAGCACCCCTGAACTCACTTGCAGCCTTTCGCAGGTTACCCTGATTCTGCTCTCCCAGACTTTATGTGGGTCATACCAGCTCCATGACAGGCCACAAGCACGAAAATATCAGTCTTTGCCCCTGACCATTTGCACACAAACCCCTTCTGAATAAATGATCCCTTTGTAGTTCTTCCTCAAAGTATGTGTCCTGATCTGCAAACCTGCGATTTAAAATATGAATTGTAGAGGGCGCAAGATTTCTGGACTCCTGCTCTTCAAAGCATAAGTGCTTACAATAAAATACACGTAGAGTTTACTATTAGGCTCCGTGGGTGTAACATTCTACATGTACACTAATGACACACAGGTATTACTCAACCTGCCCACCTGAACCCCCCCTGTCTGTTCATCTGCTCATACACAAGATGCTATGGCCATGTCAATGTCATTAAATAGATACTCAGTTTTCACAACCTAAACCCAACCAAAGACAAGCTTCTCATTACCACTGATAAACTGAAATCTCATAAACTGGTAAGAGACAATGTCTACCCTGCGCCCTTCAACCATTTTCCATATTCTAGATACCTCTACAGGCTCAAATCTTGCTTTTGAATGCCAGATTTCGAAATTTGCCAGCTTTTATTTCTGGCAGATAAAATGATTGAGAAAAATCCTGCCCTGTATTGGCATTGAATTCCACGCCTCAGTACTCAAGGCCTTGTGCCAGTCTTGCCTTGACTATGGAAACTCCATTTGCATTGGTCTACCTGACAAGCCAATCAGACGACTCCTGCCGGTCCAAAATGCTACAGTCTGCCCTCTAACTGGCACCAGATGTAGAGGCTATCTCATCCCTGTCATCAGAATCCTCCGCTGGCTACCAATTGAAAGGCGAGCGTGTTTCAAAGTCTCAGTAGCAGTACAGCTCATCTCCATCCTGATTGGTCACCACATTCCAGCTTCATGTTCCTGGATGGTCCTCACGGTCATCTGGCCAGTGGCTATTGGAAGTCCCGAGTATGAAAGCAGCCTGTTATAGGACAGGCCTTTTGCATACGTGGGTGGCTGACAAGCAATGGAACAAACGTTCTTTTGTGCTCCGATTCCTGTCCACACTCGCAGTATTTTAAAATAAAAACAAAAAAACACTGCTTTTTAACTGATAAAATAATGGAGCTGCTTCTCCTTATTATTAGCAATTTCTGCTCCAAAATAAACAAGTTACAGTAATGGTTTTAGTCATTGGGTTCTGGATAATATTGTTTTTCGCAACGGTGCCATGAAGCTCTGGTGTATGCGCGCTTAAAAATATCACTGGCATTACACATAACATAACTATGCACTCTGAAAGAAACTTAGGAGGTCAAAGTAAAATGGAAAGCTTCATGACCTCATGAGGGGAATTAATCACTATATAAATAATATAACTGAAACACCCAGAAAGTGCTTCGGAACTTGCAAGGTGTAGGGAGGCGCTACATAAATACCAATAAGTGTACATTTGCATATACTTACGCTGCATGTGAATGTAAAGAAGTGAGTAATGTTACCAGTACACACATCTATTGTTTAAAAAATGCATTAAATTATAAACATGTAATAATTTGCATATTATGAAATAATGAAAACACATACATACTTATCATGCAGTTAAGAAGAAATTACGGAATGTGGTGGGTACTTAGGAAACTTAATTTGTAGTCATTTATTTTTGAACTCATCAAATTTCTATTTGAGATGACGTAGGAAACAAATAATTGAGATACATTAAAAAAGTGGCATTTTAAAATAAGATTTTTTTGTCATGTTATTTTAAAAGCACACTCAAGTGGCCTGAGAGCATGAGTGATTTGTGAAAAAAACACCTAAGCATGATCGCACACAAAAAAGGCAGAACATTTCTTTTTAAAAAATCTGTTAGTAAATCATTTATATGTTTTTGAGATATAAAAGGGTAATTTGCTTAGAAAACCTTGAATTAATATTATGCTTAAAGAAACAGGTGTTGCTTGTTAGTTAGATTTAATAATAAAAAACTTTGCAGTAAATTAAAGACGTTTCGCTTATTTTTGAAAAACATATTTATTTGGTCTCCATGGCTTTGTTTCTTTCTGGTCTGTTTAACCAACAAAAAGCACAAACGAGTCACATTTGAACAAAGTAAAAAAACAATGAAAGGGTCAGTGGTGGGCAGTTCCCCTCTAAACCACCACCTATGCCCTTTTCATGGCGAGGCAAGTTATTGCCTGGGGTCTTAGGAAAATCCTGTGATGCCTCTTTGTAACTGTATGAAATATTCACACCTGGCAGCCCACACGCAAGGTGGCGCCAGGAGTCACAATGAAAGGTACACCTCTGAGCCTTTCTTGGGCAAAGGGGGGGGGGGGGGCAACATCCCTTCTGTAAAATTAGAGAGGGACTCCGTTGTGGAAAAGTCAGCCCATAACGAACCGGATGCCCAGGCTGCTGGCGCAAGGCGTCTCTTAGTTTCCATCGTAAATAATTACCAAATAAAGAGATGGGCACTGGAAGCAGGAAAACAAGGAAAAAGGTTTATTTCTCATGAGGAGAGCATGTCATTTGGGACACTCGCATAGTGTCTTCGGGAGGTGCTCTAACAAGTTTCTCTGAGGCTTCGCCTTTTATACACAGGTTTGTGGCACACAGGCATCCTTTATTACAATCAAGACATTGAGAAGTATGAAGATATTCCAACACGTGGCTACAGTAGGGGCCCTTATCCTCCATGCAATAGGAGGGGGCTGTCACGCAGCTGAGTGTTCTGCTGATTCCATTGGAATGTGTGTGCCTGATCGAATCTCAGGGGGTGGGGTGGCCATGATCAATAGTGGCTTCTTTCAAGAGAGACGAGTGCATACAGTGGTGGGCAATAAACTGTATCCTCGGGCTAAGGGATGACCAGCGGTCCGTGCAGGCAGTCGGGCTCAGAGGAAGGGGTCATCAAAGGAGGGGTATTCATGGACGGAAAGGAGGTGTTGGTCAGGCGCGGGGTGTGATCCCTAGAGACAGAGTCATGCGGGAGGGGAGGTGCTCATGACTTGTACATGTGAGAGCGGGGGCGGTCAGGGTGCATGGGGGTAGCTTGCAGGGTCAGGGAAGGGTGACGACGATCGATCGTGAACAAGGAGACCATGATACCTAAAATGGCTGTCGTGTACGTGTGTGCATGGGTCTATGCTAGCGGGATAACACAGTCAGTGTTTTAGCGATATCCGTTCTGCTTACAACAAGAGGTACAGTGAACACAAATGAACGCCGCTTATGTGTATATACATTGCCAATTTCAACAGTCGCCGCTTTTAAACATAGCTAGTACATTTGTGTTTACCCCAACTGATGGCGTGTACATATAGTCATGTGTGGCCAATGAAATAACGTTCGTCAAATGCTAGCAAATTTCGTGTAACCATATGTAGTCGATACAATTGGCGGAATGCGGCACATATGAATTTACATTAGTTGCGTTATTCATAGATTGGCATAACACTTAGTCGGGGTCAACCAAGGAATATGACATCAACATATAGTAAAAAGTGCTGTATGAGACCTTTGGACTTGAGTGACCGAAAACATTTTTTTTGAAAGCAATAAGAATTGAGGGAGGAATTCAGTTCGATGTAAACAACTAGTCAAGGGGTAGGTAGAAAGTTCAGGAAGGGGGGTCTTAGTGAAAATGTCTTTTTCAACGACGAGCCACCACTGGTAGACTCTGGTAGTCCGTTTTCTTTTCGTTGGCGCTTTTGAGCACCGGCGGTGGAGCTATAAGTCCAGCTCGGAATCATCCTTACGCGTTGCAGGGTGCGATCAGTCCTCTGCTGTTAGATCACAGTCCTGTTTCCTAACTCATTTTGTTAGGGGTGCCTCATGCTGGGCACCTGCGTGTCTTTCTTTTTCCGTGGCAAAATCCCATTCCATAGTCAAAAGTTTATATGAAAGAGTTTGTTGAATAATCGAGGGAAGAGAGGGCGGAGTGGGGCCAGATCTTCGAACACACCAAGAGACCAAGGGAGCAAAGGACAATGAGCAGGCAGGCCCATCAGTCGGACTCAAAAGGGAACGGGGACTTCAGGCACGAGTGGGTCAGCAAGTCGAGGGCTTCAAGGTAGCCCTTCATTCTTTCATCTGCCGAGTTTGAGAGTTGTGCCTCGTCCCGCGTCTCGTTGCTCTGCGGCTCCACCTTTGGTTGCGGTCACATGTGCTTCATGATCTGTGGCCAGGCTGTGCGTCACGTCCAGCTCCTCTCCTCCGGTGATTGTATCTTTGAATGGGTAGAAAACAAGTTTTAGAAAGACTAGCAGGAGAAGATATTTATACATCTCAATTCCGTCCCCAATCCTATGTAGGTGGGGGATACGTTCATCGGTCACAGTCAGAAGTCGTCACTTATGGAGTCTGCAGGAGTGCATTGCTATGGAATTCATAACCCTATTTGGTGTTCATTCGCGACGTATGGTGAGAGAAATTGGACTTTTATACATGGTGTATTATATCAAACTCAAAGTCGAGTCCTTATGTAGAGACTCGCCTTTCCTTTTAACCCAAATATCGACAGTCTTATATTTCCCTTCGGGTCGGCTAACTCTGGTAAGCGGGGCGTTATCGTCATGAAGAAGGGGGAGGGGGTGCACGTAAAACAGGCTTTTCTTGGGGAGTGAACGTTAATCAAGGTCATCAATTTCGCTTTCGAGGGTAGATGACATGAAGCTGGGGTTAATCGGGGAAAAGGGGACGTTTTGGACATGGAGCTGGGGTCGATCGGGAGAAGTGGGGGTTCTCTGGACATCCACACTTAAGTGCAGAGGAGCGAAGTAATCTGTGCCTTGGGAATTGCATTTTTAGCGAACTGAGAAACAGGAGGCCATTGACGTTATAGTCCCCCTATAAAGGCCTGATTAGGGGACGTTAGTCGTCTGACCCGTCCTTTCTTTCATGACCAACTCGGGTTCTATTGTTTTGCAGAAAGGAGAGGTAGTAATATGGCAAGTTACAGTCGTTTTAGTTCCTGTCAATTTTTCCAAACACCTTTGTGTTCGAGGAAACCCAATTAGGTGTTGTGCCGGGAGAGGCACAACGTTACCATACAAGGAAAGAGGGAACAGGGGGGGGATTTAGAGAGTGAGAGAGAGAGAGAGAGAGAGAGAGGGAGAGAGAGAGAGAGAGAGAGAGAGTGAGGGAGAGAGAGAGAGAGAGAGAGAGAGAGAGGGAGAGAGAGAGAGTGAGGGAGAGAGAGAGAGAGAGAGAGAGAGAGAGAAAGAGAGAGAGAGAGAGGTCGCACTCTAAATGAACCATTCGGTACACGTATGTCGTGGAGAGAGAGAGAGAAAGAGAGAGAGAGAGAGAGAGAGAAACGTGTACAATAATGGTCCATTCAGTGCGCACACAACATAGAACAGCAGGGGTTAAGTAATGCGTAAACACAAGCGGAGGGACGACGTAGATCCATACATCACGTACACACAAACTCAGACGGGGGAGACAGTACATGTATTACATACAAAGATCCAAGACAAAACATAAAACAGTTATTGGCCAAAATTATCCCTTTCTGTATGCTGTGCATTCTTAGCATCCTAAGCTCTTTTAACCTTTTTCTTCTCTTTTAACCGTCGGCTGCCCTTACTGGTGGCTTTGATTGTACACACTTACGCCTTTGTCAATTGGTCATGAACTAACCTGGTCGGGCTAATGCTCACGGTGGTTTATTCGAGTCATTTTTAGCAAATGCGTTTCCAGGCTGAGACAACGGTTGGTGTCAGTTGGAGAACAATGGGGCAGCTTGGAGTTACATGTCTAGGAGGGTGCGGAGAAGGATGCAGTAGATTTTAAATGTACCTCACCTCAAAATATTCCTTAAACTTTCCCTATTTAATGAATTGTAGGATGCTCATTCATTAGCGCACGTCATTTTAGTTGTACTATTCGGGGTGCCAAGCGAAGTTATATTTTGTGGTTTCCCCTTCGGGCTGCCCTCCCAGGTGCTAAGTTCAGGGAGAGAAAATAGTCATGGTTTGCTAGTTGCGGTTAGGTACCATAATCAAACCCTTTTTCCCGTCTCTTCGTCCGCTAGATCACCGTTTTCATACATTGATCGATATTCCGATGTGACCTGCAGAGAGAGAGAAAAAGAAGGGGGCAGGGGCTACATTGATAGACACATTTAGCGTGCATAAACCCAGAAAGGCTTTTACTTACTGCATACTCGGCCTATCTCCACGGGATGCAGTCCCTGCCAACTGGGCGTTCAAGCCCAGGTGGACCGTTAGTGTGACTCTTCTTATACAGGTAGCATATAAAGTATAGGCTAAACACCAGGATCTTTAGCGGTTGCTTTTTGGCTGTACAAAAAGGAAAAACGCACACAACGAAAACTTGGACCCTTCATTTTTGCAATATTTCTACGTACTATACTTTTTAATCCTTTAAACAGTGGTCATTTATTCGAAAATTACCAATTCACACGTGACAACTACGTTTGCTTTTTCCAAAAATCTTTAATAAGAATGTCGGTGCAAAAATATGGGCCTACAACCCCGTGGGCCGGCCACGGAGCAGGCTGGAACTGTAGATGTGGGGATACTTTATTAGTAAAAACTTTAGTGGAGTCGGCGGTCGTTTATTTCATAATAAAAAGTGCGAAAAGCGCAATAAAATCATGTCGAGACTTCAGTGTGAGCGAGTGTCATAAGTGTTGGGCTTCGAACTTTCAATAATCATGATGCGTCAGACTTAACAACAATTCATTGTCCGAATGTTCAATTAATACCCATCTGATGTCAATTTACCGTCTGAACACATAATCAGTACCCATCCAATATCAATTTGTTGTCCGAACATACAACCAGTACCCATCCCATATCAATTCATTTCCCGAACTGACAGTACACATCCTGAATCAATTAATCGTCCGAACATATAATCAGTACACATCCTATATCAATTCATGTGGTTAAAAAAACCTTCACACATATCTCATGACACCAGGGCTGAACAATCGGGGTACAACAAGGAGTTGAAAGTTTCTTTTGCATCGGCGCCATTTTGGGTGCAGTCAGGCAGAACCAGGCATAGTCTAAATCTTTACTAACTCGTGGTTGGCCCAGAGCTTCTTTTGGCAGTCCAAAAGTTCCGTTAAAGGGTAAAAGAAGGGATCGGTGGTCTGAACCATCAATCAAAAGGGGAGGGAGGCAACAATGTTCCTACCGTGTCATACTGTGCTTTCACCGGAACTGATCCGAACTGTAGTCTGCAGGATTCTAGTCATTCAAACTGAGGCTGGCGCCAGCATGGGAGCGCCAACGTCCCGCGGCTACATTTCCATCGTTCCGTGGGCAATCATAGCAGTCATTCCCCATCGGGGGTATCTGCGGGGGTCGGGGACTCCCGCGGCTCCTCTAGAATCTTCAAGGTCGTGGAGAACTATGATGGTGGAGTCAACAAGTGACCGGGCCATTCCTTCATGCTGGGCCCGCTCTTGCCAGGTCGATCGCCATTTTGAGAGTTCGGCAGCTACCGGCGATCGCGGGGTCAAATGAGCGGACGGGCTCCACTCTGCCGGGCGAGGTGTTGCAGCATCGCCACAGTGGAAGAACCCTTTTCCGGGCGCCTGGAGCGCTGAGGGTGCAGCTGGGAAGCCTCCACCTGGGGAGGCGGGAGAGGCTTGTTCGCACGTCTCTCCCTCCCAGTGCACCCCACGGCGTCTCGCTTGACATTTGTTATGGCCGGACCAGGCAATGAGGACGAGGGGGGGGGGTCGGAGGCATGTGCAAGACATCCCCCCCCAGTGTTGTTGCGGCCATTATGGAAGAAAAAAGAAACGTCCCGTCCGTCTTTGGGCCGGGCCTCTGGTTGATGGTGGCCGGACGCTCCTTGCCACGGCCCCAGGAACGGGTCCCTTAGTCCATCCTTGGGACAGACCTTGGCGCGTGGCGCCTCTCCTGGGCCTTTCGTGTAGTGGCCTCTCCACTCCCAGGCCCTCCATGGATGTTGGTCCAGACCAGGAGAGAGAGGGGAGGGTCGAGGACATGGACATTCCCCCCCCTGCAACTCTCCAGGGTTGTCGTAGCAGCCGCTGCGGCCGGATCCCGTCGGCCTCGACCTCTCTTCAGGCCCTCTATGTGATGATCTCTGGCCGACGGTTGGCAGCAGGACCCGCCCTACATGTGTTGCTGGGCGTAGCCGTAAACCTGTTGCACTTTGGAAGTTTCCAGAATGGGGGCGGATGTCTGTTGCTTTGTATCTTTCTCAGGTTGCCGTTATTGGGCGTGGCAGGCGGTGGGACAGACATGTTTGGGGCAGTGAGGGGCGATGAAGCCTCGTTGCCTTGTGGCCGTTGCAATGTCACGCTTGGTTTCTCTTACTGTTTTCAGGTTTCTTATTACGGGCTTATTTCTAACGTTTCTTGTTTCTAGGACAATAATAGGTTTTATCATTAAGTATTGTTATCGTTTCCTTGTTCGTTATTTAATAAAAAGTTCATCAGTGGCCTACTGATTTCGTTTTCCTATTCCTTTCTTTCCAGGTTGTTTCATGCTAAAGTTTCTGTTAACAGGATACAGTGATCACTTTGTTATTATTGTATATGTCCTTTTCACTAGGGGTGCTCTCTGGTCGGGCCAGATGACCTACCTCTAGTAAATGGTCCGGGTGAAACTGGCGTATCAATCAGTGGGGAGTAGATAGGCATGACAGATTACAACGGGGGACAAAGGTCCGCATTACCTACCCTTCACTACTTGCAAAGATTTTTCCTACGTTATTTGCAAACAGGGAATACCTCCAAGAAAAGAACCAATTTCCAAACAGTCAATGTTTGGACAAACAATCAATCAATGAGGAATAAAATAGGTACGACGGGTTAAAAGCTTGCGTTACCTACCCTTCACTATCGGCAAAGGGAGAGAGAATATTCCTATTCTTCCCCGTTTGCAGGCAGAGAAGATCCTTAAGAGAACCAACTTCGAACAATTCAATGCTCGATTCAATCAATCAATCAATGGGGAGAAAAATAGGTATGACGGATTACAATGGGGACAAAAGTCTGCATTACCTATCCTTCACTATCTGCAAAGACTAAACAGAGTATGGCGACTCTGTGCTTGTTTGCAAATAGAGAATCTCTCAGAGACAATAAAGTGAGTAATACTAGTATTTTCAAACAATCAATCAATCAATTTCGCAATTTGTCGTGTGTCACGACCTTACCCGGACCGGACCATGTGGACAGTTCTTCGCCTTCCTTTTTCCAGCGCCCGATCGTTCTCTTTCTCCATGTTTTTACAGCAGCATTCCTGTGGGATTCCAGTCAGGACAATAGGTCACTTGAGAGAGGTCCGTTCGGAATCGGTGAAGTTCATTTCAATCGGCAGCCGGACGAGGGCCCTCTCAAGGCAGGTATACTCCAATCATTTAGATGTTCACCCCATCGTCTGGACCTCTCTTACCGGACCTTATGTCGCTGATGGGCCCCGCGTTGGGACGCCAATTGTGGAAAAGTCAGCCCATAACGAACCGGATGCCCAGGCTGCTGGCGCAAGGCGCCTCTTAGTTTCCATCGTAAATAATTACCAAATAAAGAGACGGGCACTGGAAGCAGGAAAACAAGGAAAAAGGTTTATTTCTCATGAGGAGAGCATGTCATTTGGGACACTCGCATAGTGTCTTCGGGAGGTGCTCTAACAAGTTTCTCTGAGGCTTCGCCTTTTATACACAGGTTTGTGGCACACAGGCATCCTTTATTACAATCAAGACATTGAGAAGTATGAAGATATTCCAACACGTGGCTACAGTAAATGTAAATGTAGTAAATGTAGTATACTTGTAAAGCGCACAGCTGCCCCAGCAACGGGGCGTCCCGGCGCTGTATAACTCTGGGGAACCCGTCCTGGCTTTCCCTGTGGGATGGTCCCTGCTGGGAGTCCCCAAGGTGGAGCCAGGCATCCCCGGAATTGGTGGGGCCGTTGTGGAGATTAGGCAAGCTAATGCCCAGAGTTGCCGAGTGGAACCCCTGATTAGAGTAAGCACCGAAGCGAGAATTATCGAGTCCGCTGACCAAGGTCCACGACCCTGCCGCGTCGGGAATTGAACCCTGGTCCCAGGCTGACTTCTGCTCTCGGGCCTGCCGCCTCTAACCAGTGAGCCACACTACACCACAGTAGGGGCCCTTATCCTCCATGCAATAGGAGGGGGCTGTCACGCAGCTGAGTGTTCTGCTGATTCCATTGGAATGTGTGTGCCTGATCGAATCTCAGGGGGTGGGGTGGCCATGATCAATAGTGGCTTCTTTCAAGAGAGACGAGTGCATACAGTGGTGGGCAATAAACTGTATCCTCGGGCTAAGGGATGACCAGCGGTCCGTGCAGGCAGTCGGGCTCAGAGGAAGGGGTCATCAAAGGAGGGGAATTCATGGACGGAAAGGAGGTGTTGGTCAGGCGCGGGGTGTGATCCCTAGAGACAGAGTCATGCGGGAGGGGAGGTGCTCATGACTTGTACATGTGAGAGCGGGGGCGGTCAGGGTGCATGGGGGTAGCTTTCAGGGTCAGGGAAGGGTGACGACGATCGATCGTGAACAAGGAGACCATGATACCTAAAATGGCTGTCGTGTACATGTGTGCATGGGTCTATGCTAGCGGGATAACACAGTCAGTGTTTTAGCGATATCCGCTCTGCTTACAACAAGAGGTACAGTGAACACAAATGAACGCCGCTTATGTGTATATACATTGCCAATTTCAACACCGTCCACCAGCATGCAAACTTGCGCCCTGTAATATGAATTATTTTCTACTGTCCAACTCTCGCCTTGGATTTTTAAATCCCCATGACTCAATTTCCGCAGAAATTAATTTGGAAAATCCAGAATCTACATGCCACCCCTTCCTAATCCTCTCACAAACTCTTCTTACCCCCACTCTGTACCCGTTCACCCATATATCGCTACTCAGCAATTGGAAGTTCTCCTTGGATGCACCCTAGTCAGCAATGCTGATTTGAGTCGCAACACACAGTCTGCTTGCCTGGAGCAACCTTCATTATTCTAAAATTATCTAAGTCGAGTTGGTATCTAATACAAAAACAAGTGAGCTGATGAAGTGTGCATCTCCATAACATTTTGACTAATTAGCATATTAATTTGCTTTCTAAGACTCCTAGTACTTCTGCTCGAAAAATCCATAGTGCTTCCTTCCAAAGTCTGTACTACACAACTTCCTTTTGAAGAGTTTACAATACTTCCTTTTCGATGATCCTGCAGTACTTCCGTTCAATGACTTCATAGTACTTCCTTCCGGAGACTCCTCTGCAGTACTTTCTTTCTAAGAACGTACAGTACTTCCTTTTGAATATTCCACTAGAGTACTTCTTTTCAAAGATTGCACAGTATGAGCAGTGCTTCCTTTTAAAGAACCTCCGTACTTCCTTTGGAAGATTCTACAGTACTTCCTTACTAAGTCTACCTAGCACTTCTTTTCAAAGACTCCACAATACTTCCTCCTGAATACTCCACTACAGTACTTTTTTTTTTTTAAATCGCAATTTTTCCATTTGAAGACTCTGCAGTACTATAGTGGAGACTTTGGAAGGAAGTACTGTGGAGTACTTCCTTCTGAAGAATCCACTATAGTACTTCCTTTCAAAGACTCCAGAGTACTTTTCCCGAAGACTCCACAGTACTTCCTTTTGAATGCTACACTGTACTTCTTTTCAAAGACTTCACAGTACTTCCTTCTGAAGACTCCACTACAATACCTCTTTTGGAAGACTCCACAACATTTCTGCAGTATTTCCTTTTGAAGACTCCACAGTACTCACTTACGAAGTCTCCACAGTATTTTATTTGGAAGACTCCACAATAGTTCCATTCAAAGACTCCCCAGTACTTTCTTCTGTAGACTTCACTACTGTACTTCTTTTCAAAGACTCCAAAGTATTTCCATTTGAAGACTCTGCAGAATTTGCTTTTGAAAACTCTACAGTACTTCCCTTTTGAAGTCTCCACTGTAATTATTCTTTAAAACTTGACAGTATGCCCCTTCAAAACCTCCACAGTACTTACTTTCATAGACTCAACAGTACTTCCTTTCGAAGCCTGCACAGTGTTTCCTTTGGAAGACTCCAAAGTACTTCTTTCAAATACTCCACAGTACTTCTTTCGAAGGACTCCAAAGTACTTCTTTCAAATGCTCCACAGTTCTTCCTTCAGAAAACTCTACTATGGCACTTCCTTTCAAAGTCTCTGCAGTATTCCCTTTTGAAGACTGAAGTCCTCCCTTTAAAAGACTCCACAGTACTTCCTTTTGAAGACTCTACGGTACTTAATTTTAAAGACTTCACAGTATGCCCTTTCAAACACTCCGCAGCACTTCCTTTTGAAGACTCCTCAGTACTCCCTTTCAAAGACTCCACAGTACTCCCTTTCAAAGACTTCAGAGTACTCCCTTTCGAAGACTCCACAGTACTCCCTTTTGAAGACTCCAGTCCAGAGTACTTCTTTCAAAGACTCCAGAGTATTTCCTTTGAAGGCTCCACAATACTTCTTTTCAAATACTCCAAAGTCTTCAATCCCTTCCTGAAGGTGGCAATATGGTTCAATCGTATCATCATTATCTGAATGCAAATTTGAAGTTGACTAGTAGGATGGGGAATGTATGTCATCAGTGAGCTAATGGAAGCCTGCACAGTATCCATAGCACAGGATACGTCTCCTCAGTAATCCAGTTGTTTGGATAACACGTGACAGATGGATAGCCAGTAAACCTATATATATATATATTCACTGAAAAAAACATAGGTTTCACACCAGTTATAGTTAGGAATTAGCATTTAAAAACCTATTAAATTCACTGAAAAAAACATAGGTTTCACACCGGTTATAGTCAGCTGGAAATTTTACTTGCATAAAACCATTGAAATTCCCACGTTATAGTTAGTTGGACTCACTATAACTTGCGCGTGCAATGCACTGCTGATGACGTCACATATTACATCTCTCATGACATGGTCAGTGACAACACTCATGACATCACTGATGACACCATCCAGTGAATGTGTGTCTTTTTAAAAAATAAATATGTGTTATATATGAAAATGTAAAAGTTGATGGAAGAATACATGTTTAAATAAGTGTTTACATGGATGTTTTTTTATAAAAAAATTGATTGGTTAACTGGTTTATTAAGTGTATCTTAGTGAATACATATATTAGAGAGTAATGTTTAAATATTTAAATATATGTATTAGTGTTTCAATTTGTGTATAAGTGGCTGCATGCTTTGGAGAGTACCTACATGTGTATGTATATGGGTTATTAGATGTTTTTCTTAGTATCAGTATGAGTGTTTGTATGGTTTGGTGGGGGTATTACTTAGCACATAGATGCATGAATGACTGACTCTCTCTTTGTATGTGTTTTGACGACAGCATATGTGCAGGACTGTATGGGTGGATGAGTGTGTATATGTGTGTGTTAGTGAGTGAATGACTCTCTCACTAGTGTCTTTATCAGTAACTAAATATGTTTTAACTGCTTCAGCGCTACCGCGTTTACCTGCTGTGCGCTGAAGAAGTATAAATGGCTTGTTTGTGACAAAGCCAGCTCGTCATGAGCGCAGGGCAGGTAAAACCCATGACGAGCTGGCTTTGTCATTAGCGTCGAAGGGGTTAATATAGTATATGTGAATATTGATGTATGTAAGTGAGTATATGTGAGAGTGAGGGATTGTAAGAGTTCCTGTTTAAATTAGTATGTGTTTCTATAAGTGATTGTTTAAGAGAGTAAGTATGTGTAAGTTTATTTAGAAGTAAAGTGGTAGTGTGTGTATAGCTGTATATGCAAATAAATGGATGTTCAATAGTTTATTTATATGTGTGAGTATGTGTGTGAGTAACTTTTGGGTGACTGACGGTGTGTAACAGGATATATAGGTGTATCACTACATATGATGAGTGAGTACATGTATGAGTGAGTTTATTGAACTGTTGCTGAATGAGTGCATGAGTATATAGATGGTGGAATAATTGAATTGGTTGTTGTAACTGGTATGGTCATCTCCATTTTTTTGAAAATGTTAGTTTTTATTTTTGAATATGTGTTTCAAGGGTTACATTTCAGTGAAAGGAGGTCTGTCACAAGGATGGTGTCATCAGTGATGTGATGAGTGATGTCACTGACCATGTAATGAGTGATGTAATATGTGACGTCATCAGCAGTGCATTGCACGCGCAAGTTATAGTGAGTCCAACTAACTATAACGTGGGAATTTCAATGGTTTTATGCAAGTAAAATTTCCAGCTGACTATAACTGGTGTGAAACCTATGGTGTTTTCAGTGAATTTAATAGGTTTTTTAAATGCTAATTCCTAACTATAACTGGTGTGAAACCTATGATTTTTTCAGTGAATTTCATAGGTGTTTTAAATGCTAATTCCTAACTATAACTGGTGTGAAACCTATGGTGTTTTCAGTGAATTTCATAGGTTTTTTAAATGCTAATTCCTAACTATAACTGGTGTGAAACCTATGGTTTTTTCAGTGAATTTCATAGGTTTTTTAATAGCAAATTTCTTTTGCTATCAAATATAATATTTTTTTTAATGAATCCTATATTGTATATTTATGTAATACTATTTTTTATATGTATATTCTTCATTTTTTTTTTTTTTTCTTCGGTGCGCACCCGGGGCGCGTACCGGGGAGCGCTCCGGTCAGCGCAATTTTGCGGCACGCCCCAGTGCGCGTACCGGGGAGCGTCCCGTTAGCGCTATTGCCGCGAACGAAAACATCATCGTAACGTATCGCGTAGCCGCGACCGCGTGATACGCACGACGTAAGCGCGCCCGGAAGCACCCACGCACATACGAACGCACTACGTAAGTGCCCCGGGGTGCGCCCCGGGTCGCTTAGTTTAAGCGCGTCGGGTCATGTGACCTGAAAATAACACTTTTCATTGGTTCAGAACAGTTTTGGTTTCCAAATGATGAAGGCCCGAGTCATGGGACCTGAAAATAACACTTTTCATTGGTTCAGGACAGATTTGTTTTCCAAATAATGAAAGCCCCACCTATTTTCCTCATTCTCACTTTGTACTTTGAGTGAAGAAGACCTGTTGAAAGACCTCTCTGTATCTTTTTGGACTAAAAATGGCTTCAGTAGCAGCAGCAGCAGGATCATCCCAACCACCACCACCACCACCACGACAAGGACCACCACAACACCACAGTGGTGGAGATGAAGAAGAGCAGAAGGAGGAGGAGGAAGAGGAGAGGAGCAGGTTCCTGCCTGAGCAAACTACCCCATATAAGCCAAAGGAGCACATTATCTGGGAGTTTTTTTCCATCCCAAAGGACCAGAAGAAAGTGAATGCGCCAAAGGAGACTTGTTTAATCTGTGGCTCTCAACTTTCAAGGAGGAACCCTAACAAAAAATACTCTTTTGGCAACAACACCATCATTCGCCACATGCAACGCCGGCACCCTAACAACTATGCTAGGGCAGAGGTCAGGGAACTGGCCAGAAACCTTCCCCAATCATCTCCCAGCACCTCCCAAAGTAAACATCCCACTCCATCGGGTCCAGAGGCAAGGGAGATGATCCCAAGCATTCAACCCAAGTTTTCCGAATTTAAAATCGTTTGCATATTTTGTGGAGGGACTATTAGCTATGGAGAGCAAAGCATTAAACTTATAAACCGTGCTGGTGACAACCACAAGTGCACCAAAAAACCTTAATTTTTTCCTGGTTTTTTTTGTTCCAGTTGAGCCATTTACAATTCCCTGTTTTTTGTTTGTCCCCATAAAAAATACAAAAAAATATAAAACTGTTCATAAAAGCCAAAAAAAGTAAAAAATGTTCAAAAAAACAAAAAAATATAAAACAACAAAAAGAATAAAAAAACAGTTCTTTTTAGAACTACCTCCAATTTATAAAAAAATGCTACATTTTTAAAAAACTGTCATTCTTTTTTCCCCATGGTACGCTCCCCGGTGCGCGTACCGGGCGCTCCCCCCGCGAAAATTGAAAAAAAAAATCAAATTTTTTTTTGCCCCGCGGGGCCCTTTTATGGCCCCCACATCAAACCTAGGGGGTCAGGGAGGGTCTACCCTGCCCACTTTTGATCATTTCCACCTTTGTTTTTGCCACCTCTTGTGTCTCGATCCTACCGAGACACAAGATGGCGGCCGCTCCGGACTGTTTGGAATGTTGACAGACACCCGAGAGCCAATCAGCTTTCCGCGTGCGAACTCGCGTAGCGCGCTGATACGCGCCCCGGTGCGCGTACCGGGGCGTGCTTATAGATATATATATTTTTTTGAACCTAAATTACTCAAAATCCACTGGAGCACATATCTTGAGACATAGCAAAGGCACATCGGGCTACCAGTCCCTACGATTTTGCCAAGTTTGGTGGAAATCCATTCAGCCGTTCGGGCTAAAAGTGAGTCCAACCGCCCTATGGAAATTAACATGGGGAAAACATGTTTTGGGACCCCCCTTTTATCTCGGCCCCCGCTTGACGAATCCCCCCCAAACTTTCAGGGAAGGAGTGGAGCGGGCCATCTTCTTTGAGAAATTCGCGAAGATTCGTCCACCGGCGCCAAAGTTATTCCCAATAGAATGTTGCGGATTTCCTCTGGAAACTAGGTCCTAACTATAACTACCTACTGGTGACCGCCAGTAGGTAATATATATATATATATATATATATATATATATATATATCCAAAGCTTGCAGTTTACCCTTTTGAGAAATAAGAGCCACACGAAGGTTTCAGTGCAGTCCACTTTAATGATGAATGACAGCCTGCCAGCAGGTTCCATCAGGAAAGCAAAATGTCCATGAGTACAAACGCCAGACGCGTTTCAGGAGACTTCCTTTCTTCAGTGGCGTATCACGGCATATGAAGGCTGTAGGCGCTACTGAAGAGCACTCAATTGTTCATCACCTGCTTCAAATGGGCGTGGCCTATTGCAAGGCCTGCTGGGCGATGTAGTGTTCTTCCAAATAATCCCCAGTGGGCGCGCCTGCACGCCCTCCTTAATCCATAGCCTTGTTGAACTGCTAAAATCCATGACGGGACCTGCCCTGCTTTGCGCGCTGTCACACTGGAACTAGGAGCTGGCCTCCCTGCACGATTCCAGCTCCCCTTCGTTTCATAGGCAGGCAGCACCACCAAAGTGCCGCCTTGAACACGTAGTTGCGAAGGGCTCCTTCTCACGATATATATATATATATATATATATATTCTTCGAACAAAGGATACGGCATACCAAATAGTTTTGGCTTATTTTATTGATAAGCTCTCCCCCACCAACGCGTTTCAGCCACCAAGGCTTTGCCTACGGGTGAGCAAAGCCTTGGTCACGGGTGAGCAAAGCCTTGGTGGCTGAAACGCGTTGGTGGGGGAGAGCTTATCAATAAAATAAGCCAAAACCATTTGGTGTGCCGTATCCTTTGTTCGAATAATTCATTACTGGACCTGGACCCGGTCCCTATGCTGAGCACCGGCTGGTGAGCGCCCTATGAGCAGTGGGTCACTTTGGAGAAAAAATAATATATATATATATATATATATATAGATATATATATATATATATATATATATATATATATATATATATATATATATATATATATATATATATATCTTCCACCAAGTTGCTGCAAAAACGATCGTCGGCCTTACAACGCTGGTGCCGTTGGTGGCAGCAGCCGCCACACTCTATTCGAACCTGCTTCCCATCCACCTCCAATAGCTGGACACAGAAAACGGCACACCAGGAAAATCCAGCACAAATCCTTTATTGTGCACTTATGGAACAAGGACAACGCGTTTCGGCGTTTGCCTTGATAAAGGCAAACGCCGAAACGCGTCGTCCTATGTATATATATATATATATATGCCTGTAGGTTATTGGAGGTGGATGGGAAGCAGGTTCGAATATATATATATATATATATAAGCCTGTAGGTTTTCAGCTTACTAGGGAGAGGTGTATCTGGGTGCTTTTATTGCAAGTAAACCAATGGGAGTCTAGATGTGTTCAAGCTGATGGCAAACCGTGCAATTGTCAGCATACCAGTGGGAGCGCTGAGGCAGTAATGGCTGATTCACTTTCAGAGTGGAAGGAGTCAGTCATTTTGGGAGGAGTGTTTTCCCTGTTATCCCACGGGGTCCTGGAAATATTGAGTGGCCCGGATGTGAAGTGGTAGTTAAAGAAAATGGCCCTCCAGATTCTGGGACAGGATCCATAACATCCACTTGAGTACAGTGTGATACTTACAGAGAACTGATCTGTAGCCCATGTATCGATTCACAACACTGATGACAAGGGTGGTACTTCACCTCAGACCCTGCCTGCCCCATCAGCCTCCGATACACCAGCACTGGGGCAGCAACAGCCTACTGGTACCCAGAAAGCTGTGCTGGGCAGCTGCAGCCCTCTCAGAGCCCTATGACCCCCTGCAAGGTACATCTTCTTCTGGCTAGGTGTTCCCCTGCGGCACTGCACCACATGATCCCAGGCCATCCCAGCTCAATCATCCCTGCAGGGGAGTGCAGAAAGCTGTGTAGGCCCACCCGATTTCACCAGTCCCAAGCATTCTGTCTTAACGTCACCATGCCTGTTCACAAACTTTTTGTCCACGAGGTAGACTCGGGAACACAAGATGCATTTGGTCACCCACCGAAGGCACCTGGACAGCAGACTCATCATTGCAGTGCCAGACGCATTTGCACTATAACTGAACCTCATGGTGTTCCAGCGGACAACAATAACTCTGGCTCCACCCCACCTCCGCAACCCATGGTGGGCATCCCCACCGTTTGTGATCTAGGGATCCACCTCGACGCAGTGCCCCAAGTGGAAGTTGTTGGTGGAGAGAATGGACCTGTGCTTTATAGGCGCAGGGGTATGCGAGCATGGTTGCTGCTCTATATGCCTACTTCAAACCTATGGCGAATCCAGAATACAAATTATGTATTTTTTGCCAGGTCCACCAGGAGTCGAAGGAGGCCCTTGATGTATTTCATGCAAGACTCAAAGAACTGGCCTTCACATGCACGTTTACCAATCCGCTGGAAGAAATATGAGCTCAAATAATTCCGGGGTGCGCACCCTTCAAACTATGGGAGCATATCCTGCAAGTGCTCGGCATGACACTGAACGTCATACTCACATTGGGTAGTTCAAAAGAACAGTTAAGGGCAAGGGCGTACTATATGGAAGTGCACTTCAGAAGCCCAACAAAGCAAAGCCTGTGAACCAGGTCACAGCCATCAAGTCACCCACGAAGGGAAAGCTGAAACCTCCCTAGTGGGGTCCATGTGGGAATTGTGGTCATCACACTCATCCCCTTGGAGAGTCTCTGGCATGCTGCCAGACATGCGTTGCCTTCAAGAAGCCAAACCACTCTACAAAAGTCTGTCGATCCAGTCGGTGCCCTGAGATAACCCCAAGGAAAACGGTGAATACTATCACCACATCCTGGTGACGCAGAACTAGATGACCTGGCAGACATGGATGGCCTATGTGAAGCCATTCACACAGTGCTGGCAGTGTGACTCATGCACAACCTGACCCAGTCCAATGCCGAAATCTAAAGTCCTAATGGGGCATCACTTATCAATACGAGGGCCATGATCAACATTAAGGCAAAAGAGACATAAGAGAGTCTATACCCAAGACCATTACTCAGCCACGCAAAAGTTACAGCCTATGCATACGGGCAAGCGTCCCACTGTCGTTGCTGGGGAAATTCATGACATGCATCTACCATGACAATCAGATAACAGATACCATTGTATATGTCACCCAAGCAGCCACAGGAATGCTCTTGAATTTCTAGAGGGCGGTGGACCCCAAGCTAGTGCACTACACACAACTAGTGTACACTAGCCAGCTGGATGACCTCCTGGAAGAATTCTGAGACATCTTCAAAGGGATAGGGTGCCTGAAGAATCAGACAATAGCCCTAAACATAGACCAATCTGGTCAACCTGTTTCTCTGCAATACCTTTGTGTAGCCTTCCACCTGATGCCCAAGTGGAAGTGAAATTGAAAAAGTAAGAGAAGGCCGACATCACCTTGAGAGTGGAAGGGCCCACAACCTGGGTGTTCCCCATCATTGTCACCAGGAAGTCCAAGCAGCTGGGAAGGGGGACGATATGCATGGACATGAGGTTACCAAACATAGCCAAAGAAAGTGACATCTCACCCATATAGTCAACGATATTTTTAGATAAATGAGTGGAGCAGGGTGGTTTTCTAAAATGGACATTGGGTGTGTGTTGGACTTGGCCCTTTTAGCAGGTTCACCCCTAAACTTTTTGCTTTTACATGTGACCTGGTGTTGGTTGTTTTTGGATTCTGCACACTTTAACACTGGGTCCCAGTGTAAAGTGCGTGCGCAATCTGAGTGCGTGTGGTGAGATTGGCCTGCCCTCCCATAGGAATGCATGGGGGATATGTGTGTCCATGGTAGTTCCTGATGTGTGGGGAGTGCAGGGGCGAGTTTGGTATGTGCGAACTCGTGAGATTAAATGCTGCACAGCGGTGTGCACAGATTTAATGTGTCTCGTGTAGAAGTGCCACTTCTAGAAGTTGGCATGTCTGTGCAGTGAATGTGAATTGACTGCCTGGCTTGTGATTGGCTGGAGCTGACTGGTGTGCCTGGCTCCAGGAGTCAGGATGGGTCTGCCCAGTGGTGAATGGGGAGATCTGCATGTTGATGGCAGGGAGGAGCTGCACCTGGGACCTGAATAGGGCTTGGCCTTCCCTCCACAATGCTGGTTCCACCCCCTGTGGTGCGTCTGATGTCCCTAGCCTGCCCTGTGAATAGGGAGAGGGGCTGAGCACAACAAAGTGCTCCAAAACCTGTTGCATCTGGTTTTCCCTTAACTCTGACTTTTGAGACAAAGGAATTGGTGTATAAAAAGGGGCTGTGACCGCAGGTGAAATGTTCTCTCTGGATCCTGACTTGAGGGGGCTGCTGCTGCTGCTGGGCACCAGGAGGAACCACCACTGGGGACTGCCTCCCTGCTAGAGGGCCCCAGCCTTTGCCCCCCTGCATTCTTAAAAAGACTTTCCCTGGACTTTGGGACTGTAGTGCCTGGGAGCGCTTTATTTTTCATCCTGGGAGCGCTGTATTGTACACCTGTGGAAACTGTGCTTGACCTTTCTGCTCGAAGCTGGGTCTCTGCCCCCAGGGGGACGGCTGGTGCCTGTGGTGAGGAGCTGCGTCGTGGAGAACCCCCCTGCAAGTGCCCTTTTTGGCGCGGGAGCCCACCCCGCATATTTGCTGTGTTTTATATCCCTAGCGGGTGCTCACCCCGCCAGGGACTTTGTGGCGCTTCTTTATATCCGTAGCGGGTGCCCACCCCACCAGGGACTTTGTAGTTTAAACAGGTGCCTACCCCGTATCACCGCCGCATCTCAAGCTAAACAGCCCGAGGCCGGGTTCGCCATAGAGAGAAGAGCTTCCGTGAAGCTGCAGCACTGTGCCGCGCTGTGATTGGCCCCCGGTGTCCGGGACTCCCTCTTCGTCATCACAGGGACACACTGGAATTGGTTCCAGCCACTCGGGAGTCCCGTTGTGTCATCACCGTGCCCTACTCCCATTGGTTCCACCGCCAACAGAGCCCTGCAGCGTCATCATGAGTCCTCGATGACATTGGTCCGGCCAAGAGGGCTTCCCCCGAGATCTGAGAACTGCACCAGAGGCTGGGGAGCGAAAGAAGGAGCCTACAGCCAGAGAAGGAGCCGCCGCGCTGCCTAAGGTGAATGGGTGAAGGAGGGAGGTGCCGCTGGATCCCCCAGTGAGGATCTCATGAGTGAGAGAGCCCCGCCCGCCACCTGTCAGAAAACCAGGCCCCGCCAGGAGCGGGACCGGTTGAGTAGGAGGCCGAGTCCGGCGGAGTCCTGCAAAGCCGGTGAGTGGGGCCCCTGTGTTCAGTGCTGTAGAGGGGGCGTCGGGGCACATTGCCGGTGCCTTTAAGGAGAGGATGGTTTTTAGGTTGTCAGAGAGCGGGCGCTCAGCCAGGGTAGAAGCACTATAGAACCAATGTAGTGTGGTGCAACTGGGTGAGTGGATAACCATATAACCACCCAAGGAGAAGCGAGCAAGCTCACTAATCCACAATAACATAAAATGGCGAACCCTATGCACACACTTGACAAGTGGAAAGCGGATACAGTTAGCATGGAGGAGTCTCGTTCGTTATCGGAATTAACCAGACAGGAGTGGAGCCTGCGGCTTAATTTGACCCAACACGGGAAACCTCACCCGGCCCGGACACGGAAAGGATTGACAGATTGATAGCTCTTTCTCGATTCTGTGGGTGGTGGTGCATGGCCGTTCTTAGTTGGTGGAGCGATTTGTCTGGTTAATTCCGATAACGAACGAGACTCCTCCATGCTAACTAGTTACGCGACCCCCAGCAATTCTTACATTAGGACATTGTATCCGCTTTCCACTTGTCAAGTGTGTGCATAGGGTTCGCCATTTCACATTGCCGGTGCCCGCCCCTCCTGCCGGTGCTATCTTTGTTTTGGGCCACATTGTCTCTGTAGGAGTCCCAGAGCGGGACTCCGACGTTGGGGACATTATTCTAAAAAGGGGAGCCCCAGGAGGAACACATTTTTTCCCCACAGCTCGTCCACTGCCCAGTGGAGTGCACCGTTGGGGGCAAGTGGGTGCAGGAGTCCCCAGAGTGGGGCCCCCACACTAGTGCCTGTGCAGATTGTTTTACGGGCATAGTCCCTCTTAAGTCCCAGAGTCGGACTTGGGGCCATTTGATATTTAAGGGTCCCCAAGTGAGGCTCAGGAGGCACGCTGGTGTCCATGTTCCCTGCCATAGCTGCCCACCACTTAGTGGGCAGCTGCCACGTTTAGGCTTGAGTGTTTTGCGCACCTTTGCTTTCGTTGCGTGCGCGGCCAGCCCGGACATGCTGGACTAAGGGCATTTGAGCCCCAGGGAAGGCCAGTTGGCTAGGGGTCAGGACCTAATGTGATTTTGGCGCAAGGTGATTGATTCCTGTGTGTATGCTGATAATTGCCTAATGTGATTTATGCGTAATGTGTAATGCCTTTATGCCTGTGATACCTCTAAATGTGTTTTATGGTTAGGAGGTTGTTTTGCCTAGTATAGTTTATGCTAGTGAATTTATGTTTCCCTGCGTGATCTATGCCTAAGGTGATTAGTATTGCATAGTGTGTACCTACCTTTTACCAGTGATTACTGGTTGTGTTCTACACTTGTTATTTTATGCTACAATTATTCTATGTTCTAGAAGTGCTATTTCTACTAAGTGCTGATTCTGACAGTGGCCCACGTGACCCTGTCTGCTGTAAATAATTCCCTGTAAATACTTCCCAGTGCCATAATCACACAGATACACTGGTACAGTGTATCTGTGTGATTATGATCTAATGTGTTTATGGTAATACAAAGGATATTTTTATATATAACCTTGTGTGGAGTTCCTTTTTGTTGTGTGCCTAGTGTGTTGCTGCTGTGTGTGTGTGTTGCGCAAACGCTTTACACATTGCCTCCGGGATAAGCCTGACTGCTCGTGCCAAGCTACCAAGGGGGTGAGCAGGGGTTATCTTGCCGTGTAACTCCCTTGCCCTGACTAGAGTGGTGGTTTCTGCCTGGCTTTGGCGCAAGCCTTAGCCAACCAGAAATCCCATTTCTAACAGTGTGCCTACCATTAGATTCTACTACACCCGACATTGAGATACATCATGATATTTTCGATGCACATCGACCTTTGGCAGTACAAGGGTACTTTTTTTTCTACATTTTGAGATATCCAGTGCCGCTGAGGTGTTCTAAAATGTGGTGCAGGAAGCCCCAGCCTGTCTCCCTGGGGTCATCAATGTCAGCGATGACATCCTCATGTATGCCAAGTCTGTTGAAGAACACAATGCCTGCCTGAAAGGTGTCCTGCCAAGACTTCCAGACAATGGACTGGGCCTCTACTAAGAGAAATGCGAATTTACAAAAAAACATCATTTTTTTGCAACTATCATTTCCCCACAGAAGTGTTGGTGCCATACCCATAGAAGGTCTGAGATGAGAGGATGGCCCTCACCCATCTTGTGTGTCGGATGTCTGCAGCTTCCTGGGGATGATCAATTACTGCAGCGTCTTCACCAAGGACTTGATCACCCTCACTCAACCACTATGGGAACTCACAAAAGCTTAAATTCTGTGGACCTGGGAAGCACTGCACGAAGAAGCTTCCCAGCAGACAAGAGATCCCCACTGAGCCAACACCACACAAGCATACTTTGACCTGCTCAAAGATGATACAAAACTGTTGGTTGATGCCAGCCCATAAAGTGCAGTACTGTTACAAAGGAAGAGCTGTGAAGAATGGGCCCTGGTGGCCTATCCAACCAGAGCACTGACTCCCACAGAGCAGAACTATTCCCAGATCCAACGGGAGACAGTTACAATCACCTGGGGATTCCGCCATTTCCATTTCTATGTGTAGGGCCACCCTTTTATAGTGCAGACCGACCATAAAACCCTCATTCCCTTGTCTCAGTCGTCCACATCAAAACCATTACCATGAATAGATAAATGGGTTCTCCAACTACACGAGAATTCTGTCAAGGTCGGATACCAGCCAAGGTCTCACAATCTTGCAGACTATCTGTCCCAGCAGCTCCCAGCAGCTACTCCCCTTGAAGAGCAGGACGCCCAAGAGACAGAAGAGTAAGTATGTTATATGATAGAGCGCTTTCGGCCTGGGCACTTTACGCTGGAAGCCATTGTAGCTGCTACTCATCAGGACGACTGCCTGCAACTGGCCCTCTCAACTCTTAAAACCAGCAGGTGGGAGATCATGAAATCCCATTAGGACTAGAGGACACTATATGCTTAAAAGATACTGGAAGCTTGCCATGAGCTAGTGATAAGGGGGAAGACTGCCTTTCATGTGGCTAAAGACGAGTCACCCCTGGCCGTTTAGTACCAAAATTGATACAGATGGCCCACACCAGTCGTCTGGGATAGTCAAAATGAAAAATCGATTGAGACAGAAGGTACGGTTCCTGGGCTGGATAACCTGGGAAAGACTGCCATCAAGTACTGCATCTCCTGCCAAGCTATTGGACGGCTGGAACCTCTGGCCCCCATAATCACAGAGGAAGGGCCCTGAAACCCTTGGGAGAGAGCGAGTTTGAACTTAGGGGGCTTGCAAAATGGAAGACACATGATGGTTGTCATCAATGACTACTCACAATACCCAGAGGTGGAGCTAATGAGCACAACGGCAGCAAGTGGGCTAATACCCAAGATGGAAAAGATCATGACCACGCATGGTATATTGAAGGTATTCCGAACTGGCAAAGGGCCCGTTCCGGGGACAGGAGGGAGCAGAGTATCTACAGATCCGTGACATTACAAATCAAAAGATTACCTCTCGCAGGCCTCAACCACTAGGCGAAGCCAAACGATTCATGAGAACGAGGATTAATGTATTCAAGATTGCTTTTGAGGCAGTATCGTCAGACCTTCCCCCCCCCGCACACCACCACTGGAGTGGCCCGAGCCAAGTTTGCCTTGGACGGACAGTCCAAGACAGCATACCCCATCACCTCGGTTGGACATTCTGACAAAGACAGAGGCGTAACAACAAGTGCAGTCTGAGGCATTTGGCACGCCTTTCCAGTATCCAAGTGGGGGACATGGTAATGGTCAAGAACCAGTACCCCAGCAGCAAGTCTGTAATGCCATTTGAGCCAGATCTGTGGCATGTGTTGCTACGCCAAGGTACCAGGGTCACTACTCCACAAGGGACATTTGGAACATATTGCTCTTCGAAAAGTGTCCTGATGTGGCCCACAACGAGCTCCGTAAATGGCGAGAGCCTGAAGAAAGCATTTGGGAAGGTGATGAATGGGAGTCAGGAATCTTCTGTTCGCAACCAAGAGAGCCCAGATAAGGCTGAAAGCATCCCTCTTTCCACTCAGTACCACAACCCCACTCTGCGGGGACATAGGCCAGATATCCAGGTGCAATCGCTGGTGGACACTGGTGCCATCCAGACACCTCTGAGACTTTAGAACCCCAGTGGGCATTCTATGTATGTGTGCCAAAATTCTGTTTGCTGACAGTGCAGGAGCATGCTTCTATTGTCTTTGAAGTTTCTGAAAGTTGGGGAGGAATGTAAAGTCTGGCCTACTCTTGAAGTATAGGGAGTGGGTCATTTGGAAGGGGTGTTTTCCATGTTATGCCCTGGAGTCCTGGAAATGTTGGCTAGTCTGGGATTAATGTGGTTGTGAAAAAATGGGCCTCTGGATTACGGGAGGGGCTCAGTAATATTCACTCACATACTGTGTGATTGCTTACCTCAAGCCTTTCTGAAGCCCGTGTAGAATGCCACAACTAAGGTTGCCAATTGACTGGATTTCTACCGGCATCACTGGTATTTTGATGTCCCAGCCAGCACAAAAATAAGTAAAATCACCTAAAGCTGCAATTTCATGCCCTTATTTGTATATACTTCTAACAGGAATTATAAGTAGAATGCACTTTTAAATGTGTTCTAGAGCAGCATTAACGATCCCTGAATAAAAATGAAAGAAAATAAATGCCGAAAAATCATGTTTCAATAAATATATAGTAATTATGTTAAAATACCTGTTTAGTATCAACGTCTGGGCTTTTGCATCCTTTAAAAAACGTTTCCCCAGAAAAGGTGGCAACCCTAGCCACAACAAAGTGACGAAGTATACCATCACCAAAGCAATGAGAATTTCGATCAGTTGCGGTAGCGCGTGGCAGGTGCATTGACAATAAATTAGGGGGGGTCTGAGCTGTTCTGGTAGCACGTGGCAGCTATATCGTAATCGTGAATCCACTACACCAGTCCGGGTCCGCTCTGCTAGCACGTGGCACCAGGACTGCCAGTAAACACACCGGAGCCTGGGTGTGCGCGGGCGGCGCGTGGCAGGTGGATCGTGTGTTTGCGCAGCACGCCAGGCAGCGCGTAGAAGCTAAGCCGGCGCTGCTCGGTATTTTCTTTTCATCCTCCCAGCCGCAGCTCTCGAGCGTCATCCGCTCCGCTTAATTAACACGGCTCAAAGGGGTAGGACAACAAGGCGGCATCCCCGGCCGGGCTCGGGGGCGGTGGGCGCCTGAGGTGGGAACACCAGCGCAGCCGGCCCTGGGCCTGCCGCCGAGGCGCGGGGACCACCCTGTGGTGCGCCCTCCTCGGGGCGTCCCCCACGGGGACTTACTGGGATCCACCTCGGAGGAGAGGGCCTGTCGAGAGGCCGCCCGTCAGCGCAGCCACTGACGGGCAGCTGCTGATTCAGTCCCAGTTTGAAACGCGGCCTGGTATGCGCGCCTCGCTCCGGGCGACGCGCGGTTATTCCTGGAATTAAGAGTGCTGACATCTGTGGCAGAGGCTAGGAAAACAGCCTGATGTGCAAAGTCACTCCTTCGGGGTGTTCAGCCCGAGCCCGTGTCAGTAATAACAAGCATTTACAATGCAATAGGTCTCGCAATGACATTGTTTTGAGCTATTGGCATTGAAATGTTATTGTTTTTTCCCCTTCCTGAAGCATTAATTAAGTAATGGCGTTGTAAATGACAATGTCTGTTACCCCCGGTTGTCCCTTGCAAAGCTCACCAGCATGTGCCCGTCATAAAAAGGAATATCTGACAATCGCATCTTAAACATTTTGCAGCAATTCTATAGCTGCGTCGCGTGCCATCAGCAAAGGAGTGTAGATATTACTAGTGCAGCAGGCACAGTGGCAGCGAAACCTAGAGATCTGTGAGGGGCCCTCTGTACCTTAATTATTGGGTATTTTTTTACTATCAAAACAGAGGACAGGGGAACAAATCTCATTTCTTACAATATTCAATTAAAAATTAGCCACTGTCACCAAAAAGCACAGATGATGATAAAACAGCTTTATGAGAGACCTTTTTTATACCCTCTCTGCTTGGCCAAAAGAATCTCTGGCTGACAGAGGGGAGGGTTTTATTAGCATGAATTAAAACTGTGAGAGTTGAGCAGTGAGGGATGACCGCTCCTCTCCTCAGTGATGCGTGTAAACAAACGCCTGCATCACAGTCAGGCTGCCGGTGCTTATTCTTAGAGTTTCGAAACTAGACAGCAGCTGCATCCTTCTGGATTGCTGGTAGCGTCTTCCTACTCCGTCTGGGAACCACGCAGAGGATGCAACATAACGGGGCGGCATTTTAATGAAACATTACAGAAAGGGGATCACTGACTTGAAACCCATATCCATTGCAGGCAGCTGGGCGGAGGCAGGCACAGTTACATGCTGCATTCGGACACCCAACTACTTTCATTAACAGTTTCATTCCTAGAAATGTGTGCAAATACACCGTGCAATAGTTCTTCCCCTACTTTTTCCTGTGCCACCCTTTCGTAGTAGAAGTGGTCGCTTCCAAACACAGCGTTCAGTATCTCTGCAGTCCCAAATTGATTCAGAAATGGCAGCAAACTGGTGCGGCACCAGGACGCAGTGTTCACTCAGAAGCTGCTGGGAGAGAGTGGGCCTCGGGATTTCTGGGAAGGGAACCGGTTTTTGGACAGGCAGATTAAAACCAGTGGTTAACCCCGTGTTTAGGTGTCACAGTGCTGCTTACTAGTGCCGCTGTCACCTGGTTCATGCCTCCCCTTCGCCTACCTCACGCCCATGCATGACACGCAGCAGATTAACCTGACAGGCAGCAGATTAACCCAACCATATGGCTGCCGGCCAATCTAGCTACCGCTCTACCCGCTGCTCTCTACCCCTCTGTCCTCGGAGCATGTTCTGTGTATCCTGTGCAGTCTACCTCGTCTCACATGTAAAGCTTCTCACGCTCTCCCAGTCTCCTTTCCCTTCTCCAAGCAGACACTTGCTTCGTTTGCCCTTTCACCTCTGGAGCTGTGTGTTGCACAGCTGCCGACTCCCCGTAAAACACTCGTGGGGCCTGTTCACTTTGTTTTCCCTTCCGTTCCTCATGAGGTGCGGAACTCGGGCAGTGTTCGGTCATAATCTAACTACAGCTCATGTAAAAGGCTTTAATACCCTTGGGCCGAGTTGGCGCTATATACAACTGCAAAATAAATATAATAAAAAAGAAAATAGAGTGGATGGAAAATAGAAATAACAGCGAAGGGAAATTGGTTGAGCGAATAAGAAACGGGGCTAGACTAGACAGAGACGGGAAAACCACGAACAAGAACTGTGAAAGAAACAGAGTGCTGAGGGTAAGAATGGAGTTTTAGAAGCGCAACGGGACAGAGTGGGGAAGTAGAGGAACAGTTTCATGAGGAAGTGCAGTGCTGGCCGCAGCACTGAGCACACAGCACGCAGAGGAACTCCTCGAAAGAGGAGATGGGACAGGCGCCACACTCAGCTGTCTGGGTAGGGGTGTACTACGGGAGGTGGGACACATGCCTACCGGAGGTCCCGGGAGGAAAGGCTGCTTTACTTAACTTTGGCACGCAGCGTGAGGGCTGTTCCCCAAGAAGAGCGTGTCAGCAGTGCGGGAATACATCCAGCTGAACCTGGGGTGTGCTGGGGGTTGTACTAGTGCCAGAACGCGAACAAGGCAGAGCTGTAGTGGAGGGCAGGGACATCCTACTTTGTCATGGAGACGAGGTGAAGCCGGGGCAATGGAGCGAGGCTGACGTGCGCTAGAGGGAGAAAGGGAAACCCGCCCGTAGGGCACCACCTCAAGAGACAGTGCTAAAGTGGCTGTGAGTGGGACACGGGGTGTCAGGCGGGGAAGACCTCTCCTCAGGGGAGAGGCAGGGGCCAGGGACTGCTGCTGATGCAGACAGGGAGGGCGGGCCATGATTTATTGCAGCTCTTTTGTTTCGAAAAAGAAAAAAAAAAAAAGAAAAAGAGGATCCCGCCGGAGCTCATAAAGATAAGAATCCTTTTGCGACACCAGTAAGTCAAGTGAGCCAATCGCTGATAAAAACAAGCACACACGTACCTGTTTTTCAGCTTATCGCGCTAAGCCATCATCTGATGCACATGATTAATGTGCTGCCAAAATCCAAGATCTACTGCGTATGTTGTCCTGGAGGCATGCAGCTGGGGGAGGGGGACGACAATGAGGGAAGAAGGGTGACTGTATATTAAATACAAGTCCCGCGGCGACCCGGAAGCTCTTGGCCGGCCGGCCAATCCGGTCGCGGCCGACCGGAAGTCCCGCCTCCCGAGGTCCGCGAGCTGCCGGCGCATGGAGCGCCCTGCCTGTCCGAATCAGCCCGGGTCCCCAGGAGGGGGCCGGGGAGAAGGAGGAGTGTTGCGCCTGTTGCGGGGCTCCTCGGACCTGAGGGAGCCCCGATTGTGAAGAGGAGACGAGATGCTCCGTGAGGCGCGGAGCGCGAGAGGAGCCCGCCGGAAGAGCGCAGTCGGTGAGTGGGGCCCAGGGCTGAAGTGAAGTGCGTGCGTGCCTGTGTGTATGCCTGGGAGGGGTGGGGGAGGGGGAGAGTGTGCGCGCGTGTGGGAATGTGTGTGCGCATGCGTGACTGTGTGATTGAGAGAGAATGCGAGGTAGGGGATAGTGTGCCTGTATGTGTGCCTGTATGTGTGTCGTATGCCTGCGTGTGCATGCGCGCGCCTGTGTGTGTGCGTGCATGCAGAGGGGTGGGGGCTGCCTGTGTGTGTGTGTGAGCAAGGGATTTGATTTGCGCATGCGCAGCTACCAGACGCTCGCTCCCGAGGTGAAATCTGACCTCGTCAAAGCGCGCGTCTGGTAGCTGTCCACTCTCCTGAATACGGGCCACATTAGGTCTGTAGCAGACTCTCAATGCTCACGCATTGAGAGTAGTCTGCTCGACCTAAAAATACGAGTCCTTTAGGTGTGTAAACACACGCGAGCAATGCACAGGCGCAGGGGGACTTGGGCAGCCTTACTAGGCTCATTGCTGTGTAGGTAGTGCCCTAATGCACCACGTGCCCTAAAGTAGGAGGTGAAAATTATTGCCATCGCCAAATTCCCATGCTTTCAGCTTAGCTAGTAATGTGGCATATGTACTAAACGCCTTGGGGCAGATTTACAAGAACTGGCGCATCTTTGCATATCAGCAGAGATGCGCCAGTTAATTTGTGTCATGCAAAAAAAAGCTTGTGTCGCATTTATAATGCAGCGCAGAGTGGCACTAAAATTGATAGATGCGTGACACATCTATTGGCGTAAAGGCAACGCATTGCTGGAGTCGTGTCGCAAGCACGATGCAACTCCAATGCTTCGGAATGCCTATTTCTATTATGCTGCGTCACTCTTTACGCCTTACTGCTTCAAGCAGGCGTAATGTTTTGACGCAGTGACATCGTAAAAGTGACTCAGTGAAATCTTGTAGATTTCACTGCATCACTTTTACGAGGATTTCTTATGTTGGAACGCCCACCCTGCATACATTATACCTGACGCAGGTATAATGTAGCGCAAGGCTTTACAGCGTGACACAGCTCTCTAGATGCGTCACGTTGTAAATATGTTGCAATGTGGCGCATTGTTTACCGCACCGCTGCATCACAGAAGTGACGCAACAGGGGCGTAAAGTTGTCGCAAGGGGATTGTAAATCTGCCCCCTTATATATGAGGCCCTTACGCCACAGTGGCATCACTTTTTGTGAAGCTGCGGCAGCATAAAAAATGCACCACACTGTGCCATATTTACAAAGTGATACATCTAGGCAGATGCGTCACTTAGTAAACCCTGTGCTACATGTAGCGATATATGTATGTGACGTGTTTCTGCTCGAGGTGTATGCTGTCGCACATCTAGGTTTTCGCACTGTGAGCATATGTTTAGAACATCCAGCTGTGCTGTGCCACAGTAGTTCTAACTAGTTTTAAACTGAATTATGACTTGCATATGATCAATTGATTGTAATTGAGATGGTGGTGTGGTACCTTAAAGTCGATTGTTAGAATCTGAGTGTAACCTAATCCAGCTGCTATTGCATTCATTCATTCAATGCAGTCTCCTAAATGCTCCAAAAGACACAGCACCTGTAAAACTAAATGTTTACTGTGAGGAGGTTTTCGCTGTTTGTTTTGAAAAAACAGCAAGAATGTATTTTAAAATATGTAATAATATGATCTTCAAACGTCTGCACAAAGCAAACACATTTATCTGTTGGGCTACCAATATATTGTCAGTAAAATCATATTAGTGCATTATGCCTAATATTACAATTCATTTGTGAGTTGCAGTTAGTCGAATACATTAGTGTGAGAGAGCACAAATCTGAAAAATGTATAAGTGCACCATATTTACAAGCACATAGTTAGTTTAAATATACTTTGCACAAGAGTGTCTTATACACAGAAGTGAAATGTATAGAGTGTTTAAGTAGAGTAACAATAACCATAGCAATGTGAAGACTAATGTAGAAATGTTAGAATGAATATGAAAACCTCACGTTCTCATGTTAAGTGATCATGTAAGAGAAAAGTGAAACCTTGCAAACCAGTTAAATTGTGTAGGCCTCATGGCAATTCACAGTAAATATAAAAGTGCTGCTAAAATAATGTGAGGTGGGGTTAACATTGTTCTTCCAAAATGTATTATCGAATTTAGTACTGAAATATATGTTTTATAGATGTGTTGCATTATAGAAACGTGTGCTAGTTAAGAATACTGTTTAAATCAAGTTAAATGTTTTCAGAGTGCAGGGACCCGCTTCATGTAAATCAAGTAGGCCTGAACAGATAATGTTGTTTCTTTGATCTGCAATGTGCTCGTTAGAGAAGAGGTCGAGAGGCACCAAGTACAGAGTTTTACACATGTTTTATGGCCTATAGATATGGTGGAGTCTGGAATTTGAGGCCCACTGTAGGATGGTCTGAATGCAGGTGCGAGGGGTCCTAATCAGTCGTAATGAATGGGGCTTTGTTCAGTGGCGCCTGGCGCAGGCCTGTAGGAGGTTTCAGGAATTTCAGGGGGTACCAGCGAACTGGAGAAGAAGCCTGGGAACCAAGGTCAACTTTAACGAGGGTCCCGAAGAGTATCATCATTGAGTTTTGCCGCTGAAATCGATACCACGTGAGGGGCGTCCCGAGGGGCGTTCCTATCGGAAATGTCATTTTGTATTAGGGAAAGCGACCCGGGGGAGAGACAGAGCAGATGATTTTGGGAGCCTAAGAAAGCGGTTGGGTAGGCAGATAGGCTGATCACAAGAGACCGATTTACAGAAGAGACTAAGAGAAGTGCGTGATCTTCTTAGGAAGTCACCACGGCTGACACCTTTTGGGGTAAAGATCTTGTTAAGTAGGGATGTCACTTAGTCTAGTGTAGGGACAGACTAACCTGAATTTTCTTTCTGTAATGACACTTAAGTTGCAACTTGTATCTATTCTTGCAACTCTGATGATCTTCGAACTTGTACTCATCATTTTGTTTTGTAGACTTAGAGCATTTAAAGAATATATGTTTGTAGTGATACCAGTATACCTTTTAAACCTCATCTTGAGAAGTTTGTATCTTCAGTTATCTTTGACTTTATATTAAATCTTAAAACTTCATCTGTAGTCAGTGGTTATTTAGAGTGGTGTAAGTTCTTAATTGACTAACCTAGTAGTAGATTGTATTTTACTCAATGACAGGTACCAACGATTCAGTCGAAATGATTTGGGATCTGGTAAGGTAACTAGAGACCAGAAACCCCGCGTTAACAGTTGGTAGCAGTTTAGGATGGTTATCTTCTTGAGGAAGGTAATCTAGATAGGTTAGTTTACCCCAAGGCCCCTAGACATCGAGAGACGAGCAGCGGAAGAATCGTGCGCCGAAGGAGCAGACGGTGCGAGAAAAGCAGCAGTATCGGAGGAGAGTGAGTATAACAAGGGTCATGCGTGAACAGATTGCGGTGTTTTGTGTGGTAGTTGGATTGTAATGTCTTGCGGAGTTGAATGCCTGTAGTGTGATTGAGAGAAGGTTGTGAGCGCGCGCAACCTGGTAAACTGGTTACCTGGTAAACGGGTGAACTGGTGAATCTTAAGTTCAGGCCAGAGATTAAGTGGTTTTGGGTGTATCGAACATCCAGAGTAGTTGTCGACCATAGTACGGAAGTCATGAGGTACCATTGACCGCCGTGGGACCGAGATAGGGGGAGTGTAAGTGTGAGCGTATGAGTAACGGACGCTGGTCGGAAGTTACTGTGTGTGAGTAACCTATCAGAGAAGGCGATTGTCTGGAAGTAAACGGAAAGACATTTCGTCAAGTTAAGGTGACAACTACAGAAAGACTGTGGGCGTACAGTCAAGAAAGGTGATCGCTTGGACGGAAGTAATCATTTTTCAGAGTATGAATGGGATGCATGCATGACCGAGGAGACGAGCTGAAAAAGGAGGGGAACTGCTGCAAAGGGGGACGGGTGACGTCGGTTAGAGCCGCGCTGTGATTGAGCGGTTGGTGTGACGTTAGCTAGAGCCGTGCTCTGGTTGGGCGGCTAGAGTGACGTCGG
This sequence comes from Lissotriton helveticus, assembly GCF_964261635.1. NCBI lineage: Eukaryota > Metazoa > Chordata > Amphibia > Caudata > Salamandridae > Lissotriton > Lissotriton helveticus. The sequence continues at coordinate 1,794,913,788 of NC_136065.1, forward strand.
AGGACAGCCGCGATCGGATAGGCCAGTTAGCGAGAACAGCGCGGTGATTGGTAGATTGTCATCAGGAAGTAAACAAACGCGGAGAAAAGAGAAATCATGAAGTGCTTTAAGTGTTTGAAAGGGATTTTTAAAAGAAAAAGAAGTGAACATTATTACGGGGAAGAGGCACCGCCGGAGGGTACACCAGCTCATTATATGGCAGCGAATGTGCGGCTGCATACAATATTATGGATGGGGCTTGAAATAAGCTTACGGAAGGAAATGAAGAAATGCAGTTCCCAAAGTATGGGACGTTTAAGTTAGAAGTGTTACATCGGTTAAAAGCAACCATGTCCTCATTGAAACCCCTGCCTAGACCAACCCAGTTTGAGGCCCTTAATGCATGGATTAGGGCGGCGCACGACAGGAATTTGAACAGGCGTCAACAAAGATTGACTCGATCGGTAAGAGCAGTGCGAGATTCTAAATGGGACGAGGAGGCAAAGAGATGGAGGGTACAGGCTATTGAGGTAGAGAAGTTGTATCCAATGAGGGAGGTGGTAGGAGGGAGGAACCTCATGGAAGAGGATGAGGAGAGCGATTCGGAGGACAATGTGATAAACAGATTGTTGATAGACAGACCACCTCCGAGAGTTGGGGAAATTGAAGATAGAGGACTCGCAAGGGAAGATGGGGCTGCCATAGAGGGGTTTACACCACTCCCTATATCGGAATGGACACCTATCAAAGGCGAGGAGACACCTCAAAACAACACTATACAGAGTGTAGTGGGAAGGTTTGTGGTACAAAAGACGCCAATCACCGAAAAGGTTGAGTCTTTTGGATTACCGGATGCTCTTCAAGTACCTGTTACCATAGGACCTATACTGTCGATTTACAATCCAGATCATGGGGGAGGGGAAGAGCAGGCACGGTTAGATAGAGAAAGGATTGAGATGGAAAGGAGGAATAACATGACAAATGCATGGAAGCAATTGCTAGGATCGGTAACGTGGAACACCCCATTCGATACGACTGTGGGTCCCAACACAGGACAGGGAGGTCAGAGAGGACCGATGGACCTGAGGGGACCACGGCCGAAATCTTATACAGAATTAAGAGCAGACTTGAGAGAATGGGATGGGTCCACGGTAACCCCGAGTAATACGTCAAGAACAGAACCCGAGTGGGAAAACCGAGGTAACGGGACTGTATCTCATTGCGGGGCTAGCGAAAGCAGTCAGGGGCAAGAGGGACAAGGTCAGGAGAATAGAGGAGTTACACGTCCTATGAATGGGAGGGAACAGCAGGAGCAGAATGGTAGGAGTATGGAGTGTGAGGAGATGTCTCGCCTCATGCAAAACGAGGGAGACCAAAGAACACAAGAGTACAGAGATAGGTTTAGGTACACTCATCACGCACCTGGGGAAAATGTACAACACTGGCAAAGAGGGAACAGTGAAAGATCACGTCATACATCGAGTTATCGGAGGTCACAGATGCATGAGGAAGAAAGAGGGAGTAACGGAATGCCTTACCATTCATCCCGAGAACCTAGACAGGATGGGGAATGCGGGGCTATGAGGCGCGAAGGAGTGTTTCACCATCCACCCCGAGAAGATGGAAAGGCATGGAACCTAGAGAGATGGGAGCATGGGAGGACTCCACATAACTCACCAGAGCTTAGGCGTAGAACTAGGAGCTGGGATGGGAGAGAGGCTGAAGGAGCACCTAGAGCCGAAGTACTGAAAGCAGCGATAAAGGTTAAAAGGCTTGATGTCTCCAGCCTAAAATCCGATCTAGATGAGATTATAGAAGGGACGGTGCCTTTAGAAAGGATTGATTTGTACGAACAAGATGAACTGCTATTTATAGCAAAGGATATTACTAGAAAGGCCAGAGCAATTCATGAGAAACTGACTAATTTGGCGGACAGGTACGTGGTAGATTTGTCCAGAACAAAGACGTTACAGAGTAACCATAGGTTGCAGTACTCAGACCAAGACCTAGACGAGAAGAGAACTACAGGATTAAAAACACACATAAGAGAGTTGATATCGGGAATAAGGGTGTGGAGAGATCTGGACAAATGGGAGGAGAGATGGTCCAAAAGGGGTACAGTTAGACGGAGTACAAGTGTGATGTCTCCAGAGGGAAGGGTAATGCAGATGGAGGCATTCCCTTTGCGAGAAATATCAAATGGGAATTATGTACATGTACCTTGGAGTAGAGGAGATTTGGCTGCATTTACCAACTCATTTCCGAAATTAAGGGAGAACCCAGTTGAGTGGTATAAGCAGGTAGAAAGGTTTGTAAAGATCTCTAAGGTATTGTGGATTGATTTGAACACCTTGTTTGACACTGTGGTTCCAGGGGATTTGTGGGTAACCTGCAAGATTAGTGTCCAGTGGCCAAATGTAGAACCTGAGAGGAATGCTAGAACTAATGGACCATCGGACAGTGTCATGGAGAAATATGAAAGAGTAATAGCCTGGCTAAAGGATAAAGTGCCTCCACAAGATATAGATTGGGTAAAAATAGACCGAACAAGACAGGAACCCAAGGAGACAGTTCATGAATTTTATGAAAGATTACTGAAAATATTCAAACAATATAGTGGACTCGATGTAATGGATCCCAAAGACATAGGACAGTTTGTGTCAAAGTTCGTTTTGGGGCTGAGACCAGATATTTGTTTGATGATTCAACAACATTTAATTTGTTGGCAAAACAAACCACTAGATGAGATCCTGCGATATGCGAGATACTGCAGTGACGAAATAGATTCTAAACCAAAAAATCTAAAGGAGAAATTGATGTTGATGCAGATGCAGTCGGCAGGAAAGGGTGGACAACAGAAACAGGGGATGGGACGAAAGTCAAATGGTCAGAACAAGGATAATGAAGAAGGCCAGAGACCTAGAGTAGACTTTGCCACTTTAAAGAAGACGACAAAGTGCCACCAGTGTCACCAGGTGGGACATTGGAGACGCGAGTGTCCCTTTAACCCTGAAAATGGAGAGCTAGAATTAGAAGAGCAAGTTCAAGAGGTTCCAGCTCAAAAGGCGACAGTCCCAGGAAGCAAGGTGGTCAAAGGGGGGACTTCGGCTCCAAGAGCTCAGTTTCCACAGCCACCGAAAATCGCGACAGGGGGAAAGGTCTTTAAACAGATGCCTCTTTTTATCGAGGAAGAAAAGGGTTATTATATTGATCTATTGACAGGACAGCGTGTGAGTAGGGAAGAGGACTGTACCCTCGGGGCAGTCCTAGAGGTGGATCAAAGGGGGCCATTTGTTGAGGCTGAAGTGGCAGGATGTCCTACAACGTTCTTGGTGGATACTGGAGCTACTCGATCAACTCTGAGATCAGCGGTGGTTCCAGATTTACCGATGTCAGGGGAAACAATTCAAGTGGTAGGAGTTGCAAACAAAAGGATGACTAGTCCCTTGACTGAACCAGTATCCGTGAAAATAGGAAACCATATGAATGAACATCAGTTTGTAGTATGTGTTTCGAGTCCTGTATGTCTGTTAGGAAGGGATTTGTTGTGCAAATTGAATTGCACAATATACTGCACCCCGCAAGGAGTGGAGGTACAGACTACAGACGATGATGCTACCTTCAAGGTAGCCAATTCAAAATCTTGCATAGAACTATATCCTACTCTGACTGTAGAAGATCTTCCCCAGGACCTACGAGATGCTGTGGCGTCAGAGGTATGGGATTTCACAGGCGAGGAAATAGGATTGATCAAGGGGGTAGAACCAGTGAAAATAATGGTAAAGCCAAATGCCGAGTATCCAAGAACGCCTCAATACAAATTGTCCCAGGAAACGATTGCAGGAATAAAACCTGTGATCGAGTCAATGATTCAACAGGGAATACTACAAGAAATCGTGGGAGGTCCTTGTAACTCCCCGATTATGGGTTTGCAGAAACCTAGTGGGAAATTCAGAATAGTTCAGGACCTTCGAAAAATTAACAATATAGTTGTTTCATGTTGTCCAGTGGTACCGAATCCATCAGTGATACTGTTTCAGATACCATGCCAAGCAGAATGGTTCACAGTGATAGATCTTTGCCAGGCCTTCTTTTCAATCCCATTGGATGAAGAAAGCAGGTACCTTTTCGCTTTTAAAATGGAAAATCGCGTCTTAACATGGTGTCGAATCCCACAAGGATTCACAGACAGCCCATCAATCTTCAACCAGTTGTTGAAGAAGAATCTCGAAAATCTAGTACTGCCGCAGAATTCGGTTCTGGTTCAGTACATAGATGACCTACTTGTTGCGTCAGAGACCGAGGAAGCATGTAAAACAGATTCCATTGCCTTGTTGAACCATTTAGCTGAAAATGGACATAAGGTATCTCCGAGCAAGTTACAGTACTGTTTGACAGAAGTACAGTATTTGGGGCACCGGTTAGAAAAGGGAAAGCGTAAGGTGTCTCCAGATAGGATTGAGGCGATAATGAAGATGAATGCGCCTACGACACAGAGAGAAGTTAGGATGTTCCTAGGAATGGTTGGTTATTGTCGACAGTGGATAGTTAACTTTTCACTGCAAGCAAAGCCCTTACAGAAACTGACGCACAAGGAGGTGAGTGATCCGGTACCATGGGACGATGAATGCCTAGTGGCATTCCTGCAGCTGAGAGACGACTTGTGTCGTGCTCCGGCTCTGGGGATGCCCGATTACGAGAAGTCTTTTTCACTTTACTGCTGTGAGAGAGAGGGATGTGCCTTGTCAGTCCTGGCACAAGCCCATGGAAATGCCCGTAGACCAGTTGCCTACTTTTCGGCTACATTAGATCCAGTAGCCGCAGCGTTGCCCGGATGTCTCAAATCCGTTGCTGCAACGGGTGTCAGCATTGAAAGGTGTGAGAGTATTGTCATGGGACACCAGTTAGTGGTGTATGTACCACATTCTGTAGAATTGTTAATGACCAGGACAAAGACGCAGCATCTGACCAATAGTAGGCTCACGCGCTTACGAGCAAGTTATCCTTGCTGCGGAGAACGTGACCCTTAAGAGATGCTCTGTTTTGAATCCTGCTACATTGATGCCACTACCTACTGTAATAGAAGGCGAAGAATGTGAAGACCACGATTGCCTTGATGTGACTGAACTATGTACGAAGCCCAGACCAGATATCGTGGATGAGCCGTTGACTGACCCTGATGAAATATACTTTGTCGATGGCTCATGTTTAAGAGACGATACTGGTCGGTTGAGAGCAGCTTATGCTGTTTGCACCATTACTGGAGTTGTGGAAGCCGCTTGCCTGGAAGGAGTACATTCCGCACAGGTAGCAGAAATCATTGCATTAACTCGTGCCTGTATAGCAGGTAGCGGAAGGAGAGTCACCATATACACTGACAGCCAATATGGTTTCGGTGTGGTTCACGATTTCGGGCAATTGTGGTCTCAGAGAGGTTACATGACCTCTTCTGGTTCGCCCATTCGAAATGGAGAATTTGTGCGACTGTTGTTGGAAGCATTACAAGGTCCAGCTGCTATTGCTATTGTAAAGTGTGTAGCTCACACTAAGAATACAGATTTTGTGTCACAAGGTAACCGTTATGCAGACGAGGTCGCCCGCTATTGTGCGGAGCAGGACTATTCCTTCACAAAGGTAGAAATAGATGGGGCGGAAGAGAAGACAGAATTGAGCATGATGTTGGAAACAGTAGACACTTGGGAGGATTTAAGAGTGATGCAGGAGAACGCACTTGAAACAGAGAAAAAGGCATGGGAGATAGCAGGTTGCGTGAGAAGCGAAATGGATTTTTGGATTTCAGCAGATGGGAGGGCTGTGTTACCTGAGGAACTAGCGAATCCAATGGCCAGACAAATACATGGTCCAGTACACTTAGGAAGGGATGCCATGCTGAGAGTGTTCAGGCAGACTTGGTATTGCCCTAAGTTTAGAATAGCAGCGGAGTCAGTATGCAAGCGATGTGTTACCTGCCAACAGTTAAACATAGGGAAAAGAACACCCTCACATTGGGAGGTCTGGGGGGCCTTTCAATAGAATGCAATTAGACTTTATTGAAATGCCAAAAATCAACCGCCTTAGGTATGTTTTGGTGGTTGTATGCATATTTTCCAGATGGGTTGAAGCATACCCTACACGCAGGTGCGATACACTCACAGTAGCCAAACTATTGCTCAGGGAGTTGATACCACGCTTCGGGGTGCCTGCCTCTCTGGAATCGGACAGAGGAACACATTTTAACAGCGAAATTGTGAAGATGTTGTGCTCTGCATTAAAGATCGATCAAAAACTGCATTGTAGTTATCGACCAGAAGCCTCAGGGATTGTGGAACAAGTAAATGGCACCCTGAAGAGTCGACTAGCTAAAGTCTGTTCATCCACATCTTTGAGTTGTCCAGATGCTCTTCCTTTAGTACTCATGAGCATGCGTAGCACACCTGACAGGAGGACAGGTCTCTCTCCACACGAGGTTCTGATGGGGAGGGCTATGAGACTTCCCACTGTTCCAACTGCTGCCCTATTGAACATTACAGATGATCTGATCTTGGATTATTGTAAGAGACTGTCTGACGCCATCCATTCTGTGTCCCTTCAGGTGCAGGCGGCTGAAGTTCCATCATCAAGGAACCTGTGTCATGATCTGTGCCCAGGGGACTGGGTGCTGATCAAGAAGCACGTCCGGAAGAACTGCCTAGATGTACATTGGCGTGGGCCCTTTCAGGTAATCCTGATCAAGAATACCGCGGTGAAGTGCGGAGGGCTGCCAAATTGGATCCATGCATCCCATACTCGAAGAGTTCCAGCACCTCTAGAAGAAACAGCTCCTCTCCCAGACGAAAGTCCAGTCGTGGAAGAACAATCCCAAGAGGGGACCAGATCAGCTGTGGGGGTGTCGGAAGGAGTTGGGAACGCATCTGATCCAGAAGAGGAAGGAAGGCAGGACGGCAGTGAGACCGAAGACGCAACTGAAGGAGAGAGCTGCAGTGAATACGACTCAGACACAGATCAGTACCAGAGCGATCAAGAACCGAGTGTGAGGACGAGAAATAGGAGAACAAGGCGTGAAGCAGCCACCTGGCCGGAAAGAAGGAGGAGGCTAAGCTTGAGGTCAGCTCGGGAAGAAACGCTTGCTCCTATATCCGAAGACTCGGATCCGGAAGAAGATACCCAGGATCAAGTCCAGGAAGGTCCAAGAAGATCAAGGAGGGTGCGAGTACCTAACAGAAGATACTCTACTCCTGATTGGACCTACCTCGTCGCAGATGTCCGTGGGTCACAGAACCGGGAGGGTCAGGGAAGTGAGCCTGATCAGAATTGAACCAATTATCACAGTGCAATTAAGGTTCCTGCTACCAGGAGTGGAGGCCGAAAGTTTGCTGACACTCAACATCGTCTATCCTCCTCTCCTGAGCGGAATCAGAAAATTGATTTTAGAGACAGTTGACTTTCCGGTTTGTTGTTCACAATATCCAATATTGGAGGGAACTCTTCTTCGTTTGGAAATGCTTGAGCGAGTAGTGGAAGTTCTTGGAACACTCATTGTCTTGGATTAATACCTTGTTGCGGATGTCTTCAAAGGGGCGCAGAACTGGGAAGGTGAAGAAAGTAACCCTGATCAGAACAGACCCTTTTGTAACTGTGGATGTAGAGTTGATAGTACCAGGAGTGGAGATTGAAAAACTATTAACTCTTAATTTCGTTTGTCCTCTTGTCCTGAGTGAAATAAGAAGAATAATCCTAGAGACAGTCGAATTTCCATGTTGTTGTACGAAATGCCCAATACTTGAGGGAATCCTTCTTCGTATGGACATTTATGAGGATGTGGTGGCACTTCTTGGAACACGTATAGTTTCAGATTGATAAAAGACTTTTGAAAAGAACTTTGTAAATATTGCTGCAAGATAACCTAGCGCCGAGTGGAAGAAGAAAAAATGGTAGGGACTTCCTTTTAGCGGACGGAGAAGGGCTAGGGTTGTCTATTTCTACAGGACTCTAAGGCTGTTTGCGGAGTAAACTGTCAGCTTCCAGGTGTTCAAAAGAGAAACACTGTTCGAAAGAGAGACTTTGTTCGGAGAGAAGGAGAAACTGGTGCTAGAAGAACACCCAAAACTACACTGTTTGAGAACATGGAGGCCGGCAACCCGAACCGCAGGGCAAAATGTATAGTTGGCACACTTTTAGGGGTAGTGATTTCTCTTATAGTTTTAGTGGTTACTGTCTCATACATAGTGGGACACGAGAGGGATGCAACTGCAGTCAAGGAAATCAAGGGAATGTCAACACAGAGAACTACTACTGTTAATTATAAGGGAAACATCAATGATAAAGACAAAGTTTTGTTGGATGCGGAAATAAAAAGGTTACATACAGATGAATCACAGGGGAATTTTAGGTCAAATGCTTATGCCAAATTACTTTATGAGTACATTGATGTCATGGAGGCGAAGAATTGCTACGTTTGTATGCAATTACCAGCTTCTGTGGATGAGGGTATCAGATACCATCATCTTCCATTGACATATGGAATCACATGTAGTTTGTTGTTGAGCATATTTTATGGACGAGATGGGTTCGAGTATTATTTCTCGAATTTTGACTCGGTGTTACCCGAGGTCCCAAATTATAAGCATCTGAATACGTGGGACTATTACAAGAGCGAAGACAGGTTACAGAAATTTTTCATTCCATGGAAAACTTTAGATACATCACTTGCCCGAAGAAACAATTTGACTTGTCATGTGTCAGAAATTGAGAAAAAGTTTATAGGGCAGGTGGATACTCGATACAGAAGGCAAAAGATTCAAAAAGCTTCAGGACAATGGGAAACAGATTGGACCAAGGAAGAAAGGGAACACCAAAGGAAGGGTAGCAAGGGTCCAATTGCCTTAGATAAAGAGAAAAGGGGGAAACTATGTATTCATAGAAGTCACTCCTATTATGAGAATTTGTTTGTAGGGGAAGTCAGTTGTGAACATGCTTTCCAATTGGAGTATTACTCCAAGGATTTCTTGAAAGAAATGCAAGCAATACCAAATGTATATTTTGTATGTGGAAGAAATGCTTATGTGAAGTTACCAGATAATTGGTACGGATCATGCTATTTAGCGATTGTCTTTCCCAAAATATACCATGCCGAGAATTTAGAGACAACAAAGAGAGGAAAACAAGCTAGAGGAAGAAGAAATCTAGGCGCTGAAGAAGTGGTTGGGGATGTATTTGGTGTGGTATTTCCCTTTTTGGGATTGATATTGAATGACATCAAGCTTAGGAGATTGGCTACAGTCGTAGATAGGTTGTCTGCCAGTACTGCTAGATCATTAATGCTGGTGGAGGGCGAGATGCAATCGATAAGGGCAATGGTTCTTCAGAACCGACTTGCTCTAGACGTTCTGTTAGCCAAAGAGGGAGGAGTTTGTAAGGCTTTGAAGGTCCAGGAATGCTGCACTTACATTCCGGACAATTCAAAACCTCTAGAGAAGTACATACGAAACATTACTGCAATTTACCACGAAATTGAGGATCTGACAAAAGTAAATGTGTGGGAAAAAGTAGGTCATGGCATGTGTAAAGTTGGAGGTTGGTTTGCCAACCGAGGAAAGGGTATCGTTTGGTACATACTGAAACCCATCATCATAATTGTGATTTGTGTAATCACTTTGTGGGGATTGGTGCGTCTGTATCAGTGGTATAGAGCAAACAGGTTACAGAGATCTATGAGAGAACAGGAGAGAAGACTAACGGCGATGCAAGATACACAATATAAGAGTCTGAAGGCATTGGAGACAATGAAAAGAAGTGGTACTGCCATGACTTCACTTTGAAGGGTCCTACATTTTAGAGATGGTGTTTTGATGGTGATGACTCCTGAAAGTCATCAAAGGGGGGACTGAGAGAGCACAAATCTGAAAAATGTACAAGTGCACCATATTTACAAGCACGTAGTTAGTTTAAATATACTTTGCACAAGAGTGTCTTATACCCAGAAGTGAAATGTATAGAGTGTTTAAGTAGAGTAACAATAACCATAGCAACGTGAAGACTAATGTAGAAATGTTAGAATGAATATGAAAACCTCACGTTCTCATGTTAAGTGATCATGTAAGAGAAAAGTGAAACCTTGCAAACCATTTAAATTGTGTAGGCCTCATGGCAATTCACAGTAAATATAAAAGTGCTGCTAAAATAATGTGAGGTGGGGTTAACATTGTTCTTCCAAAATGTATTATCGAATTTAGTACTGAAATATATGTTTTATAGATGTGTTGCATTATAGAAACGTGTGCTAGTTAAGAATACTGTTTAAATCAAGTTAAATGTTTTCAGAGTGCAGGGACCCGCTTCATGTAAATCAAGTAGGCCTGAACAGATAATGTCGTTTCTTTGATCTGCAATGTGCTCGTTAGAGAAGAGGTCGAGAGGCACCAAGTAAAGAGTTTTACACATGTTTTATGGCCTATAGATATGGTGGAGTCTGGAATTTGAGGCCCACTGTAGGATGGTCTGAATGCAGGTGCGAGGGGTCCTAATCAGTCGTAATGAATGGGGCTTTGTTCAGTGGCGCCTGGCGCAGGCCTGTAGGAGGTTTCAGGAATTTCAGGGGGTACCAGCGAACTGGAGAAGAAGCCTGGGAACCAAGGTCAACTTTAACGAGGGTCCCGAAGAGTATCATCATGGAGTTTTGCCGCTGAAATCGATACCACGTGAGGGGCGTCCCGAGGGGCGTTCCTATCGGAAATGTGATTTTGTATTAGGGAAAGCGACCCGGGGGAGAGACAGAGCAGATGATTTTGGGAGCCTAAGAAAGCGGTTGGGTAGGCAGATAGGCTGATCACAAGAGACCGATTTACAGAAGAGACTAAGAGAAGTGCGTGATCTTCTTAGGAAGTCACCACGGCTGACACCTTTTGGGGTAAAGATCTTGTTAAGTAGGGATGTCACTTAGTCTAGTGTAGGGACAGACTAACCTGAATTTTCTTTCTGTAATGACACTTAAGTTGCAACTTGTATCTATTCTTGCAACTCTGATGATATTCGAACTTGTACTCATCATTTTGTTTTGTAGACTTAGAGCATTTAAAGAATATATGTTTGTAGTGATACCAGTATACCTTTTAAACCTCATCTTGAGAAGTTTGTATCTTCAGTTATCTTTGACTTTATATTAAATCTTAAAACTTCATCTGTAGTCAGTGGTTATTTAGAGTGGTGTAAGTTCTTAATTGACTAACCTAGTAGTAGATTGTCTTTTACTCAATGACAGGTACCAACGATTCAGTCGAAATGATTTGGGATCTGGTAAGGTAACTAGAGACCAGAAACCCCGCGTTAACAAGTGTGACACACAATTTGTATTTTATTTCATTAGTTACAATTGTCTTTTAAAATATGATGTATTTTATCTATGTCTATGATTGAGACAGTTTAAATGAACTGAAAAAAAAACGGCGCAAACCAGATTGACAAAGGTTGCTGGGGCAGCCGAAACGCCCTAAACCTGCAGCCCTTGTGTGCGTGCTCTCTTCCGGTGCATATGTGTCATGGCGGCGGTGTGTGTTGTTTGGATTCAAAACAACCTTGCACTTAACTTTTGCGTCCGTGTTCATCTTTCCAGGTTCAAATTGGTATTTCCAGACAAAGTCTTTTGTATATATATATATAGAGAGAGCATTGGGTCTCATGTGTTGCCTGCAAGCTGCTGCTGGCTTACGACGCGCCCTTTCGGTCTGGAGCGGCGCGGTAAGACAGCACCTGGACTTTTGCATTTTCTGCATAATGCGCTGCCCCCCCTGCAGTCTGAAGATCTACACGAGGTCGAATTCTGCATTCAAAGGGGAGAGAGGAGGTACATTTATTTACCTGACAAAGAGTTCCAAAGCAGCTTTAACCCCCACTGGGCACTCGAGCTGATGTGGTGCCCGACATCCAATCCAGTATTTGGACATCACTTGGTGTTGGGTTTTCCTTATTGCTAAATGGGGAACCTTGTTGGACTCCAATAACCAGCATGCAGTTTGCCTGTGAGGCCAACACGATCTTTTGACACACCCTTGAAAAGAGGGAGGGGCAAGCAATCACCTGACTGGGAGCAGTCACTTCATAAACTCCACCTGGATATACCCCCTGGGAGAGTGAGGAGCCTGTGAAACCGGCACTGAAGAAAGCAAACGAAAGCTGAAACGCATCTGCCGTTAGCGTTTCATGGACTGCCTGTCACCGCGTTCATTAATACCATTAAAGCTGCCTTTGGCACTCTGGAGCTGTGTCGAGCTTTCCTTCTTGTGAGAGAGATCATTGGGTCTTATATACATATACATATACACATATATATATATATATAGCAGCATTGCTTTAAAACACAGACAAATTACTACAAGCAGAGAATGGAGAAAAGCAAAGAAAGAGAGCAAAAATATTGTGTACTGACACCGTAATCCGTTACCGAGAGTCCATGACACTTGCAAAGTTCTGATTATCATTTATGTTCTTAAGAGGAACTAAAGCTCTGTATAATCTATGCCTCATTAACCGGTAGGTGTGGAGCTGTAATTAATATATAATCCTTCTGTACAGTACCTGAGTGGATTCATGGCACCTGCAGGTCACCACAGAGTGCTGGGTGAGCTCTTTTGATTGGGAAGTCCAACAATCTTGATTTCATCTGTATGACTTTAAATGTAGTCATTATAATGACGTGCTTTCTTGCAATTCTTATTTCACACTCAAGTGTAAACGCCATCAAATATTACTCGAAGTGGCATTCTGATTGGACACTGTAATTCATCTATCAATCAATCATACCGTATTTATGTAGCGCGGTTTATCACCCGTGAACGTATCCAGGCGCTGGGCTGCGGGGTTTAGACGCAGAGTTTGGTGAAAATCTATGTCTACGAATGTTTGCAAATATAGATATGCTTAAAAACCCATGGGTTTTCATGCCCATACACCACCCATGCCACTCCCCCTTGACGCAAAGTAAAGCAAATAGCTCATAGTGCAACTTTGCGTTACTTTGGGAAACTATCCAACTTAAATCCTGATTTGTGTTGGATCGTAAATCCAAGTATAACACTTTGTCAGGTTTTGCAACACAAAAGTAAAAAGCAAACCAGTTGCAAAGCATTATTACATTTGGGCCTCAGAGATTGGCGGGCCAGCCATCAGATAGCTGGGGCAGTGCAAGCCACCACTTCAACAGGCCCAGCTGCGGCCAGCCCATCTTATTTAGGGCCTCATTCAGATTTCAGCAGAGTGGATGGGACTTAGTAAATCACAGGTCTTCCTGCATCACCAAACTCTTGGATCCCCCACTCAATTTAAAGTAAGGTGAAAACGCCAGGTCTAACCCCAGCAGAGCCTCAGCTGCTTCTGGCAGTTTATTTCTGTGATCTGGTGACTAATCAGCCAAAGGGTTACCAGTTTACAGTCACTGTTGACCATCCCAATTTGGTGTGGGGGAGGGGGGGGAGGGAGACCTTTTTTTTCTCCAGGGTTTTATATACCGTGAACTTGACACAAAGATATCCGGTATCAGAGCGCTTTACATGAGCACCAGTTGCGTAACTGCACATTCATTTTTCTTACGCACAGAGTGATTTCGTGATTTGCCCAGAATCACAGGATGTTGAGCATCGTTGCTGGGACTCGAACCCGGTTCCCCAGATTTGAGGTCGACCACCCCAGCTGTTAGGCTACATCCTCTCCCAGCTTCACTCATTTTCTCTCCTTGTGATGGTGGGAGAATATAGGCAGGGAAAATGTGGAATGATACCCATACGCAGGAAGAAAATTAACTGTGCGTAAGGCTGTTTTGTTTTTTGCTTTAAGAAAACAATTACCCAGTTTGTTGTTTATTTTTTAATACCATTTTTTTTTCAAAGCAGGAGATTTAAACATTGCATCCTCGTGGCAGACCTTCAGCTTTCGAAGAGAGGCACCACAGAGCCAGCTCCCTTCATAGTACAGATATCCCCACTGTGTTGATGAGGTTCTCTCAATAGAGTTGGCGGTCCTCGGCCACCTTGGCGCGCCGGTGAGAAGGGGGGTTAGGAAACCTCAGAAAGAAGTTGCACTATATGCATAATGTTGTGTGCCACCAAAATCAAGACATTTCGCATATATATTTCAGAGTTCGGTTGAGCCACCAAGCTCTGAAATTCAGGTCCTCACTGGGAACAGCCCCGACTCCCACTGACCACGCACGCAACCTGGGGGTCATCCTCGACTCCACCCTCTCCATGACTAAACAGGTCAACGCCATCTCCTCATCCTGCTTCAACACCCTGCGTATGCTCCGCAGGATCTTCAAGTGGATCCCCACCGAAACGAGAAGAACAGTCACCCAGGCCCTCGTCTCCAGCAGGCTGGACTACGGGAACGCCCTCTACGAAGGAACATCAACCAAGCTCCTGAGACAGCTGCAACGCATCCAGAACGCCTCGGCACGACTGATCCACGACATCCCCCCGCCGCAGCCACATCACACCCCACCTGAGAAACCTACTTCAAGCTCCTCATCCACGCACACAAGGCCCTCCACAACGCCGGCCCAGCGTACTTCAACAGACGACTGAGCTTCTACGCCCCTACCCCCAAGCTCCGCTCCGCCAGCCTCGCCCTCGCCACAGTCCCCCGCATCCAAAGAACGACCGCCGACTGCCGATCCTTCTCCCACCTCACCGCCAAGACCTGGAACACCCTCCCACCAACTTACGGCAGTCCAAAGACCTACTGGCCTTCAGAAGACTCCTCAAGATCTGACTCTTCTATCAGTAGCAGCCCCCTTCCTCCCCCAGCGCCTTGAGACCCTCACAGGTATGTAGCGCTCTTAACAAATGTCCTGATTGATTGATTGATTGTCACGTCCCTAACACGCAAAAGTGGGCCGTGAAAACTGAAAAGGGGCCGTATTTACAAGGACAGGAAAAGCCATGCAGGGTGGCTTTTCCTGTTTTTGTAAATATGGGGCAGAGAAATGCGCTGCCAGTGTGTCACAAAAAGTGACGTACTGGCAGCGCTAGGGATTGTAAATCTGCGTTTCCATCTGATAGCCTTGTGGGTTGAGTTCATGTGACTGAAATCATCTCTTTGTCACTGCTTAACATGTACCCACTGAAAGCAGGCCAAAGGGGAAGGAAAGGAATTTCATCAAAGAAGGGAACAGGATTAATGAAAGCAGTGTTTTAGGCCTGGCTTGACAGTGCATACAGTAATTTTTGTTAGGTCCTTTTAGGAGAGATTGTATTTTGCTTGGCCAACTGTAATTATCTATACATTTGTCATTTTATGACTGTACGCATGATGGTTCACATGCGGAAAAGCTTAAACTCAGTACAGTACACTTAAGCTGGTTATAGGTACAAGCCAGTGATGAAAGCTATAGACCTAATTGGGTCAATGGGAAACATTATGTCTGATGTCATAGGCCTGATTTGTTTATTAAGAAAAGTTATGATAAAGACAGTGGAGCTGGTGTATTTATTGTGACAAACATTTGTTAAAACCAATAGTCCTTTAACAGTGGATTTTTTGTTTAAATCAAACTGTATAACAGGCTGTAGATAGGAATTTTGTGACATTTTATATGAGATCTCATAGGTTACCATAGTTGTATATCATTTTACCGACTGTGCTTTTGTACATATTTGTAATTTTATAGCTGTATGCATGAGGGTTGCCAGACTATGTCTATAAGGCCTGTGTTATTTACGGTGTTAAGCCATCGATTAATGATTTGGGCTTTATTGCTTTATTGGGCAAAAGTGTCAGATTCAATAGGTTTGACCTTTTTATTATGAAAAGTTGTGATAAAGCCAGTAGACCTGATTCAATTACTGTGAAAAGCATGTGTTGGCGGCAATAGGCGTTCAAGGATGAGTTGGTATTACCTTGTGCTAAAGCCCGTAGGCAAGTATTGTGTTACGTTGAGTCTCACAGATTACCATAGTAATAAAGGATATTGGTCACCCACTCATAAAAACCTTGGAATTATAAGATTGGCACTATGATAATTCCAATTTGGTTCCCTTAGGAGGTATTTTGTATTGTTTTTGCAACTATAATTTTGTATATATTTGTAAATGTATTGCAGTGTAGCCAACGTTTTCCTTGGGGGAAACCTTATGCTCAGTATAGTAGTCCTGAGTTGGTCCTTCAGTTAAGCTGAAGATAAAGTTCTATAAGCATGACTGGTTCATTGGAAACAATTATTTTAGATGCCACAGGTCTGATTTGTTTATTATTAAAAACTTATGAGAAAGGAGTTAGTGATAATGAAATGTGTTAAACCTAATAGGTCTTGAAAGGTGGATTGATTTGAACCTTATTAAAGCATACAGACAGGTATATTGTTGTATGTAATCTCACAGATTACCTTTCTAGGCAAGGATTTTAGTATTGATTACCCGCTTTGATAAAACCCTGGGAGTAGACGAATATCTTCAGAAGGCCAGGCTTGTAAAAACAATTAGTTCTTTAACACACACACAAATGCTCCATCCTCTTCATTGCTGTTGGAAGCACCGGAAGCACCCATGCTTCTGGACTCTCCCAGCCAATCACGATGCTGCATCAGCAGCATCGTGATTGGTCTGAGTGGCCTGTTTGGCAGTTCAGGCAGTGCTGGGAGGCTGGGCATATCCTCCACAGGGCTTTGCAACACCCAGATGAGAACATGCTAAGTGCACATGACAATTTGGCCAGCCCCAGAGGACTTAGCTCTAGCATCACAGAGCCCAGCCCCGCCTCAAGTGCCACATAGAGAAATAAAATGATGATAACATCCTGTTAGTATCTTTTTCTTTTATGCACTGCTGAACTGGCAGCGGGGCAATGCTCCTCCGCCTTAGCGTAGGAGCCGCCGCTGCTAAATAACTCAATGACAGAATAGACAGTTTAATTCATATGCCAGACCTATTAGCATTGCTAGTGTTTGTGTGATTGTCTGGTCGTGCAATGCATGTGACTGTAACCATCTATGTTTTCACATGCTTTTTTCTTTTTAAAAAAGAGGCTCCCTCGTGCAAAGAAGGTATCAATAGCAGCATACGTGCACTGTACCTGCTGTAACAGTAGAGATTTTTTGTTTTATGTTAAAAAATGTGTGTTGGAGATGTTGCATCAACAAATTTACCTGTACGACAGAAACAGGGCCATAGCCTCCCTTACAATATCTACATTTACCAAAAAGTGATCTAAAGAGCTAAGTAATGCATCCAGCATATTTCAAAATGTGAATTGCAAATCTCCCTCACATTCTTTCCGCTCACCACCCTTTAAAGCGCTAAGTGCCACAACATGATAACCTCACCTCAGTGGTCATCACGAAAGACATGGAAACACTTCTTTCATAGGCTCCGTAGTAAGGCAGCCCTCTCGCATCCACAGATCCTACACGCTGTAGCATGTTACCTGTGTGGGCTGCAGCC
The DNA here is from genome assembly GCF_964261635.1 of Lissotriton helveticus. Classification (NCBI taxonomy): domain Eukaryota; kingdom Metazoa; phylum Chordata; class Amphibia; order Caudata; family Salamandridae; genus Lissotriton; species Lissotriton helveticus. The sequence goes on from NC_136065.1 coordinate 1,794,931,190, forward strand.
CCACCCCTAGGTGGGGCTGCAACACCCCACCTAGGGGTAGGAAACATTATATATATGCTAGAATACTTTACAAGAGGTCTACAGTGACATCACATGGCCTGGTCTTCCATGGACCACCAATAGCAATGGTTTACACTTGTTTTAATGGGTGGTGCAGCAGGGAAAGGAAAAGAGTTTATAAAAGAAAAATCACACTATAAATTGTATTGCTTCTCGGAGCCAGAAGAGGCCTGTGGCACCTTTTTGACAGGCTACGTTCATCCACCATGTTTCCAAGAAAGGGCGATATCCTGTACCGAAATTATCAAAGTGTGGCTGTCATACTCGGCCAGGCTGAAGGGGTGGAGCCGAGGATGAGGACCTCCATCTTGTCCGAGTTCAGCTTCAGTCGGCTGTTCCTCATCCATTCGGCGACGGCATTCAGTCCTTTGTGGAGGTTGGTTTTGGCGGTGTGAGGGTCTTTGGTGAGGGAGATGATCACTGGGTGTTGTCGGTGTAGGAGATGATGTTGAGGTCGTGCTGGTGGGCGACGTGTGCGAGGGGTGCCATGTAGATGTTGAGCTGAGGGAAGAGCCCTGGGGTACTCCGCAGATGATCTCGGTGGCGGTGGAGCGGAAGGGTGGGAGGCGGACGCTCTGAGTTCTGCAGAAGAGGAAGGATGTGGTCCAGTCCACGGCCTTCTCTTGGATCCCGGCGTCGTGTAGGCGTGTTCGTAGTGTACGGTGGCAGACCCTGTCGAAGGCGGCTGAAAGGCTCCAGAAGGATGAGGGCCGCTGTTTCTCCGTTGTCGAGCAGGGTCCTAATGTTGTCGGTGGCGGCGATGAGGGCAGTTTCGGTGCTGTGGTTGCTGCGGAAGCTGGACTGGGATGGGTCCAGGATGTTGTTGTCCTCGAGGTAGCGGGTTAGTTGTTTGTTGACGATTTTCTCGGTGACCTTCGCCGGGAACAGGAGCAGGGAGATGGGCCGGACGTTCTTGAGATCCTTCTTGAGTAAGGCGTTGATCTCGGCGTGCTTCCAGCTCTCCTGGAAGGTTGTTGTCTCGAAGGAGATGTTGATAGTTTTCAGGAGATGGGGGCGATAAATGTGCTGGCTTTGTTGTAGATGTGGTGTGGGCATGGGTCAGACGGGGATCCAGAGTGGACGGAGCTCATGATTTTGATGGTGTCATCGTCGTTGACATTGGCCCATGTGGTCAGGCGGCTGGTGGAGGCGGGGGTGGAGGTCTCGATGTTTGGCGGGGCGGTCGTGGCGTTGAAGCTGTCATGGATGTCTGCGATCTTGCGGTGGAAGTAGGTGGCCAGTGAGTCGCACAGGTCCTGCGAGGGGGGGATGTCGTTGGTGTTGGAGCTGGGGTTGGAGAGTTCCTTCACGATGCTGAAGAGCTCTTTGCTGTTGTGTGTGTTGTTATCCAGGCGGTACCTGAATGCCGGTGTTGCTGTGGGTGTTCCCACGCAACACCCATGGAACCAGATCATTTCCAGATTTACAAGGAATCGTAAACCTGAAACTGCGTCACTATGCTACGCCATCCTAGGAGCGGCATAGCGAGGCGCAACGAGGAGAAATGTTTTAATTTCTCCTCATTGTTTTCCTGTTTTAATGCGTGCTGCATTCTACAGCACACAATGAAAGAGGAAAATGCCAGTAGTGATTGTTTTCGTGCAGGAAGGTGCCCCTTCCTGCGGATAAACAATCTCCCATGACGCAGGCATCCGTGCAATGCGATGCGGTACTTTCTTGTAAATCTGCCCCTATATTTATAAACCACTCTCCTTTCCTGGATGCCACTCTATGGTCATGCATTACACAGGCGTGCTGATCCTCTAGAGCCCGGACCAAGTAATCCTCGCCCTCTGGTTGTCACCAAGAGAGATAGTCCCCTAGAGGGCAGTAAAAGCGATCCCCTGTAGTGGTGATCTAGTGGTCTACAAGAGAAGAGAAAGGGGTTTTGGCTGTATGCCCTTTCAGGTGCAAATAGGTTGCCTTTAACCCGCCACCTTAACCTCAGCATCTGGATTAGTCACTCTGTTTAAATACGGGTGGAAGCCCCAGCAATCAGGTGACTTTGGTCCAAATGGAATTCCAACCCCAGCAACCAGGTAACCTGGGTCCAATGAACACCCTGACCCCAGCAACCAGGTAACCTGGGTCCAAAGGAAGCCCTAGCCACACCAATCATCTAAACTGGGTCCAATGAACACCCTGACCTAGCAACCAGGTAAACTGGGTCCAATGAAGACCTGAGCCCCAGCAACCAGGTAGTCTAAGTCTAATGAAATAGTTTCAGCAATCAGGTACCTTGGGTCCAATGGAAGCCCTAGACTCAGCAACCAGGTAATCTGAGTTCAATTAAAGCCCTAGCTTCAGCAACCAGGTAACCTGGGTCCGATGGAAGCCTTGGACTCGGTAAACTGGTAACTTGGGTCCATTGGAAGCCCTGGACTCAGCAATCAGGTATCCTGGATCCAATGGAAGCCCTAGTCTCAGCAACCAGGTAACCTCAGTCCAATGAAACCAGGTAATATGAGTCCAACAGAAGCCCTAGACCCAGCAACCAGGTAACCTGGGTCTAATGAACACCCTAGCCCAGAAAACCGGTAACCTGAGTCCAATGAAATCCTTAGCCCCAGCAACCAGGTAACATGGGTCCAATGGAAACCCTAGACTCAGCAACCAGGTATCCTAGGTCCAATGAATTCCCTAGCCACAGAAACCAGGTAACCTGGGTCCAATGGAAGCCCTAGCCCCAGCAACCAGTGAACCTGGGCCCAATGGAAGCCCTGGACTCAGCAACCAGGTAACCTGAGTCCAATGAAAGCCCTAGCTCCAGCAACTAGGTAACTTGGGGCCGATGGAAGACCTGGACTCAGCAAGCAGGTATCTTGGGTCCAACTGAAGCCCTAGCCACAGCAACCAGGTAACCTGTGTCTAATGGAAGCCCTGGACTCAGCAACCAGGAAACTTGAGTCTAATGAAAGCCCTAGCCTCAGCAACCAGGTAACCTGGGTCCAATGGAAGCCCTGGACTCAGCAACCAGGTAACCTGAGTCCAAGGAAAGTCCTAGTCCCAATAACCAGGTAATGTGGGTCCAACAGCTCCGGAACAAAACTCTGACATTGAATCCAATGGATGGAATTCATCGGAAGGCTCAGACGGGGGTCAGGATGATCAACCCTCTAGAAGAGCTAGGGGTTTCTATAGATACCAAAGGCCCCGTCGAGGCAATAGATGGCCCAGAGCAAACTATATGGGACATCAGGTACCATTCTTTCAGCCCTTCATGCAACAATTCCCTGGATGGATGAATCCATACAATACGGGGATGGCACCAATGCCTCAGATGATGGGACAACATATGACAGGACCTGATAATACTCCTCAACAACAACCTTTTTTAGAGAGAGGCCATTCCCAACAAAGAGGAAAAAGAAAAAACCTCACATGGCAGGATCAACAACTAAATGTCCAGACCAGGAGCATGTCAACCGAGAAACCGAACACCAGCAAGGTGACTCATTAGTTGTGAACCTGACAAATCTGACACTTACTGAAGATCAAGAAAACGTCCTTAATAGAGGCCTGGGTTTTGCCCCAACACCGACACTAGACACCTTCAAGTTAAAAAGCGAACTTGCAGAGTTTTGTAGAACTTTAAAATTGAAAGCTTTTTTCATGGGGAAAGAACCAAAGGAGAATGACGGTGATACCAGCCTCAGGAATAAATCAACATTCAATCCACCAAACAGTATGATACCTGTGGAAATACAAACATTCGAGCAAGCACTCCTGAAAGGGGTGGATGACTTGAAACACCAGACGATGACTACTTTCCAAAACTTACCTAAGAAAGAGAAGAAGGCCCTGGAGGAATTACGATCTAATGATCAAATAATCATCAAACCTGCGGACAAGGGGGGAGGGATCGTTATCCTCGAGAAAGATGGCTATGACCAACAATGCCTCTCCCTTCTAAATGACAGAAAATTCTACAGGAAGATTTTAATTGATCCTACACCACGATTACAAAATACAATCAAGATGATGATCCATGAAGCAGAGACCAATTCTTGGATATCACAAAAGGAAGCAGATTTCCTTATGGCTAAGGAACCACAAACTCCTTTCTTCTATTCTTTACCAAAAACCCATAAGAACAGATCCCCACCACCTGGACGCCCAATTGTCTCGGGCATAGGTTCTGTATTAGAACCTTTGTCGAGATTTGCGGATCAATTTCTGAAGCCAATAGTTCAAAAGACTCCAACGTACTTAAAGGATACCCGTGATTTACTTAACTGCCTAAAAGGGCTGGATTTTGAAAAAGGTACCACATTATTAGTGGGACTTGATGTGGAATCCCTTTATACCAGCTTACCACAAAAAGAAACTCTCCAAACATTAGAGAATATCCTGTTCATGACTGAGTGGAATTACCATACACCAAGACATTTTGTACTTAATTGCTGTCAGCTAGCACTCACAGAAAACTATTTTGAATATAATGGAACATTATATATTCAGTGCCATGGAACTTCCATGGGCAGTGCCTTTGCCTCGTCGGTGGCATGGCTGTATGTGAGTGAATTTGAGTCCAAATATGTCTTGAATGAGACCAACCCATTCACCCCGAACATATTGTTCTGGAGGCGTTACATAGATGATGTCATAATGCTGTGGAGGAACGATCAGGACCTAGACACATTCATCCATTGGCTCAACCGGCAAGATCAATGTCTCAAGTTCACCTTCACTGCAAGCGATAAATCGCTAGATTTCTTAGACATCACCATCTTTGTGGATAAAGGGAAGCTGGAAACGAAAACCTATTCAAAACCAACATCTAAGAATAGTCTTTTGTCATACCAAAGTTTTCATCCGAAACCACTACGTGACAATTTGCCATATAGTCAGTTTCTGAGACTAAGACGGAATTGTAGTCAGAAGAACACCTACATCGCCCAAGCAAAAGAACTAAGTATGAAATTGTTGAAGAGAAACTATCCTAGAAAAACAATTTCAAAGTGCAGTAAGAGAGCAAAAAATCAACCAAGGGACTGTTTATTGGAAACAACAAGAAAAGACATTACTCCAGACTTAATGACGTGTGTAACAACGTTTGGTCCAGGCACATACACAGTCCAAAAAATCGTAAAAAAGAACTGGCACATCTTGACAACTGGAAAGTTTGACTGGCCAAGACCTCGGTTTGCTAATAGAAGAACAAGCAACATAAGAGATATGCTGGTACATACCCGACCTCAACTATGCCGGACGGCAACTACAACTAGGACTCTAGATATGATGCCAGTATCTGGTCACTATCCGTGCGGCATGTGTACGGTATGCAAACTAACAACAGCGAGCAAAATACTACAATTGAGTGAGACGTGCAAGTGGACACAAAGACAACACACTAACTGTAATTCGACACACGTAATATACTTAGTGACGTGTCCGTGTGCAAAACAATACATTGGTATGACAACGAGAAAAGTAAAGATTCGGATTGGGGAGCATAAGAGCAACATAAGAACCAAGAAGAATATGACAAAATTATGCTCCCACTTCCTGGAACAAAATCACGACCCTGAGGAGCTACGATGGACAGTGATTGAGATGCTCACAAATAAAGGGCACAACCCTGATGCTATCCTGTTTGAGAAAGAACAAAGATGGGTTGACCGTCTTGGTACGTGCATAAATGGATTGAACGATAATGTACCTTGGCACCAATTCAGTTAGCATAATGATGAAGTATCATAAAAGTAACAATGATTTAATGGATATTCAATCATGTGATCAATGATAATAACTATGCATGCACAACATAAGAACTTAACGTACCTCTCTCAACTAAGGGTTGCTAACAATAGAGACGTGGATGATAGGAATAGAATGTACAAAATTACACACTTAATTGTAGCAAGTTAACACTAGATACTGTGAAATTCAAACTGTCTGGGCAGAAAATCTGGCCCTAAGAAGAGAGTTGGCGGTAAATGTAACTCTTATCCCAAGAAACTCCCACTTAAAATTGCCAGGAGTATGAACGTGTAACATATTCACATATAGATATATGAAGAACACGAGAGTTAACCATGATAGCCTACTACACTTCATCATTTTTTTAAACCCCCTTGAGACATGAAGTGTAGCGTCTTCGTAAACAGAATTACGAGACCAATAAAGTTAGTTTTAGTCAAGAGATGGCGCAGAGACTCTTTCTATCTCGATCTTCACTTACGAGAATAGCTTAAAGACCTTCCAGAACGTAAGCAGAATTTCGAGACCAATAAAGTTAGTTGAAATCAAGAAAAGCGTAGAGACTCTTTCTATCTCTATCTTTGCTGACGAGAATAGCTAAAAGGCCCTCCAGAACGGAGCTTCCGGTTCCGGGGGCAGAGTCAGCACTAACATCGGAGCAAGTCCGTATGCGGGTGAGTGTACTACAAACTTTGCCACACATGTTTAACGTACAGAAGTTTAGTGTTTTATGGTTTCATTTGCAATGCTACATATACTTTACCTCTACAGCCTGTGACCCGTTGATAACTCTTCAAAGAAAAAAAGAGGTAACAAGACCGGTTATTATTTTAACAAGACATGATGAGTTACGTAGTTAAGGTCTTTCTTAATAATGTGTTAAAAAATGAGTACGAAAATAACGTGTACCGCACAATAATGAGTATTAACTGCATTCGTCATTGCGAATATGCCATGTTGATACATACGACTGCACCCATCTTATTGCAAACTGGCCATTGAGAAATTTCAAGTCCGCAGTACATCATCGGAGGCGCCGTGCACTTGAATACAATTACCCCCAAACAACAGATAAGATAACTCAACATTAAAAAATCGTTTTCTCAGCGAGCATAGCCATAATGAGTTTACCATGCCCCCACTGAACCAGTTTAGTTATAGCGCAGTTACGCAACTATCTGAGACGATAGCTCCCCGAAAGTGAGGGATAACAATACTATAATGAGCGATAGTGTGCCTTAATTGCCTACATGTATATGCTTTTGTGTTACAGGTACAAAACGTAACCTCTACAATTGAACCTGTGGTGAACAAAATACCCACAGAAACATACTGCACAAATGGTGTAAGTATTGCCTTGTTTTTAACGTCCTGATGAATGCTCTATAGACCGGGCTGGGTAATAGAGAGCAGAAACATGTTGACATTTACTAAAGAGATATAACAGGATCCAGTAACACGGTCCACGTGTTATACCCGACTACTTTTAGTGACAGGCACCATCTGATTGTATTAAAGTTCTTTACAGATGTAAGCTTGCCTTCTATATATAAAAAAAATTGTTTTGTGGGCACAGAATTTATCTCTGGACACTACCGCGCTGGACCAGAGGTTACCTCAGGCTTGAGGTAGGCATACATCACAACTTATCAAACCCTATGACTATGCCATAACACAAGTGTAGGGCGGACAAAAAGATATACCGCCCAATAGAACGAACTCACCGTGTTTAGGAGGGTTTTTTAAGTAAGAAACCAAGGTAACGCGGTTACCAGTGTCCATCCCACCTTTTTGATTTTTTGGTCCAACAGAAGCCCTAGACTCAGCAACCAGGTCACATTGGTCCAATGAACACACTAGCCCCAGCAACCAGGCAGTCTGAGTCCAATGAACGTCCTAGCCACAGAAACCAGGTAACCTGGGTCCAATGGAAGCCCTGGACTCAGCAAGCAGGTAACCTGAGTCCAAGGAAAGTCCTAGTACCAGCAACCAGGTAATGTGGGTCCAGCAGAAGCCCTAGACTCAGCAACCAGGTAACCTGGGTCCAATTAACATCCTAGTCCAGCAAACAGGTAACCTGAGTCCAATTAAATACTTAGCCCCAGTAACCAGGTAATTGGGTCCAATGGAAACCCTGGACTCAGCTACCAGGTAACCTGGGTCCAACCAAAGCACTAGACTCAGTAACCAGATACCCTGGGTCCAATGAACACCCTAGCCCGAGCAACCAGGTAACCTGGGTCCAATTGAAGCCCTAGACTCAGCAACCAGGTCACCTTGGACCAATGAACACACTAGCCCCAGCAACCAGGCAGTCTGAGTCCAATGAACACCCTAGCCCCAGAAACCAGGTAACCTGGGTCCAATGGAAGCCCTGTTCTCAGCAAGCAGGTAACCGGAGTCCAAGGAAAGTCCTAGTACCAGCAATAAGGTAATGTGGGTCCAGCAGAAGCCCTAGACTCAGCAACCAGGTATCCTGGGTCCAATGAACAACCTAGCACAGCAACAAGGTAATCTGGGTCCAATGGAAGCCCTAGACTCAGCAACCAGGTAACCTGGGTCTAATGAACACACTAGCCCCAGAAACCAGGTAACCTGTGTCCATTGGAAGCCCTGGACTCTGCAACCAAGTAACCTGGGTCCAATGGAAGACCTAGTCCCAGCAACCAGGTAATCTGGGTCCAACTGAAGTCCTAGACTCAGCAACCAGGTGACCTGGGTCAAATGAGTACCCTAGCCCCTGCAACCGGTATACAACTGTTACAACGCAACTTTTACAACAAACTACTTTTACAACGTAACTTTTACAACGCAGGATCCATTACAACAAACTACCATTACAACGCATTTTTTTACATCGCAGATGCCTTTACAACGCATGCCATTACAACATAAGTATTGGTAAGTATATAATTTTATTAAAAATGTTATAGGTTTGGGTTTTTGGGTAAAGGGGTATTTTTAGGGTTCAGGGCTAGGTTTGGGTTTTTGGGTTAAGGGGTATTTTTAGGGTTCAGGGCTAGGTTTGGGTTTTTGGGTAAAGGGGTATTTTAAGGGTTCAGGGCTAGGTTTGGGTTTTTGGGTAAAGGGGTATTTTTAGGGTTCAGGGCTAGGTTTGGGTTTTGGGGTACAGGGGTATTTTTAGGGTTCAGGGCTAGGTTTGGGTTTTTGGGTAAAGGGGTATTTTTAGGGTTCAGGGCTAGGTTTGGGTTTTTGGGTAAAGGGGTATTTTAAGGGTTCGGGGCTAGGTTTGGGTTTTTGGGTAAAAGGGTATTTTTAGGGTTCAGGGCTAGGTTTGGGTTTTTGGGTAAAGGGGTATTTTAAGGGTTCAGGGCTAGGTTTGGGTTTTTGGGTAAAGGGGTATTTTTAGGGTTCAAGGCTAGGTTTGGGTTTTGGGGTACAGGGGTATTTTTAGGGTTCAGGGCTAGGTTTGGGTTTTTGGGTAAAGGGGTATTTTTAGGGTTCAGGGCTAGGTTTGGGTTTTTGGGTAAAGGGGTATTTTAAGGGTTCAGGGCTAGGTTTGGGTTTTTGGGTAAAAGGGTATTTTTAGGGTTCAGGGCTAGGTTTGGGTTTTTGGGTAAAGGGGTATTTTTAGGGTTCAGGGCTAGGTTTGGGTTTTGGGTAAAGGGGAATTTTTAGGGTTCAGGGCTAGGTTTGGGTTTTTGGGTACAGGGGTATTTTTAGGGTTCAGGGCTAGGTTTGGGTTTTTGGGTAAAGGGGTATTTTTAGGGTTCAGGGCAAAGTTTGGGTTTTTGGGTAAAGGGGAATTTTTAGGGTTCAGGGCTAGGTTTGGGTTTTTGGGCAAAGGGGTATTTTTAGGGTTCAGGGCTAGGTTTGGGTTTTGGTGTACAGGGGTATTTTTAGGGTTCAGGGCTAGGTTTGGGTTTTTGGGTACAGGGGTATTTTTAGGGTTCAGGGCTAGGTTTGGGTTTTTGGGTAAAGGGGTATTTTTAGGGTTCAGGGCTAGGTTTGGGTTTTGGGGTACAGGGGTAGAGGGTAAAAATAAAGTTAAATTAAATTATATTAATTTTAATTAATTTATATTTTTTAAAATAATATATACTTACCAATACTTACGTTGTAATGGTATGCGTTGTAAAGGCATCTGCAATGTAAAAAAATGCGTTGTAATGGTAGTTTGTTGTAATGGATCCTGCGTTGTAAAAATTGCGTGGTAAAGGTAGGCGTTGTAAATGTATGCGTTGTAACGTCATACATCCCTGCTACCAGATAACTTGGGCCCAGTGGATGCCCTGGACTCAGCAACCAGGTAATCTGAGTCCAATTTAAGCCCTAGCTTCAGCAACCAGATAACCTGAGTCCGATGGAAACCTTGGACTCAGCAACCAGATATCCTGGGTCCAGTGGAAGCCACAGCAACCAGGTAACCTGGGTTCAATGGAAGCCCTGGACTCAGCAACCAGGTAACTTGGGTCCATTGGAAGCCCTGGACTCAGCAATCGGGTATCCTGGGTCCAATGGAAGCCCTAGTCTCAGCAACCAGGTAACCTCAGTCCAATGAAAGCCCTAGCCCCAGCAGCCAGGTAATGTGGGTCCAACAGAAGCCCTAGACCCAGCAACCAGGTAACCTGGGTCTAATGAACACCCTAGCCCAGAAAACCGGTAACCTGAGTACAATTAAATCCTTAGCCCCAGCAACCAGGTAACCTGGGTCCAATGGAAACCCTAGACTCAGCAACCAGGTATCCTAGGTCCAATGAATTCCCTAGCCACAGAAACCAGGTAACCTAGGTCCAATGGAAGCCCTAGACTCAGCAACCAGGTAACCTGAGTCCAATGAACGCCCTAGCCCCAGCAACCAGTTAACCTGGGTCCAATGGAAACCCTGGACTCAGCAACCAGGTAACCTGAGTCCAAGGAAAGTCCTAGTCCCAGCAACCAGGTAATGTGGGTCCAACAGAAGCCCTAGACTTAGCAACCAGGTAACCTGGGTCCAATGAACATCCTAGTACAGCAAACAGGTAACCTGAGCCCAATTAAATCCTTAGCCCCAGTAACCAGGTAATTGGGTCCAATGGAAACCCTGGACTCAGCTACCAGGTAACCTGCGTCCAACGGAAGCACTAGACTCAGCAACCAGATATCCTGGGTCCAATGAACACCCTAGCCCCAGCAACCAAGTAACCTGGGTCCAATTGAAGCCCTAGACTCAGCAACTAGGTCACCTTGGTCCAATGAACACACTAGCCCCAGAAACCAGGCAGCCGTAGTCCAATGAACACCCTAGCCCCAGAAACCAGGTAATCTGGGCCCAATGGAGGCCCTGGACTCAGCAACCAGGTAATCTGGGTCCAATGGAAGACCTAGACTCAACAACCAGCTAACCGGGGTCCAATGAGTACCCTAACCCCAGCAACCAGGTAATCGGAGTCTAATGAAAGCCCTAGCCCCAGTAACCAGGTAACCTGGGCCCAATGGAAGCCCTGGACTCAGCAACTAGGTAACCTGGGTCCAATGAGTACCCTAGCCCCTGCAACGAGGTAACCTGGGCCCAGTGGATACCCTGGACTCAGCAACCAGGTAACCTGAGTCCAATTAAAGCCCTAGCTCCAGAAACCAGGTAACCTGGCTCCGATGGAAGCCTTGGACTCAGCAACCAGATATCCTGGGTCCAGTGGAAAACACAGCAACCAGGTAACCTGGATTCAATGGAAGCTCTGGACTCAGTAACCAGGTAACAAGTCCAATGAAAGCCCTAGCCTCTGCAACCAGGTAACTTGGGTCCATTGGAAGCCCTGGACTCAGCAATCAGGTAGCCTGGGTCCAAAGGAAACCCTAGTCTCAGCAACCAGGTAACCTCAGTCCAATGAAAGCCCTAGCAGCAGCAACCAGGTAATGTGGGTCCAACGGAAGCCCCAGACCCAGCAACCAGGTAACCTGGGTCCAATGAACACCCTAGCCCAGCAAACCTGTAACCGGAGTCCAATGAAATCCTTAGCCCTAGCAACCAGATAACCTGGGTCCAATGGAAACCCTAGACTCAGCAGCCAGGTATCCTAGGTCTAATCAATTCCCTAGCCACAGCAACCAGGTGACCTGGGTCCAATGGAAGCCCTAGACTCAGCAACCAGGTAACCTGAGTCCAATGAAAGCCCTAGCACCAGCAACCAGTTAACCTGGGCCCAATGGAAGCCCTGGACTCAGCAAGCAGGTATCCTGGGTCCAATGGAAGCCCTAGCCACATCAACCAGATAACCTGTGTCCAATGGAAGCCCTGGACTCAGCAACCAGGTAACTTGTGTCCAATGAAAGCCCTAGCCTCGGCAACCAGGTAACCTGGGTCCATTGGAAGCCCTGGACTCAGCAACCAGGTATCCTGGGTACAATGAACACCCTAGCCCCAGAAACCAGGTAATGTGAGTCCAACTGAAGCCCTAGACTCAGCAACCAGGTAACCTGGGTCCAATGAACATCCTAGCCCAGCAAAGCGGTAACCTGTGTCCAATTAAATCCTTAGCCCCAGTAACCAGGTAACCTGGGGCCGATGGATGCCCTGGACTCAGCAAGCAGGTATCCTGGGTCCAATGGAAGCCCTAGCCACAGCAACCAGATGACCTGTGTCCAATGGAAGCCCTGGACTCAGCAACCAGGTAACTTGAGTCCAATGAAAGCCCTGGACTCAGCTACCAGGTGACCTGGGTCCAACGGAAGCACTAGACTCAGCAACCAGATATCCTAGGTCCAATGAACACCCTAGCCCCAGCAACCAAGTAACCTGGGTCCAATTGAAGCCCTAGACTCAGCAACCAGGTCACCTTAGTCCAATGAAAGCCCTAGCCCCAGAAACCAGGTAACCTGGGTCCAATGGAAGCCCTGGACTCAGCAAGCAGATAACCTGGGTCCAATGAAAGCCCTGGACTCAGCAACCAGGTATCCTGGTCCAATGGAAGCCCTAGCCCCAGCAACCAGGTAACCTGGGTCCAATGGAAGCTATAGACTCAATAACTAGGTAACCTTGGTTCAATTAACTCACTATCCCCAGCAACCAGGTAGCCTGAGTCCATTGCAAGCCATAGCCTCAGCAACCAGGTAACCTGGGTTCAATCGAAGCCCTACACTCAGCAACCAGGTAACCTAGGTCCAATTAACACACTATGTTATGTTATGTTAACTGATATTTGTATAGCGCATATACACCGGCAGGTCTCTTAGCGCTTTAGAGAGAGAAGTCAGAGCTGCTAGAAGAACCGTAACAGTGCAAAGACAGAGTGCTAAACGGTGTCTAAGGCTTCTCTAAACAGAATCGTTTTGAGCTGCTTTCTGAATGGGAGCCGTCTGGGTTCCTTGCGATGGTGTTCGGGCAGTTGGTTCCATAGTTGTGGAACCAGGACGGAAAAACCTCTTCCCCCTTTGGATGCAGTATTGCGGCGTGGAAGGACTAGGCGGCGGGCCTCGGCAGACCGCAGTATACGGCCAGGAACATAGTTCTCGAGGAGTCCTTTTATGTAGGCTGGGGCTTGCCCATAGATAGCTTTTTGGGCGATGCAGAGGCCTTTGAATTTTGCTCTCTGCCTGATGGGGAGCCAATGCAACTTAGCCAGCAACGGGGTGGTGTGAGATCTTCTTGGGAGCCTGAAAATCATCCTGGCTGCATCATTCAGTACCACCTGTAGTTTGTTAATACGTTTCTGGGGGAAGCTGAGATATAACGCATTGCCATAATCCAACCTTGAGACAATAGTGGCTGACACAATTGTCTGTAGTGAGGAGGTTGAAAGGAGGGAATCTAGTTTCCGCAGCTGCCTCATGAGCAACCTAGCCTGAGTCCAATGAAAGCCCTAGCTCCAGAAACAGGTAACCTGGGTCAGATGGAAGCCCTAACCACAGCCACCAGGTAACCTGGGTCCAATGGAAGCCCTAGCCTCACCAACCAGTTAACCTGGGTCCAATGGAAGCCCTGGACTCAGCAACCAGGTATCCTGTGTCCAATGGAAGCCCTAGCTCCAGCAACTAGGTAACCTGGATCCAATGGAAGCCCTAGACTCAGCAGCCAGCTATCCTAGGTCTAATGAACACCTTAGCCCCAGCAAACAGGTAAGCTGGGCCCAATGGAAGCCCATTGACTCAGCAAACAGGTAACCTCGGTTCAATTAACACACTATCCCCAGCAACCAGGTAACCTGAGTCTATTGCAAGCCCTAGCAACTAGGTAACCTGGGTTCAATGAAATCCCTGGACTCAGCAACCAGGTGACCTGCAGCTGCCCGTGGCACACACAGTGGGCCCTGTAAGAGGGCGCCCCCCTTATTGCAGCATTAGGCACATCCCCAATCACCAGCTGCCGGGCCCCCTTTCCACAGGAGTCCCGCCTATGTCCGGCGCCTCTACAGCATCATTTCCGGTGCATAGTGGGCTGGGGATGGGTATTTATACGTGCCCTCACCCATTGGCCAGCCTCTTTGTTCCCCATGGTCAAAGAAGAGAACAGTAGATCCCTACTTCCGGGATGGCTATCTCATTGCTACAGAATGGTAAATAAAGCCATGTACAAGCCCACCAACCAGGAGGGCATGGTTCAACTCAAATCCAACATAAAATAAGAAGTCGGAAAATCAGGTGAGGCCTCTTTCGTGAAAACACCCCATGGTACCACCATAGGGACGGGGCATGCCAGTCAGAGGTAGATAAGGAAATGGTACACCTAGAAGGACTAACGGCAGATTTCAGGTGGTTATGGAGCATGCCATGATGGGGAGGGGCCCCGGATATGCTGGTGGCCACTTCCTGGGCATTGGCGGAATTACAGAGCGATGCGGAGGTTGATTGGTACAAAGGGGTACCCTTTCAGGAGCACAGAGGGGTACCATATGCCAAACCCCAGGAGTCTTTACGGCAGGACCCTGGATAAAAATGTCGGCGTCCCGCTAGTCCTTCGGGCGGTTGTAAGCCTGAGCAACCGGGGGCTTGCCTTGTAACGCTCCGCCTCTAAAAAGGCGTGAGTAAAGTTATGGACAGGTGGTCCATGGTATTTAAGGGGGATAATCCCCACATAAATGGTAGCACCGATTGGGTTGGCCATTGGGCAGTGTGGCTCATCAGGACGGGAAGGGCAGATTAGGTTAGTCACCGCTGCCTGCCCTTGAATCGCCCGTAAGTTAACCCACCACATTGGCATACTTCTCGTATGAAATAAACCTGCAGCAAACTGTTTTCCAACAAAATTTGTGTGGACTGGTCATTTTGTGCATCAAGACCAATTACTGCTAAGGTGGGGGTTGCCGATATCAGCACTATCTGTCCAATGGGAGCTCTAGAATCAGCAACCAGGTGACCTGGGTCCATTGCAAGCCTTAGCCCCAACAACCAGGTAACCTGGGGCCAATTAACACACTAGCCCCAGCAAACAGGTAACCTGAGCCCATTGCAAGCCCTAGACTCAGCAACCAGGTACCTTGGGTCCAATGTCTGCCCTATACTCAGCAACCAGGTGACCTCGGGCCATTAAAATCTCTAGCCCAAATAACCAGGTGGCCTGGGTCTAATGGAAATCTACTTGAGGCACTATCTAGTGAGGACCAACATTGATCCAGTTTTTAAGGTCCCTGGCACCATGTGCTGGTGCGACTTGAAATCCCAACTCTAGCGGGCGTGTGGGCTCTAGAGGGATGCAGGGAGGTGGACAGAGGAAGCAGGCGACATCAAACAAACAGACAGGGGAGGTCCCGAAATATAAATAGAACAGGAGGGGGAGGGGGGCAGCTAGGATGTGGGATCTGGCAAATGGGGTGTAGTTGATATGATGGTGGTCCCCTTGCACCGCCACCTTAAAACTGCAAGCACTGCAGGGGGTAATTAAGGAATGAAAGATGCTTAGCACACACCAGTTGCTTCACGTGAACCTATCATATCCTATCTACTGAGTGCCGGGTGTCTCCTAGTAGCAGACCCGATCCAAATTACAACAGAGTGAGTTTGTGTTCCAGGCAGAGGGGGGTGCTCGGAATCTGCTGCTCTGGGCCCAGGGACGGCCCCTGTGCCCGCTCCTCCCAGTGCGGCCCCCGGCCCCCCGCGGCCCCGCCCTCCGCGCCCTCGCCCTCCGCCACACAAAGTGCAGTGTCCGCGGTCCAGGCACAGATCCCATTAGCAGCCCCTCGCCTCTTCATGGCTGGAGAGGGCTGAGAAAGGGTCCCAGCTGGTTGCCCCTTCCCTGGCGTCTCCCTGGTAACTCGCTCAGCTGGAGTCCTTTCTTCGGCCCGCTGCCCTTTTCGCTGTTGCTGCTTTTAAACTCCCCTCTGCTGAAGCCGGGATTGTCTGCTCCAGGGCCGGGCTCGCTCGCCTCCGCGTCCGTCTGGCAGCTGCCGAGTGAGGGCCCCGCTCCGAAGAATGAGGCCGGCAGGGATTAGGAGGCCAGTGGGACGAGGACGGGCCTGAGATTGACACAGGGGCCCAGCGACCCCAAGAGCACGGCTCTCTGGTGCTGCTAGCACAGCTCACTTCCACTCGCACAGCTCCTCTCAAGGACAGAGGGCGCATTGTGTCTGCACAGCACCGTCGCAGTGCCGATGCCCTCTGAGCAGCTCGATCTGGGTGGACAAGAATTGCAATCCCATAAAAAACCTAATAAAACCTGCACAGCTCAATACCAACAACACTGGGTGTGTAATGTCTGCACTGGCCAGTCCCTTCAACACTGGGTGTGTAATATCTGCACAGCTCAATCCCAGCAACACGGGGTGTGTAATGTCTGCACAGCTCAATCCCAGCAACACTGGGTGTGTAATGTCTGCACAGCTCAATCCCAACAACACTGGAGGTGTGATATCTCCACAGCTTAATCCCAAAAGTGGAGGTGTGATATCTGCACAGCTCAATCCCAACAACCCTGGAGGTGGGATATCTGCATAGCTCAATCCCAACAACACTGGGTGTGTAATGTCTGCACTGGCCAGTCCCTTCAACACTGGGTGTGTAATGTCTGCACAGCTCAATCCCAGCAACACTGGGTGTGTAATGTGTGCACAGCTCAATCCCAACAACACTGGAGGTGTGATATCTGCACAGCTCAAGCCCTACACCACTGGAGGTGTGATATCTGCACAGCTCAAACTCAACAACAGTAGAGGTGTGATATCTGCACAGCTCAATCCCAAAAGTGGAGGTGTGATATCTGCAAAGCTCAATCCCAACAACACTGGAGGTGTGATATCTGCACAGCTCAATCCCAACAACACTGGGTGTGTAGTGTGTGCACAGCTCAATCCAAACAACACTGGGTGTGTAATGTCTGCACTGGCCAGTCCCTTCAACATTGGGTGTGTAATGTGTGCACAGCTCGATCCCAACAACACTGGGTGTGTAATGTGTGCACAGCTCGATCCCAACAACACTGGGTGTGTAATGTCTGCACTGGCCAGTCCCTTCAACATTGGGTGTGTAATGTCTGCACAGCTCAATCCCAGCAACACTGGGTGTGTAATGCGTGCACAGCTCAATCCCAGCAACACTGGGTGTGTACTGTCTGCACAGCTCAATCCCAACAACACTGGAGGGTTGGTATCTGCACAGCTCAATCCCAAGAACACCGGGTGTGTAATGTCTGCACAGCCCAATCCCAGTAACACTGGGTGTGTAATGTCTGCATAGCTCAATTCCTACAACAATGGGTGTGTAATGCGTGCACAGCTCAATCCCAGCAACACTGGGTGTGTAATGTCTGCACAGTTAAATCCCAACAACACTGGAGGGTTGGTATCTGCACAGCTCAATCCCAAGAACACTGGGTGTGTAATGTCTGCACACCTCAATCCCAGTAACACTGGGTGTGTAATGTCTGCACAGCTCAATCCCAGCAACGCTGGGTGTGTAATGCGTGCACAGCTCAATCCCAGCAACATTCGGTGTGTAATGTCTG
Source organism: Lissotriton helveticus (assembly GCF_964261635.1). Taxonomy (NCBI): domain Eukaryota; kingdom Metazoa; phylum Chordata; class Amphibia; order Caudata; family Salamandridae; genus Lissotriton; species Lissotriton helveticus. Next base: position 1,794,948,825 of record NC_136065.1, read on the forward strand.
CACTGGCCAGTCTCTTCAACACTGGGTGTGTAATGTGTGCACAGCTCAATCCCAACAACACTGGGTGTGTAATGTCTGCACTGGCCAGTCCCTTCAACACTGGGTGTGTAATGTCTGCACAGCTCAATCCCTACAACACTGAAGGGTTGATATCTGCACAGCTCAATCCCAAGAACACTGGGTGTGTAATGTCTGCACAGCTCAATCCCAGTAACACTGGGCGTGTAATGTCTGCACAGCTCAATCCCAACAACACTGGAGGTGTGATATCTGCACAGCTCAGTCCCAACAACACCGGGTGTGTAATATCTGCAAAGCTCAAACCCAACAACAGTGGAGGTGTGATATCTGCACAGCTCATACCCAACAACACAGGAGGTGTGATATCTGCACAGCTCATGCTCAACAGTGGAGGTGTGATATCTGCACAGCTCATACCCAACAACACTGGAGGTGTGATATCTGCACAGCTCAGTCCCAACAACACTGGAGGTGTGATATCTGCACAGCTCAATCCCAACAACACTGGAGGTGTGATATCTGCACAGCTCAATCCCAACAACACTGGAGGTGTGATATCTGCACAGATCAGCCTGAACAAGAACCTCATAAGAGAGGCACAACTCAATGCCAGGAACATGAGCAGGTAATGTCTGCGCAGCTGAATCCTAAGAGGTACATCCTAAAATCTGCACAACTCCACTCCTACAACAAGCTTCATTCCTACAACATCCTCAGTCCTTACAACATACTCCATCCCTACACAGTGACGGCTGGTGGACTTTGAGACTGGTGAGGCGTATGCAGGACGAATCAACGTATGTGAGCGCAGCAAGCGAGCCCGACGGCAATAAGGAGGGGTTCACTGGGTTAGATGCAGACTTCATACATACAACGTGGAGTTGGCCCATGTTAGAGAAATATATTGGAGACAGTGCTCAAATCCCTAAATGCACCCACAGGTTTGTCCACGCCCAGAGAGGTAGGACAGTGTTAGGTCGTATTCCAGTGATAAAGAATCTGAGGAGGAAATTTCTTCTGCTGGGGCTCATACTCGCCTAATGCAGAATTGCCATTAGGTGGATGTCCCCGGTAGCCGCTATGACTGAAAAATAGCTGAATGGGCGAATGCAGAAAAATGTCACATGCGCAAAACACGCAGGGACAATAAACTTGCAGATGATTTACAGGCCTGCGTGTCGATTCTCTCCGGACTATTGGACCCCCCTGATGCACTACCCCCTGAGCAAGATTGTGGAAGTAGGTAGGGGAACACACACTGATCAACTGCTAGGGGCACTAATGGAAGCATCATTTGAATGTAGAATGTATCTTTATTTTGCCTTAGCTCTGTATATGGTGCAATGTATGATGTTTGAAAATACCCAAAGTTATGGGTTGGGGAACTGGGATTACAAATGTCTTTGTAATTCAGTACAGTACCCTGTACGGCCGTAACAGTATTTTATTATTTTTTCATTCATTGTACAAGTGCCAATAAAAACTCCCCCCCCCCCCCCAAAAAAAAACCAGTTTGTTTCACTGAACGTTAAGCTCCAAATTGTTCACAGGCACCCCGCCCATATTGCACACGTTGGTTTTCCCCTGTGAAATTGATTTAAATATAAATAAATGGGCCATACCTGCCATAAACAGCATCCAGGTATCCGCTCAACCATTGATTCCCACCTCAACAATCGCAGACTGACAAATGTGCATGTACCACAGCAAGCCACCAGCCGCAACAAACTACTGTGTGCCTTTGGTGAGGTCACCACAGCATCACCTACTACCAGTAACAAACGCTCCAGTCCGTACACTGGATAAATACAATACAGCACATCTGGGAAGCCGCCCACGAGATGAATACTTGTTTGAGACCAACACCTCCAGATTTAATCATTTTCAACCCTTCTAAGGTGGGTGAGAGTGGCCTGAATCAAATAAAACAACTCACCAATACTGGACAAAGCAAGACCATGGAGGACACAGCACCAAATAAAGCAAATGTTGGCTACCACTGAGAGCCAGAAAAGAGATACACAAGCTTCATAGCCTGCAGTGCCCGAGGGGCTAGATCACACGCACATCGACGTCAACCAAGACATAGTAAAAAGTAAAATGCTTCATAATGCTGATAAAACATGCCTATTAGTATGATGAGACTGATAACAAGTTACATTATCCTATCAGCGGCCCCTTTGAGGCTCCATCGACTGGGATGGGCACACATTTCAGCGAGGGCTCTCTGCCTGAACGCTGTTATATATTTCTAGGTAATCGACGAGGGCAGATCAATAAAGGAGTCTAAGTTTATTGCCATCCGGGCTAGGGGTAGCCGGGCCTCTCTTGACTCCCCAGAGCCTCTGCTGCTAGTGATGGCTCGCCGTTCTCTCCTTTAACATCCGCAATAATCTACACATCGCGACACTGACTATCGCATCACCAACACACAGAGTTGGTAGAGAGCTACTGGGGAGTTTCATTACCACGCACATTAGTTTATGTCTTCATGAGTGTTCTAAGGCTGGTTCTAAACTACGAGCGTCACTTTGCCTTTCACAAACATTTTGGGATATCACGGCTACTCCAGTCGCGGCTCGCGGGGGTGGGGGGGAGCGGGTAATTAAATAGAAAATTGAAAACTTACCTCACAGCCGGTCCACGCCACCTCTGCTCCCCTTGGCGCCTTCATGAACGGCACTGGAGCGGACTGGCGGCCCCTCTCAGCCAATCCTGGCACTGCCAGCCGTGCCAGGATTGGCTTGGGGCACAGGTTACTCTTCGCCCGCAGCATGCCCATTAGGAGCCCAAAGGGCACCTAATGGGCATGCGCAAAAAAGTGCAAACACAAGTGCGCATGAGTGGGCACAGGTAAAAAATTCGCCCTCCGTTCCCACTTATGCGCACTTGTGTTGCTGCCTGTTGCCCTGGTGACAATCATGTCAGTCAACATGATGCCAGACCGCCCACCCCTACAGAATGTGAAGGGGGTGGGCAGTCTGCGTCATGCATCTGACTGATATGATTGTCAGTTCTCCCTCTACCTCTTTGAACTTAAGTAAACGGATTCAGTTTACTTAAGTTCAAAGACGCCGAGGGAGCTGTGGGTGGGGGGGCTACGCCCCCATGCCCCAATGGACCCACCGCGCCTGTCCCTACAACATACTCCATCCCTACACCCTGCTCTTCCCTTCAAAACTGGGCATATAATGTCTTCACTGTTCAATTCCAACAACGCCCTCATATAATCCGCGCAGCTCAGTCCCCGCAAGACTCGGTGTGTAATGTCTGCACAGCTCAATCCTCCCAACAAGAACCTATAGGTTCTATACATATAAATCCGAACAAGATGTCCTAAAAATATCCAATATCCCAAAAGCACTGGCTTTGCTCAAGCCTACATGGGACATTGACCACATCGATGGCCCTGCACCGCTTTCTTCGCTCTTTCCCTTCACTATCCCTGGTAACACCGTGGTACGTGCTCCACACATCACTGGCCCTGCTGCGCCTGCATGGCTCTTTCCCCATCACTATCCCTGGTAACACTGGGGTAAGTGCTCCACACACCTGCCTGGCTCTTTCCCCATCACTAGCCCTGGTAACACTGGGGAACGTGCTCCACACATCTCTGGCCCTGCAGCGACTGCATGGCTCTTTCCCATCACTATCCCTGGTAACACCGGGGTATGTGCTCCACAGATCGCTGGCCCTGCCGCGCCTGCATGGCTCTTTCCCCATCACTAGCCCTGGTAACACGGGGGTACGTGCTCCGTACATCGCTGGCTCTGCCGTGCCTGCATGGCTCTTTTCCCATCACTAGCCCTGGTAACACCGGGATACGTATCTACACATTGCTGGCCCTGCCGAGCCTGCATGGCTCTCTCCCCGTCACTATCCCTGGTAACACGAGGTATGTGCTCCAACCATCAGTGGCCCTGCCATGCCTACATGGCTCTTTCCCCTTCACTATCCCTGGTAACACCGGGGTACGCATCCACACATCGCTGGCCCTGCCACGCCTGCATGGCTCTTTCCCTGTCACTAGCCCTGGTAACAGTGGGGTATGTGCTCCGTACATCGCTGGCCCTACCGCGGCTGCATGGCCCTTTCCCCATCACTAGCCCTGGTAACACCGGGATACGTATCCACACATTGCTGGCCCTGCCGCGCCTGCATGGCTCTTTCCCCATCACTAGCCCTGGTAACACCGGGATACGTATGCACACATCGCTGGCCCTGCCGCACCTGCCTGCATGGCTCTTGCCCCATCACTATCCCTGGTAACACCGGGGTACGTGCTCCACACGTCAGGGAGGAGTGGCTTGCACCACTCTGAGTGCCCTGACTGTTTGGCCGACCAAAGCTGTCATGCGCACTCTACATACAGCCTACATAGAGAAAATGGCCTCCCTACAGGCGCCCGGCTGGGCGCCGTCCGGAACTCTACACTAATCTCAACACTGTCATTGCAGCGTTGTGATTGGCTTACAGGAGGGAAGGGAGCATGCTTGTTCCTGTTCACCCCGTGCATACCGATCCGCGACTGTCTGATTGTCTATTACTTTTATGTATGCTCTTTAAAGGTGAATACTCAAGATGTTCTAACGAACTTTTGCTTTATACATATTTTAACACCACAAAGCGATAACATAGGCCTACAAAATCTGCTCCAACTGGTGACTGCATAAAATACATTCTCTCAGCTGTATTGTAAGCTGCCGATATACGTGGTTTAAACATTTGCACGCGCTCGTTATTCCACACAGTGCGCATCTGTTAGGTTTTATTCGTTTCAAACACGAGCCAGGGGGAAACGTTTTATTGAATGATGCAGGATGACGTTAAGGGGGGAGAGAAAATGAGAGAAAGGGTGAAGGACACAATGAAAGAACTTTATAAATAAATAAATAAATGACACAAATGCCGTAGAGGAGAGGGAGAACGAGAACATGTGGAGGAGAGAAGTAAAGCAAGCATGAACCGGAGACGGAATGACAGAGATAGGTGGCGGTAGAGAGAGAGTTAGGTAGCATGCAAGACTTAATGAGCAAGTCGTTTTAAACATGTTTCAGGCATGCTCAGGGAGAAGTCCCTAATTTAAAACGTGTTGATTGTTGTTTTATTGAATACAAATCAAATGCACGGATATTAATATTTATATATTCGTTATCAAAGCAGCTTGGTATGTTTTAATCAACATTTATTTAAATGTATATATTTTCTTTGGTTTGCTATGTATTTTGATGCATGAGGCACGAGGCAGTTCTCTTGATCGCTCGGCTATTGCTCTTAGAACCAAGCTTAACATGTTGTCCAGCTCACCCCAACAATTCGCTGGCTTGTCCACCTCTGAATGAAAGCACTATTTACTCGCATACCCACACGGTGTGCTTGCTGCCAGGCAATACAGTTTCAGTTTCAGTTTGTTTATTTATTTCGAAGGTTAAAAACCATCATGAAAATACATCACAGTAAAATACATGATCACAAACTTTCTCGACAACATATCATTATTTAAAAAAAAAAAAAAGGAGGAAAAAGGGGCATCACATTTAAAAAAGAAGAGTTTTTGAAAGTAATAGGACCAAAGTGCAGATGGCATACAGAAGCCCCGAATCACATAATAAAAACCTCCCTTGCCAACCAATTCAACAGCCCCTAGTGTTTCTCAATTTAAAAGCGATTTTAAGAAAGCTTATAATGGCACATAGGGTTCGCATTTCAGTGGCTCTTTGCAGATACAGTAATGCAGATTTGGCATGGATAATTTTTGAGTCTTTTAAAATCCCTACTAAAAATCTATGACGAGGTGTTTTAAAAAAAGGACACAATAATACAAAATGAAGGGTGTCCTGCTGAGACCTATTGTCGCAGCCGCAGGCACCCTTCTGCTCAATTGTTGAAGTAAACCCTGATGGATGAGCTAAATTGTGGTGCAACAAATTGAGCCTAAAACGAGTCATTAAAAACCTCTCATGCTGACTGTGCAATAAAAAGAGGTAAGGTTCCATGCCAACTTGATTCAAGACTAGCGAGTGAGCAACTACCGAGGATTTAATAGAGTCAAGCTCCCTCCTCCTGCCACTAAATTTGTCTAGCAATTGCCCTTGTACCGAGTGACTGGTGTATATGTCCACCAGGGATGGATCCAAAAATAGTCTCTGTTCATCTATTTCCCCCAGGGTATCTTTAATGTATTTCAGCCAGGGGATTTGGAGGCACTTTTCTTTCGTCAGACAATCCTGGATAATCTGTCTGGATAGTTCCGCATTGGGATTTAGCCAAATTTTGATCCAGGCCAGTATGGGTCTCAATCTAATCAAGTCCGCTATATATGTTATTCCCAGCTCATTGTGTGTTACTGCAGCGGAGGTGCTCAGCGGAAGTTTTAACAGTTTTTTTAAAAATTTCTCTTCCTCGCTTTGGATTAGTTGAGCATCTCTGAAGCCCCAGACTTCAGATCCGTAAATAGTCTTTGAGATGCTGACTGATCTGTACAAAGTCAACACCTGCTCTGGGGACCACCTTCCCATTCGACGAGCAAAGTTTAATATGGCTCCATTAGCTGAGACTAGTCTCCTCGCCCTCTCCTCTACCAACGGGGCGAACTTTAGCTTCTCGTCGAATAAAAGACCCAGATATGGGAATGTTTTGACACTGTCCAAGACATGATCCCCCAGTTTGAATGCGAATTTCTTCTTAGGTTTCTTCCCCACTATCATGATGAAGGATTTTGTCATGTTTACAGATAAGTCCAATTTCCTCATGAAATCTGCGAAACCCTTGATTAGGAGCTGCAGACCGACCGCCGTCCGGGCTAGGAGGACGGCGTCATCGGCGTACAAAAGTACTGGCAGGTGACGTAAGCCCACCTTTGGGCAATCAGTTCCCAATGCTATAAGGTCGCTCTCCAGGCCGTTTATGTAGAGGGAAAACAAAAAAGGTGCCAGGATACACCCCTGCCTGACCCCGCCCGAGCACAGGAAGGGATCGGTACTCACCCCCCCCGCACTGTAGCGGACCTTGGCAGTGGTGTTCCAGTGAAGTTCCCTCAGGATGTTGATAAGATCCGGGTCAATTCCCAGGTTGGACATGATCGACCATAGTTTGGCTCTGTTAACATTGTCAAACGCCGCTGCTAAGTCCATGAACCCCATATACATGGTGCCTTCAGACGCCTTAGTATACTTAGCAGTGAGCAGGTACAGGTTGAGGCAGTGGTCGGTGGTTGATCTCCCCGTTCTGAACCCATACTGAGTGTCCACCAAGATGTTATGGGTGTTCGTCCAGTCCAGTAGGCGATTGAGAAGTGCCCTCCCCAGTACCTTGGCAGAGACGTCGATAAGCGAGATTGGTCTATAGCACTGCGGGCTGTCCCTACAGCCTTTCTTGTAAATCAGGACAATCACCGCAGTGGACCATGATCTCGGCAGGCCCGTTTTGATGGCTGCATTCAGTACTCTCATTACCATTGGGGCCCAAAGGTCCGTGTTGCTAAGATATAGATCCGGGGGGGTTCCATCTGGACCAGGGGCTTTGTTTCGTGTTAACCCTAGGATTGCCTTCAGAACTTCGTCCATGGATAATTCGAATTTTTCCGCCCTTGGCCCCCTCCATATTCCGTCACCAATGTCTACATCCTGCTGGTTGTAAAGGGATTTAAAATAGGCAATCCATTGTTCCGGCAGAATGTTTGAGCTGATGACTGGGGAGCTTGAATCGTGAAAACATGGTTTATTTATAATTTTCCAGAACTGGATATAGTCCTTGTTTTCGCCGGCCTCCCTTAAGTCTGCCCAGATTTCCTTTTGGAGGGTGCTTTTTCTGATCTTAACCTGGGTTTTATAGTTCAGTCTACAGCGAGTGATTTCATTTTTGTCCCTTGGTGTCATTTTCAGGCTCTGTTTTAAGTCTCTTAACGCTTTAGAGCAGTTGGCATCAAACCATCTGGGCGTGGATTGCAGGTTTACGGGCTTCTTGGTTGTCAGGAGTTTCTCTATGATTTTAGTTAAGGATTCAAACGCATCTACTACTCCTCTGCCCTCTATTGTAACATCTAGACAGGCCTCTATGTGATCTTTCCCTTCACTAACTAATTTAGCATAAAAATCTTGGGGGTTAATCACTGACCACCTTAGGCGTCTCCCTCGATCTGTTGGTTGGATTTCTGCTTGTTGGATCACCCCTGGTGCTTTAATAAAATCATTCCCTTTAATTTCTGTTATAATAGGGTTGTGGTCGCTAAAGGGACTCCACTCTGTCCTGGTATTTATGATCCTTTCCCTAGCCCAGGTGGATATCACAACGTAATCTATTATAGAACCCCCGCCTTTACCCTTAAATGTTGGTATTGGCGATTCACCTGCTTTATAAGCGGCTAGATCCATGACCTTAGTGAGGGCAAAGTTGTCTAATAGCTTCATCAATAATCTGCCCTCTTTAGTATGTGAGAAGTGGGGGCCCTTTTCTAGAGGGCAAGCTGACCAATCGGAAGTTAAGGGGAGTAATTTGGGACATAGATGGCAATTAAAATCCCCCATCAACAGGACAGTTGGTTCAATCCCCGTCGTCCTTTGATCTAATTCCTCGATTAGACAGCTCTCCAACTGCTCTAAGGTTGGGTAATTTCCCTCCACCGGTCCGGAATTGTAGAAATTCACAAACAGTAGACACTCCCCCTGAAGAGTAAGTCTAACTGCTTGTAAATTATCTGAGGGGCAATCGGTATATGACCAGGAACCTTTCAGGTCTAAGTCTGCATATAAAACTAAGCCTCCCTTTGCTCTTCCCGAGTTTGTACCCTGTGCGGGTTTAAAAAAACATTTGTAGCCCTCCAATTGACATGGACCCGAATCTCTTGCCCATGTTTCCTGGAGCGCTATCAAATGAAAACATTTAATAAATTCTAGCCATTCCTTGTTTTTTAATTTGGCTTCCAGCCCTGCAACATTCCAAGATAGAATGGTCAGGCCCTCCCGCTTTCCTGTGCCTCTTGTCTTATGGGTTTCAGTTGCTCTCACCACCCCATCTGATGGTGAATCCAATGTAGTTGTTTTTTCCTTTTCCCTCACGGGCCGGGGTGAGTCTAGTCCCCTAGTTAATATACTCTCCTCGCTCCCCCCTATAATCCCTACTTGTGGGCCAAGATAACTACTAATGGCCGGGCTTCCTATAAAGTTCTTTTTAGTGGGTGGAGTGAATTTGAGTCAATCTATGTCCTCTAAAGATTGAAATGGGTCATATCTATTTCTCCATTGAGGGTAATCACGATGGGAATGGGGCTGTTCGAGGTGGCTTACTAGTCTAGGTCTATATGGGCGCTGTGATCTAACCAGCGTCCATCCTCCCTCATCCTCCACACGATTGTTATTTCGTGTCCTTGGGTAGAAATATCCAAGTGAGAGAGCACAAATCGTGCTTGTTTGGTTCCTATTGGAGTTCTTCAGGATGTACTCTACCAGACTAGTGTCCGTGAAGTTTGCGGCTATACAGTCTCCTCTAATATCTTTCTTTCTCCCCCCAACCCATTTTACCCTTCTTACGCTTAGAATCTCTCCTCTTTCCCCACTATTTAAGGGTCTGTGGATGTTCAACCATTTGGAAATTTTTGAGAGCAATTGTTGGTGTGTTTCTCTTTCGTTAGGCCTATTTTCGGGAACCCCTGCAAAGATTATTACAAAGGGATTTGCCTCGGGAGGTAGATCTAAGTGTGGTGCCTGAGTATTGGTGTTGTCAAAGGGACTTTATAACAGTAGTTGTAATTCCCTTCTCTCTGCGGGCGCTCATCTTGTCTCCATTGCATTAGTGGTTGTATGGGAGGTTTCTCCCTCTGCGTGTTATTCGCACCTTGGTTTTGTCTCCCTCTAGAGTTGTCATTTGTACCCCCTTTGGAGTTTTGGACAGAGTTGGGGGCCTCATGAATCTGGACTATAGCCTGTTGGACATGGCTAACACAGTTGTTATTTTGGGCCCTCTTTGTGTTTGCCTTATCATTTGTGATTTCCTCCGTCAGTTGTGGATGGTCAGCGGAAGTTTTTACAAGTGCGTGTTCTAATGCCTTAGAATGTTTGGAGAGCTCACACATTATTTTGTCTACCTTGCTTATGATGGGTTTTAATTGTGCCGCAATGAAGGATTCTAACTGTTTTTTAATATCTATTACTACTTGCTCAATCCACCCTGGTGGAATAATGTCTACTCGGGGATTATTTTCTAATAAATTATATTCTTGAAGGCTTATTGGGGAATTGGTTCTTGGGGGTGCTTTCCTCTGCCTCTGCTGACCCTTATTCCTCCCCACTCGCTTCCTTGCTTTCCCGAGGGGCCGTGTCAATAAGTTCCGGGGATTCTAGCCCTGAGGTTTGGGCACAAGGGACATACACTGTGTCATAATTTGGGTGTGACACACTGCCCTGGGTGTTTAAGCTATCAATCAGAGAAGCGTCTCTGGGGGGTGTTTGGGTAATGGCATTCAGAATGGGCGAGGAGGATAAGCTCCGTTCCATTCGTTCAATTTCCCCTGTAACTTTTTTTAGCATTAGGTCAATTGCTGTAGGTTTGTTCCCCTTTGCATGGGCTGCCTCCTTTATTTCCCCCCGTGTTGGCTTAGGGGTTGTTCTCTTGGAAGGCTTAATCCCGGTCGAGCGTGTGTTGGGGTGAGTGGACATCGTTCCCCTGTGGTCTCCTTCCTTGTCGCCACAACAATGTGCGGCGTTGGTGTCTGCCAATCCTCCTGCGTGCTACCGTGGGGGTTTAGCGAGTAATCTTTCAAGGGCTCCTCTGCCCTAAGAAAATCCCCTATGGCCAGAGTACAGTACCTGTGTATAGTATCATAGACGTACAGGCCAAGGGGGGTGGCCCGTCCCGTCCCTCGTCGTCCCCGGACGGCCACAGACGGCCCGCCCTCTGCCCGGGCTCCGCCCGGTGCCGCCCGCGCGCGTCCGCGATGCGGAGGCGGCTGTCTGTTTTTATGCGCCTCCGTTCGCGCCAAGCAGGAAGTGGGCGGCGATCTCCCAGGGCAGGCTGGGAGCTGTAGTCTCGACCCCGCTCCGCGGCCGAGCGATGTCAGCAGCTCGCCTTCGGGGGAGACCACAGCGTCAGGAGCCCTGCTGTGCCCAAATGCCCAATGAGTTCGGTGATGAAAGATGATCAGGTAAGCTGCGAGCCCCCTCGCAGCGCGTCACCACAGGTCTGATGTTTGGCGTTCCCGCTCCTCTATGGGGGCTGTCTGTTTTTATGCGCCTCCGTTCGCGCCAAGCAGGAAGTGGGCGGCGATCTCCCAGGGCAGGCTGGGAGCTGTAGTCTCGACCCCGCTCCGCGGCCGAGCGATGTCAGCAGCTCGCCGTCGGGGGAGACCACAGCGTCAGGAGCCCTGCTGTGCCCAAATGCCCAATGAGTTCGGTGATGAAAGATGATCAGGTAAGCTGCGAGCCCCCTCGCAGCGCGTCACCACAGGTCTGATGTTTGGCGTTCCCGCTCCTCTATGGGGGCTGTCTGTTTTTATGCGCCTCCGTTCGCGCCAAGCAGGAAGTGGGCGGCGATCTCCCAGGGCAGGCTGGGAGCTGTAGTCTCGACCCCGCTCCGGGGCCGAGCGATGTCAGCAGCTCGCCGTCGGGGGAGACCACAGCGTCAGGAGCCCTGCTGTGCCCAGCAAGGAAGGACTTAAACCAATTGAACACCGCTCCCCTCAGCCCGATCTCCTTAAGTCTGCACAGCAGTCCGCTGTGGGGAACGGTGTCAAAGGCCGCCGACAAGTCCAGCATAACCAGCAAGGCCTTACCTCCCGCGTCCAGGTCCAGGTCCAGCATAGAGTCTAAAGAGTTAATACATCTGATGGTATTTTTAAAATTAGTCCTGATTTGTATGCAACATGCATGTGCAAGTCTTGCATGCATTATTCTTTCTTAACAATGTTAGGCAATTTTCTATTAATGAAATATTAGCTTCTAAATGTGTAATTATGATTGTATTGTATGTATGTGGTGTGGTAATAAAGCAAAGAATGGCTCCATGAACAAAATTAGAGCTCAGTGGCTTTTATAGTAACTCTCAATGCTTCAGATCCTCTTGTTTCATGGTGCAGTCCTTCACTGGGTGAGGAGAGCTCAGGATTTTATCCTTCACATGTCCTTTATTTTTTACAGAAAAGACAACTCTCAGATCCAAAATGCTTTGTTTTCTATTAGCTTAGTGCACTGTCACTGCGGGTAGTAGGTTAACCTAGGGGCATATTACCAACGATTAGCGATATTTATCGCTAACGAGGCTTAGCAACGAATTTTTTAACGCTAAGCATCGCCAAATGAGAGATTATCGCTGGAAAACCAACGATAATCTCTTGAAGTTTGGCGTTAGCTTGATGATAGAGGCTCACAAACTTAGCCATGATATCCACCTTCCATAGGATATCATGGCTAAGTCAGGAGAATACCAGGTGTAAAAAAAGCAGCGCTAACCGCGGTTAGCACTGCTTTTTTTATCACTAACAGGGTTAGCGAAATCCTTGATAATAGGAGAAATGTGGCTTAACAACATTTCCCCTATTATTTTTCTCTGGAACGCCCCCTTTGCATCTCATTAGAGATGCAAGGGGAAGCGTAGAGAAAAAGGGTGCTAAGATGCGAATTTGCGTGTTAGCACCCTGTTGCTGATAGGGAGATAATTTTATCTCCGCTTTCTTGGCTTTTAAAGCCAAAAAAGCGGAGATTCCTTGATAATATGCCCCATAGTTCTTTTATTTCAGCTTACCCACAATTTAAATCATTTCTTCAGTTTACTGACTTTATTTATTCTTCATCATCAGTACCACTACCAATGTCATCACACCCACTATTAAGATCACAACCAATCCTGTAAAAGAGTTTGAACACATATACCTAGGTGTATGCAAAGGTCAGCCTGTTTCTCTAAATAACCCTAACATACTCCTTCCTGCTGTGTTCAGATGCATTATTATGTCTGTCGTGTTAGATATACAAAACATAGGGGCTGATTTATATTTAGACAAATGACCCATGGGTCCACCATGAGAACGGAGTAAATTACTCCATCACTATGGTGGCGAGGCCACCCACCTAATGTATAGATGACCGCAAAGCAGGGGGTCACAATGCATTTTACTGTTTGCCACAGGGCAGCTTTGGAAAGACACATCCATGTAGAAAACAGTATTATTTTTTCCTTTTCTTTTTGAAAGGGAAAAAGGTCATGTGATCCGCACCATGGGAGGCTTCTCCCGCGGCAGGTGGAGCATTCTAACAGTTTTACTGATCTTTACCGCCAGGTTTTAAATTAACAAATATCCACCCATCTAATTGGGAGGTGGCCATTTCTCTGATGGCCCTTACTCCCCAGGGCACCACAGTGGAGACAGAGTACTCTCTGCCATGACCAAACTTAAAGTCCACCCGCAATTACATTTGGTGGGCGGACTACTATATTGGTGGGAAGGGAACTCTGTTGCGACAGATTACCCTCTCTCCCAATATATAAAACAGGCCCCTAGTTTCTAACCCTTCAACAAATGAATGTGGAGATGTTGGTTTTAATGTTTGTGCTTTCTCCTTGCACCATATGCAACACAAGCTTCATAATAATCACTTAATGAATCTAAGATTCTAGCTTTTTTCAGCAACAATGAGATTCTGCTTGTCCCTTTAGAGAGATTTGCATAAACGAGTTTGTTAGTATCTGGCCACCAGAGTGCAGTTATCACTTCTTGAGTTGGCAGAAGTAGCAAGTGACTAAAAGATTCAACCGATTCACACAGTCACGAAATATGTTAGACCTGTGTTACGTGAACACAGTTTTACTCACATATTATAATATAGGACACATTTGTCATCATTTAAATAATCTGTTTTTGTGACATCTTAAGTTTGTAAATATCACAAGCAGTTGTTGTGCTACATTCATTATGAGAATGTTTTGCTTATATAGGAGTGATGTTTCTAGTTTGAACAGTCTTTTGTATTTAAGTACACAGCTTGTTCTTTGAACAGTCACCACATTGAATACATATTTCCCCAAAGATATTTCCGGAATGAGATTCCTAATTGTGTGTTCCAGCAGCATCTTTATTTATAAGACACCCTTCAAACTACAACATAATAATAGGTATTGTAATTAGTCCATGTATTAACTATTTAATACTTGTTTTTTTCTTTTGGAGAAAGGTAATAATTCAAGCTCCTGCACAAAAATCAAATTATATGTAAACCTTTTTTGCTTAGTATTTTCTGATGGTCACTCAGATTATATAGAAAGCATATTTCAAAATCATTAACCAGGTTCCATATAACACTCTGTCATTAATAGCTTGAACTTGTTTTTGCTCTTATTTATATTTTTTAGCATGTTTAGCTAAACAATCGAAGCCATTTTTTAAATTGAGAATATTTTCTACATTATCATTCTTAAACCACTGTCAATTAATATAAATGTTCCTGAATATCTTCTGCATCAATTTCTCTTATCCTATAGCTTCTGTAGCATATTAATGTGTCATGGCCACAGCAGTTAGTGCAATCACATAATTCTTTTTTGTTCTTTTAGGCCATGGGGAATCGCAAACATTTGCCCAGGGCCACAAAGTATGGTCTGTGTTGTGACCGAGGGCCGCACTAATGCCAGCAGAGTGGCGGTAGGGGTTCTGGGTGAATAAGGGGTGGTGTAAGGAGGTCTAAAAAAAATTAAATAAACGGGCAAGCATTTATTTGAAGGTTAACTAAAGTTAAGTGGTGCAGGACACCACCGTAGTTACTTCATAACTTAATTGCAAATAAATGTTTACCCGTTTATTTAAAAAAAATTCTGAATGTTAGTGCTCAGCAAGTAAACAGCAGCTCGTGTTGATGTTCACCAGCGGGGGTCGTATGTAAAGTTAAAGAGGGCCGCAAGCACCCCCGGGCCGTACTTTGAATATCACTTAGAGAAAAGCATACACTGTCATATTGTGCAGCTTCTAATCAAAATCATTTACCCATCCCTGACAGTCTTTATGCATAGTACAAATGTCAGCATCAGCTTTTTCTAGTCCAGTCCAGGAGTAAATATCTCATAGTATATACTTGGTCAGCTCCCACCATTAGCACAACTTTACCCCCACTCAATGGGAATTCCCTTGCCGTCAGATGTACAATAAGGGCTAAGCATCCTTCTCTGATTCTCTGTCCATTTCTCACAAAGACTCAATCATGGTACTAAACAATAAGGGCTAATCCTTTGTATCTGTTAAGCGCTCATAGGATTGTAAAAATTCACTAGTACGTTAGTCCGTCTCTGGTTACATTCTATGTGTGATTGTGTCTTGTTTCAGGAGACAATTACTAAACAACACTAATAATCAATTCACACATAAACAAATTCGCATTTATAAAAGAAAGAGGAAAGAGAAAAAGAAACAAGGAGAACCATGAATCAGATAAATCAGAAAAAATCAATAGAAAAATATCACAAATTTATTATAAATATATAGAATCAGATAAGCACGCTCAGATAAATATTTGCTGGTATACAAAACAATACATCACAGAAAGACCAGACAGGGTGGCAAACAACAAATATGTTACCAAAAAGATACAACATATACAAGGATTATGTGTCCTTTGAAATTGATTGGCCACATATGCGTCGACGACGTTTCAACCGCTGTTTAGTTGTGCGGTCATCATCAGGACAAAATGGTTCACTGAGCGTCAAGCAATTTCTGTAATTACAAATGCATTTATCAGAATTACTATGTTGGACTCCCTGGGAAAAAAGGAAAAAGAGACGAAAAGAAAAGAGAAGAGGATCCTATTGTTTTAGTTAAAGGATTTCAGCCAAACTCACCAGAGAAGAAAGGGAGAAAGAAAAAAGTTGTCATCCACCTCTCTAGTGAAAAAGGCTGCCAACACCTAGGGCCTCATTTATGAGGCCGTGCGTCACTTTTACGCCGCTGGTGCGTCACTTTTTGTGACACACCAGTGGCGTAAAAAATGCGCCATGTTGCGCCATATTTACAAAGTGATGCATCTAGGTAGATGCGTCACTTTGTAAACCCCTGCGCCACATTATACCTGCGCCAGGTATAATGTATGCAAAGGGGGAGTTTTGACGCAAGAAAGGGTCGTAGAAGTGGCGCAGTGAAATCTATAAGATTTCACTGCGCCACTTCTAGGACTGAAATGTGTCAAGATCTTACGCCTGCCTCACAGCAGGCGTAAGACTGATGCAGGCCCTTTCACATGGGGCTTGCCCCATGTGAAAAGACACATTGCTGAAGTTGCGTCACTTTTGTGACACACTCCAGCAATGCATCACTTTTGCGCCTACAGATACGTCAGAAATACTGACGTATCTGTAACTCCTTGCGACATGATGCGTCATACTGTAAATATGACGCATCATTGGTGTCGCAAGGAGGGCGCAATGAAAAGTGACGCATCGCTGTTTTCACGCAGCGATGCGTCACTTTTCATAAATGAGGCCACAAGAGTTTATTTATTTGAAAAAAATCACCTGTATTAAAATTACGATGTGAGCGATCACATTAATTAAGAAGCGCTCTCAAGGAAAGTTCATATCCACAGTCTGCTGTAAACAAAAAACTCAGATACATAGCCAATCTAAATTCATAGGGACATCTACAGAAGTCATTGCGATGACCACTTACTTAAAAGCGGTAATCAATACCAGGAAGTAAGGTATCTGCTTCAAAACTTCGTGTTCATGCAAGAAATGCGAATTTGTTTATGTGTGAATTGATTATTAGTGTTGTTTACTAATTGTCTCCTGAACTGTTGTTAGGAATACATATTGGCTGCCCCTGGTTCAGGTTGGTGGGTTGCTCCTGTAGTTGTTCACGATTTGAGCACAGTCGGTTGACTGTGAGGGCTGTTTTGGCCTTGATATGTTGCCTAAGTAAAGATGGCCAATATCGATGCCCCTACTTATTCAGAGGAGTACATTTTAAGAATAAAGAATGGTCCGTCACTGCTGGGATCAGCGGTGACACAACCTGTAGTTAATGAAGCCCAAGCATTACTTGATGAGCTGGAACAATGTCGGAAAAACATGTACGAACTACACTACATGCCCTGATGATGACGGAGTATCTAAAAAAAGACGTGATCCCGATGGGCTTACAGGTGCGGAATGTACCTGTAATATTTACTAATGACCCGAAGTTTAGAAAGGGGTTTAGCCATATCGGCGTTACATGCTCACGTCATTGGCTAGTACAGGGCATCAACACTGCCATGGAACATAGCAAAAAAGAATTGGAAATCATTGGATTTAGAAAAACGTCTGTCAGAAGGGAATGTAGTTGCTGATGCTAAGGCAGCACTTGAAAAGGTCATCAAAACCATCGATGAATTTGAAAAAATTGAACGTAATAAAAAAAAACACAAGATTCAGAAAGACATAACTAATTTCGGCCAGACTCAGTTTCATCCCTATCTGGCTGATACATTTTTAACTCAACCAAGACAACAATACTCTGATAAATACCCCACATGGGGACGGTTCAAGAGGAATAATGCAATCACATTTTCTGACTCCTCTGTGAGCTCAGCGGACGAGTCTGACCCTAACATCAATGCCTGTCCTGGTCTCTCAAATGGAAATTAAGCGCCTTTTTTAGAACAACGCGGCCGGGGAAGGGGGAAAGGGAAAACATGTGCCCCCCCACCCCAAACTCCACCCCAACAGTGGAACTTCCAAGCAGGAGAGAGACAGACACGTCGGAAATTTTATCAGTGGGGACCTCCACAATAGAGAATGTGGGTTCAAATACATCTGAGATTATTCCTATTTTTAATTTATCCAACCATTTGTTGTCTTCAGCTGAGATTTCTCTTTTGACTAAGGGACTTAGCTTTGTACCAACTGAGAAAACATGTCTATTTGAGATACAGTTGGAATTACTACAATTTTTTCGTAGGCTACGTTTGAAAGCTTTCTTTCAAAACCATACCACGTCTACAACTTGGAATTTCTCTGGATTGTGTCCTCCTTCTGTGTTTAATCCACCTACAAGTAGGATACCTGTGGAACTTTTGCCATTTGAGTCTCTGGTTTTAAAAGAAATCACAGCGTTACATAAAGATTTCGAATATATCCCCTACAACATCTCCCATCATGAGCGGAAGGCCCTGCAGAAGTTGAAGCAAAATCAAGAAGTAATTATAAAACCTGCAGATAAGGGAGGGGGGATATTGGTGCAATCTATGGATAATTATAAAGCTGAGGTAAAACGCCAATTGAGCAATGGCAATCATTATTTGACTTTGAGAACGAATCCGCTATTAGAAATTCAGGGACTTATCACCAATGTGACATCTATTGCTAAAACTGCTGGTTATTTAAGTGACAAGGAATTTGCTTACCTGAACTGCAAATCTCCCAGGACTCCTGTCCTGTATACACTTCCTAAAGTGCATAAGGACCTTAACAACCCTCCGGGCCGGCCCATAGTCTCTGGCTGTGGGTCGGTCCTGGAGCCTCTTTGTAAATACATCAACATATTTATCAAAGATTTTGCCAGCAGTACCCGCAGGTATGTGCGGGACAGTGGAGATATTATCTCCCAGCTGGAAGTGATGCAATTTTGTCCAGCCTCGGAATTGTTGGTGTGCTTGGATTTGGAATCCTTGTACACCAACATTCCGCAGCGTGAAGGCATTGAAGTTATCCGTACCATTCTGGATACTCGACCAGCGCCTGTGCAGTCCCAACTGACTTTATTGTTGAACTTTTGACTATTTCTTTGACCCGCAAATATTTTGAGTTTGACAGACATTATTATTTACAGGTGAAGGGCACTGCGATGGGGGTTTCGTACGCCCCTAATTTTGCCATACTTTTTGTTGACGATTTTGAAAAAAGGTTTAATTATGACTTCACTAACAATCCCTATTTTGACTACATACGTCATTGGCGATGGTACATTGACGATATTTTTTTCATTTGGACAGGGACTGAGTTTGATTTATCTTTGTTTTTGGACTGGCTTAATCAATGCTCCCCTGATTTGAAATTTTCTTCTAATTGCAGTAATTCCCATGTTGACTTCCTTGTTCTGACCATCTTCCCCCATGATGGGAAATTATCTACCAAATTATTCACAAAACCTACAGCCCGAAATACACTCTTGAAATATTCAAGTAACCACCCCAGCGGACTGCGGGATGGTTTGCCCTTTGGGCAGTTTTTGCGTATTCGCACAAACAGTTTTTTTAAAGAAGATTATTTCAAAGAGGCTGAAATTTTGTCAGAAAAACTTAGAAAACGTGGTTACCCACGGAAGCTAGTAAAAAGATCCATGAAGAGAGCATGGTATAACCATCGTGAGTTCTTACTTACCCCTAAAAGCAGAAAACAAACTAATTGGATTCCATGTGTAACTACATTTGGAACACGAAGTAATAAAGTTTCAGCAATTATTAGAAAGCATTGGCCATTGGTGGTGGCAACTGGCATCACACATGCACAACCTTTGTTCTCTTACAAAAGAGGAAAAAACCTCAGGGATCATCTTGTGAGGGCGGCTCTCCCGAAACCTGAAACCCCTAGTCTTACTACTCTTTGGGGGCTGAGTAAACTACTTGGGCACTACAAATATGGCGGCTGCCAAATGTGTGATTCAAGTATGAATACTAAACAATTTGTACATGGTAACATTGTACATGAACTGAAAGACTACTCTAATTGCAACACACAAAATGTTGTATACGCGATTTGGTGTCCATGTGATCTTATTTATGTTGGACAGACAACTCAAAAAATTAACACACGTCTGACACAACATAAGAGTCGCATTCGTTGCCAAACTGAGAATGCACCTTTAGTGGCCCATTATTTAGAACTGAAACATGCCCCATCAGAAATGCGTTGGCAGGTCATTGAGGTAGTGCATGTCCCTGCTAGAGGTGGTAGCATCACAGGTATTTTAAATAAAGCTGAATGCCGTTGGATGCTCTGTTGCAACAGTATAAATTGTGGTCTGAATTCAATGGAGGAGTGTCATTCTGTAACCTATGGGTAGAGATAATGTAGATATCTGTTAATGAATGTTATCTGTATTGCACTCATCCATTGTGAAGAAGATTACTTAATGTGACAATTTGACTGAAACATTACTGCTAATTTTTTAATTTGTTGTTGTTTATTTGGTTGCACAATACATTATCTATTTGTCATGATTTTGGAACATTGTATAAATATGTGTTACATATTTTGTATATGTCTATGGTTCAATATTTATAATGACTTGGACGGCCCTGTATGAATACAACTGTCTCATTTTTATACTTTAATGCCTTAAAAGTATCTTTTCTGATAACCATGGCTCCATATTCACAATGATTTTGACTGCCTTGTGTGAATATAACTTTTCTTTCTATACTAATGCCTAAAAAGTACCTCTTCTAATAACCTTTTTTCTATTTCTACTAAATAGAACACTTTTTTGAATTGGGTATGAGATGTAGGCTCAATTGACGTTCACATCTACTATCCGATTAGGTACTTTTTTGACTTGTCAAATATGGCGCCCGCACTTTGAGAGCATGCAGTCCTTTTTCGATTTTTGCTAATCGTGAGGCTATGTACAGTCACCATGTATCATGGTGCCCGCTTCTTGAAACAATCTAAGTCTTGCGTTAATTCTGGGTATGATATAGACTTAGGCTTGGCAGCCTCCACTGACGCCCGGATCCATTACCTGATCAGGTACTTTTTTTGACTTTTTTTTTCTTTTCTTGACTCATTCAATATGGCGCCTGCCCATTTAGAGCGTTTAGGGTGTGGCGAGGCACAGGCGCTGGTTTCCTGAAATGATTAAAGTTTGGTTTTTCTAAATTCTATTGTGAGGTCAGGCATAGGGATCCTATGGACTTGGTACCATGGCGCCCGTTAGTAATAATTTCCGAAGTCCTTCCTTGATTTCCATCATGGCATCATGGCGCCCGCTTGTAATAGTTTTCGAAGTCCTTCCTTGACCTCTTTACAAACAGCCATTTAAACGCTGCGCGCGTGAGCCTGGTTCACACCCCCTAACTTCGAGTGGCAGTAAGGAGTTTTCGGTAAGTGTGTGCAGGGGTGAACCCCCTTTTTTATTAACTATTCACTATGCCTTGGGCACGCGAGTTTACTAGTCATTGATCGGTCTATGGGTTTTGTCTAATATGATATGTATTGCTCGTTGGTATGTTGATGCACGTAACACCCCCCTTTTTTGTAACTCTTTGGGACTGCCCATTGCTCTTTAATTTCAAGATTGAGATGTGCCCTGAATGCATATTGTATATCTCGTACCAACCGGGTGCAGACCAGTATTTTATAACGCCCGACTTGAATTTTTGATGCACAGTTTACATCTTTGCCAACTGGTTGTAAACTACTGCTGTCAACTACTATTTTATAGCGCCTGACTTGAAACCGATTTAGTTTTTTTAGGCGTACATATCCTTAGGTGTCTTTGTACAGATATCGAAGCCAGCAAAATACGGCTATGCTGCTAATGTAAATCCATGTTTATTTATGATATCATGAGGCTGTGCCTACATTAGCCACTAAACCTTTTTTATAAATCATATCTAAAACACGTGGAGGATATACTGACTTTGTCATGTCCACAGCTTGTTTCTTGAGAGACCTTAATGGCTTCCCAGTTGAATAAAGCGATATAGACAGACACAGCTAACTCTCTCCCCCTTCCTCTTTAAAGCTTACTGCCGGGTGATATTGACAACTGAAGATTGAATCTTCATATACTGGTTGCATTTCTTGCATTAACACGAAGTTTTGAAGCAGATACCTTACTTCGTGGTATTGATTACCAATTTTAAGTAAGTGGTCATCGCAATGACTTTTGTAGATGTCCCTATGAATTTAGATTGGCTGTTTATCTGAGTTTTTTTGTTTACAGCAGACTGTGGATATGAACTTTCCTTGAGAGCGCTTCTTAATTAATGTGATCGCTCACACCGTAATTATAATACAGGTGAATTTTTTCAAATAAATAAACTCTTGGTGTTGGCAGCCTTCTTCACTAGAGAGGTGGATGACAACTTTTTTCTTTCTCCCTTTCTTCTCTGGTGAGTTTGGCTGAAATCCTTTAACTAAAACAATAGGATCCTCATCTCTTTTCTTTTCTTCTCTTTTTTCCTTTTTTCCAAGGGAGTCCAAAATAGTAATTCTGATAAATGCATTTGTAATTAAGGAAATTGCTTGACGCTCAGTGAACCATTTTGTCCTGATGATGACCGCACAACTAAACAGCGGTTGAAACGTCGTCGACACATATGTGGCCAATCAATTTCAAAGGACACATAATCCTTGTATATGTTGTATCTTTATTGTAACATATTTGTTGTTTGCCACCCTGTCTGATCTTTCTGTGATGTATTGTTTTGTATACCAGCAAATATTTATCTGAGCGTGCTTATCTGATTCTATATATTTATAATAAATTTGTGATATTTTTCTATTGATTTTTTCTGATTTATCTGATTTATGGTTCTCCTTGTTTCTTTTTCTCTTTCCTCTTTCTTTTATAAATGCGAATTTGTTTATGTGTGAATTGATTATTAGTGTTGTTTAGTAATTGTCTCCTGAACTGTTGTTAGGAATACATATTGACTGCCCCTGGTTCAGGTTGGTGGGTTGCCCCTTTAGTTGTTCATGATATGTCTTGTTTCAGGCACCGGGACCTCAAGCTCCCCTAAAGTGTGAGCCCCATGTTGGCTGTCATGCTGTGAACCTCCCAATTCATTCTTTTCTCTGACAAGGCGGGATCATTCTGATTCAATATGTTGTGAGTCAGACAGCCATGCCAGATAAACTCTTATCCACAGGGTTTTTTATAGATGTGTGAACCTTCATCTCGGACCCCAGAATTAGAAAATACACTCGACTGTTGTAGGTTTACAATATTAGGTAATTTATTATGCACAATCAGCACGAAAATCGTATGCATCAGAATAATGATGGTTATTATGGTAAATTAAACAGCTATTGTACAGAATAAAATGAGCATTTGAAAAACTCAACTCATTTTACATCACTCATCCCTAATAGTTGAAATACATTTGCCTAATCCCTACCTAACACCTATAAATATTTTTTATCAGCCTCGTGGTTATTCTATTGTCTGTATGATAAGTTATTTCCCTAACTATTTTATGCTAAGCCAAGCAAGCATCACCGCAAACCTTCAAAAGCTGTCTGGCCGGCAGTCGAATAATGGCTCTCATACATCCCTCAAGCAATTACTGTTAGTGTCTGCCTCTCCCATCTCCTTGGGTCTCTTTTATCCGTGTAGCAAAACCATGCAGAATCATCCAAACATTCTGTGAGGTTACGCAGAGTTGCGCGAGTAGAGTAATTCTGTATTCTGTGCTATTTTCTAAGCACAAAAAAATGACCACTTGTGTTCCAAATGGGTGCGAGAATACATGTTGTGCTAAGAAATAGCACTAAATGCAAGAGAACATGAACAGTGAGTCCGAGCAGCTGCTCATGCTTGCTAAATGTGCACTTATGGAATGGATTTCCCCCCAACTTCCTCCCAACATTTAGCATTATTTTCTTAGCACCCTCAGGCCTAATGTATTTTTAAATAGCGCTAAATGCAACAGAACGTGACTAGCGAGCGCGAGCCACCGCTGGAGCTCTCTAAACGTAGTCTCTCAGTAGCAGGGCCGGACGGACTGGGAACAACAACCGGTCCTGGCAAAGTGCTCGACTGGCACCCCCTCCCCCCTGGGGGGGTTGGAGGTGCCACCGAGCTCTTTGCTGGGCCGGTTTTCGGCCGTTTTTGTTACAGGGCCGATTTTGCAGCTATGCTGCAAAAACGGCCCTGTAACAAAAACGGTCCCCAGGGGACCAAAACCGGCCCCCACGCGCGCGGCCCACCGGGGGGATTACCTGGTGCCCGCTATGGCCAGTCCGGCCCTGCTCAGTAGGATTTCCCCCAACTTACTTTTAATTACGAAACGGGTGTAATAGCATTATTATCAGTAATTCAGTGCCAACGAGTAACACAGATTTACCAACATTACTCTGATTACTCCGATATAATTTAAATTCCACCTTGGCCTAGTCTCTTTATACCATTCTGTCCAAAGATTATCCTCGGAGAAGGAAAGGGGAATTGTGGTGCAACATTTTTTATCTGCGCTGTAAAGAAAGAGCAAAGTCTCAGTCGGAGACTTGTCTTAAAAACAAGCAAATGTATCCAACGTTCCTTCCTTCTTCCTTTCAAAACCTGTCCATGGAATCACATACATGTAATCACTTACACATAGCTTGTTAAACAGCAGAATGGAAGACTTCTCTCAGCTGCTTTTCGGTTATTTTGGTCAGTGCAACTAATGTCAACCCATTTTCTAAAATAATATGGAACTATCACACACTGTTAATGGTTATTATTGTTCAATAATATTAGTTCTCTAGGCCCTAAGCCTTGCATATCCAAACTCTAAAGAGTTAGTGCATCTCATGTCTGTCATAAAATTACACCTGATTAGCATGCAACATGCATATAGCATTATAAAGAGTATCAGTTACTAGGTGCACCCTTCTCATAAAGAGTATTTAGGCAATAAAGTGCACTCTGCTTAGAACTAGCAATTAGTAGCTAAGTGTACCATGCTTGCAAAGAGCAATTAGTGGTGAGAAGCGCTCCCTACTTATAACAAAGGATCAGTTACAAAGTGCACAATAAACAGCGATCACTGGCCAAGCGCACCTGCCTTTAGCAAGGCATCAGTTGTTAAGCACTCTGCTTATTCCAAAAGATTATTTAAAAAGTGTACCTTGCTTGTAACAAATGGTCAGTTACTGCTGTTTATAATAAACAAGCAGTGTTGCAATATGTGAGGTCATTGGTAGTGCATTGCAGCGGCATAAGTTATAGTTTGCTCAGGTAACTATAACTCCTGAATTTCTGTGGTTTTGCACAAGTGAAATCTGAGCCTAAGTATACTGTCTCTGTAACCTTTCATCTTTCCAGTAAATTTCTAAGTTTTTTTAAATTCTATTTTCTAACTATAACGTCCCTTTAACCTTAGGTTTTTTCAGTGAATTTCTAAGGTTTTTTTAATTTCAATTCCTAACTCTTACATCCCTGTAACCTTTGTTTTATTAGTAAATTGTGAAGGTTTTTAAAATTGTATTTCCTAAATGTAACCTGTAACCTTTGAGAGTGTATGTGCTAGTGGCTGTATAGGTCAATGAGTGGGTGTGTGAGTGGCCATATGGGTCTGTGACTAGGTGAGCGAGTGGTTTTGTGGGTGTGAGTGGCTGTATGGGTCTGTGAATGGGTGCATGGGTATCTGAGTGGGTGTGTAAGTGTCTGAGTGGGTGCATGAGTGTCTGAGTGAATATCTGAGTGGGTCTATGAGTGAGTGTGAGAGTGTCTGAGTGGGTTTGTTTGTGCCTCAATGAGTGTGTGAGTCAGTCTGTGAGTGCATGAATGTCTGGATGAGTCTCTGACTGGGTGTATGAGTCTGAGTGGGTCTGTGAGCAGATGCTTGAGTCTCTGAGTGGTTCTGTGAGCAGGCGTGTGCGTCTCTGAGTGGGTCTGTGAGACAGTGTGTGAGTCTCTGAGTAGATGTGAGAGAATATTAGTGATTCTGTAAGTGGGTGCACAAGTGTCTGAGTGGGTCTGTGAGTGGGTGTGCATGTCTCAGTGGGTCTGTGAGTAGGTGCATGAGTATCTGAATGGGTCTGTGAATGTATGTGAAAGAGTCTGAGTGTACCTGTGAGTGGGTGCATGAGTGTCTGAGTGGGTCTATGAGTGCATGTGAGAGTGTCTGAGTAGGTCTGTGAGTGGGTCTGTCACTGGGTGTGTGAGTTCCTGAGTGTGTGAGTGGTTGCCTAAATGTCTGTGTGGGCTTGTCAGTAGCTGTGTGAGTGACTGAGCCCCAATGGAACTACACCTGCTCCTTTATCCAACAAGAGTCTACATTTTTCCCCATAATATCTACCCAAGTGGAGTACTTTTTATTGGTTAATTATAAGTGCGGGTAAATGTTCAGTACGCATTCTTTACTACAGCTGCGGAATGGAGCATGAGAAAATGTCACCAGTTACCTTGTGTGTGTTTTGGCAATATGATTGTTCCTGGTGCGTCGCTATCTAGAAATCTGTGATAATGTAAATCCTCCTATAGAGAAGATAACAAGACTACAAAGAGGTAAATCTCCACCAAAACAAGGGTCTTTCTTCTTGACTGTGTGAAGTAAGTGCTTCTTTGTTTGGTGGAGATGTCCTCATATTCCTCGGTATCAAGAACACCTCACTAAAATCGACAGGAAATGCGCTGGGGCCGCTTGTTAAACTCCCTATCATCCTGGTAAAAGGCAGGAAGACCTTTGCATACTTCTAAGGTGGGTGGGGCCAAATGGGCAATGCTTCCAAGTGAGTGCACATTTGAATACTCATAGAAATTTAAACGGAGAAACGTTAATTCTGCTCTCACTGGATAAAGATAAGAAAGAACCCACTTGTCACAGTCACTACAGATTGTGCTTCAATAAATCAACGATGTATTCACCTCCGCAAAGCATTTCAGATCATTTTTCAATCTGGTATTGCAGAGAAAACACACTTGCTTTGCCTTTGTCAAGCCCAGGAGGTCAGGATCATTTGTCCTTTACAGACGTGGAGCTTTAATTGGGGCACCTGCTATGTTTACATATGTAAGTGCTTTCCATTGAAGTTTAATTTCTGTGAAATGAGCATCAGGAGCAGAATGGCACTGGCAAAACCCCAAGGCCTGACCAAGACATAATGGGGGAGGGAGGAGCATGGCCCCCTTCCACTGACTATTTTGGCCCCAGGGATCCCATCCTCCGGGGCCCAACCTAGACTTATAGGGATTGGGTGCAGCATGGCTCTTCTCCCTGGGTCAAATCCGGCCCCAGGGACCATATCCCCTGAATTCTGACCTTGACTTAATGGGGGGTACGTGTTCCCCTCCCCAGGCCGATTTCGGCCCCAGGACCCCCATCCCTTGGTGCCTGGCCTCTTGCTCCCAGGTGCCTTAGAGCCTACCCAGTGCACCCAGTGCACCCAGTGTACTACTATGGGAATTGCGGGGGGACCCCGAATGGCCCAATGGTCTGTGCTGTAGCATCCTGCTACAATAACCACAGACACTATTAGTTATCAATACTGGAGCTTTATTCTTGTACATCCAGCCTGTCTCCTGTCCCTACTCTAACTGCCCTCCTCTCACTCCGGCTCCTCCTCTTCCTGTCCTCCCCTGTCTCCACCCACAACCACTAGTCTGCTAACTTCACAACATCTCCCCCTTTTGTAACAAAACAAATGAACACACTGACTTCTTAGTCCATTTCTTCGATAAGTCTTCTGGGTGGACGAGTATCACGATGAGGTCGTGGTGATTTGGTGCTTGGATCAATATTATTCCGTGTTTCATTGATTAGACCAGTGTTCTCACAACCAACTGACCGTGGTTCTTCCGAACCGGGAGTGTCCATTTCACTCAGTGGGGTTCCAGTGGTGTCTCGTGATAATTTCTTGAAGTGCGAGATGTTTCTCGTGATTCGCCGCTGCTCCGATTCTGCAGTCACCATAGTTCCTTTCCTTTTCGTGATCAATAGCGGTTCATCCTTGAATGGGCAGTCGGTCTTTCTCTGCTGCTCTTGCTTGACAAACACATGGTCTCCTTCATGTAACGAGAGTGACCTTGCTCTTCTCCGTCGATCTGCATATGACTTCATTTTGTCTTTTCGGCGCTTGTCGGTTGCCATCATTTCTTGATGGTCTCGAGTGGGTGACAATGATGGTCGCAAGGCCTCTTCCCACGTCGGAATACGGTTCCTCATGGGACGTCCCAGCATGAGTGTCGCCGGGCATTGCCCCGTGGTTGCGTGAGGAGTCGTCCGGTAGGCTCGGAGGACTTCATTGAGTGCCACTTGCAAGTCCTTTCCCTCCGCGGTCGCATGTTGAAAAGTCTTTTTAAGTGTGGCCATGAATCTTTCAATTGTTCCATTGGCCTGTGGCCAGAGGGGTGTGATCTTGCGATGGTGGAAATCTAAATATTTCGCGAATGCTGCAAAGTCTTGTCCATTAAATGGGGGTCCGTTGTCCGTTTTTACTTTTGAGGGAACTCCCCAGGCCGCAAAGACTTCATCAAGTACTTTGAGAGTACTCGCAGCGTCAGTCGATTATACAAAGTATGCAATGGGATATCGAGAATGCTCATCAATGATGGCCAGCACGTATTTGCCCGATGACAGGGGTCCATAGAAATCAATGGCAATCTCTTGCCACACTCCCGGTGGTAGAGGGGTCATGTGCAGTGGTGCTGGAGGATCACTTTTGCTTGTGAGCTGACAGAGGTGACAGTCCTTCAAGGTGGCTTCCACCATTTGGTCGAGATAAGGAAACCACACTCGCTCTCTTAATGCACGTTTGGTTGACACAATACCCCGATGCCCTTCATGGGCAAGGGCAACTACTCCTTGTCTCAGTTTAGTGGGAATTACAATTCGCTGGTCTCGCAGTATTATGCCATCAGTGGTGGCGGACAGTTCGCTGCACACATGTTGGAAAGCTTGCATCTCTTGTTTAATGATAGGATCAGTGTCTTCATCCTTAGAATCGTGTCTCCACCTGTTGTGCCGAATCCTGCGCAGGACTTTCTGCAGGACCATATCTTGAGCTGTACTTTCTCGGATGGTGTCCATTGGGATAGCGGGAGGAAGAGCTTGGTCAGTCACAAAGTGTATGTACTCTTCCGCAATGGAGGAATTAGAGACTGACGATGCAAGTGGGTGCCTGGACATGTAGTCAGCTGGGTTTTCTGACTTCCCCGGCTTGTGGATGATAGTAAAGGTGTATTCCTGTAGCCTTAGGCCCCACCTCTCGATTCTTGGGGGCATCTTGGATCGGGGGTTTCCGTAAATGGTGACAAGAGCTTGGTGGTCTGTTATTAAAGTAAAATGTTTACCATATATGAAAACATGGAAATGTTCACATGCCCACACTACGGCAAGACTTTCTTTCTCGGGTTGCGAGTACGCCCGCTCCGGGTCAGTCAGGCTACGACTCGCATATGCAATGATTCGACGTGGATCTGAATCGTTGTCATACTGTGCCAGAATGACTCCAAGCCCGACCGGGCTGGCGTCCACAGTTATCTCCGTCTTTCGTTGTGGGTTAAAATATGACAGGTGGTCTGCAGTTGCCACCGCCTTCTTGATCTCCTTGAATGATTTCTCGCATTGGGGAGTCCATTCAAATGGTTGGCCCTGTTTGGTCAAGATGCGGAGGGGATGGCTGATAGTCGCATAGTCCCGGATGTAACGAGCACAATAACTGGCCATCCCAAGAAATGATCTGAGCTCACTGACGTCCTGGGGACTCTTGGTGTTGTTCAGAGTCCCAATTTTGTCAGGATCAGGTTTCATGCCAGCACCTGAGAAGATATGACCAAAGAACTTTAATGTGTCTTGGTGAAATTCGCATTTCTCTCTGTTTAGAGTCAGGTTTGCTTCCAGTAGTGCGTGGCAAACACGATTGAGTGCAATGTCATGCTCTCGTAGATCAGAACCATATACTAGGATGTCATCACTATAATTGAGCGTATTGGGAATGTTCTGGATGACCTGTCGAATGGCTTCTTGGAATATTTCGGCTGCTGAAGAAACTCCAAAACTGAG
This sequence comes from Lissotriton helveticus, assembly GCF_964261635.1. Taxonomy (NCBI): domain Eukaryota; kingdom Metazoa; phylum Chordata; class Amphibia; order Caudata; family Salamandridae; genus Lissotriton; species Lissotriton helveticus. Next base: position 1,794,978,512 of record NC_136065.1, read on the forward strand.
TCTCTTGTATCTGAACAACCCAGATGGGTTGCGAACGTGGTGATGTATCTTGACTTGGCCGCTAATTCTAGTTGGTGGTATCCTTTGTTGAGGTCCAACTTAGAAAACACCTTCGCCCCGTTGAGAGCTGAGATCATATCGCTCAAGTGTGGTCCCGGATGTCGTTCTCTTTCGATCGCAGTGTTGGGCAGGCGCATGTCCACACAAAGTCTGACTTTGTTGGCCGTGCCCTTTTTGGGGACGATCACTATTGGGGACACCCACGGTGTTGGGCCCTCGGTGCGCTCAATGATGTCAGCGGCCAGCAGGTCCTGGAGTTCTTCTTCCACGGCGGTCTGCAGATGAAACGGTACTCGTCGAGGGTGTGGAGCGACGGGTCTGACTTGTTCATTAATATGCAACCGCACTTGACAGTCTTTTAATTTGCCTAGCCCTTGAAATAGTCTTGGAAACTGACGGGTCACATCTTGGTTTCCGCTGACCTTGAAGAGGATTTCCACTAGATGAAGGCGTTCAGCTGTCGGTAGACTCAGCAGACAGTCCGCTTCTGGGCCTTTGATAACGTGGATGACTGCAGAGATGGTTGTGTCCTCATGTTTAAGGGTCGTCGAGAACTTCCCAAGGCAGGGAAGTGGCTTCTTAGCCATCCATGTGAAAACTCTGACTGGTGCAAAGGACAGAGGGGGACGCTGACTCATTCTTTCATATTCGGTGACTGGAATATAGTTCAGGGATGCACCTGAGTCTAGTACAAACTGTGTGTCATGATTGCCAACTTTGGTGTCCAGCCGAGGATATGTTTTGAGTTGGTCTGGATCTGCAGCTAAGTTCAGATATTCAATGGTATATGTTGAGTCTCTGGATGACGGCCTGGACTCCTTGGACTGTGATCTCCGGTCCCACCTGGACCGACGTGACTCCCGGCTGGAGTGTGACGACCCAGACGACTGCTCCGTTTGTTCTTGAACCGCTCGTGCATGGTATCTTCGAGTGTTGGACCGGGACATTCTCGAGGTACCTCTTCTTGTCTCGGGCTGAGCTATCTTTGTGGCTCCGCTTCGTCTCTCTTTGTGGTATTCCCCACACATTGCTTCAAAATGATTACTTCTACAGCACTTCCGACATCTCTGACCCATGGCAGGGCAACTGTCTGCATGGGGGTAGTCATACCCGCAACGGAAACACTTCCTCACATTCTCAGGTCTTCTCTCTTTCTTCCATGGTTCCCGCCGCTGATACCTTGACTGCTCTTGACGAGATGACGGGCGTGACCTCCATTGTCTGTCTCTCGAGCTCCTTTGATGGTCACTTTTAGCACGTACACGTCGTACTTGTTCGCGGTTTCCTTTATGCCCTGTTTCGATGTCGGCTGCATACTCTTCCGCTTGATCAAAGACTCGTGTCATTTCCTCTATATCGTCTAGGCTGTGTTCTTTCCTTAGTAATCGTCTCCTCAGTTGGTCGGAGTGACATCCATCAATTATTTGCGACTTTATTGCAGAATCTGTTGAGAAATTATCAAATGCACAGTGCTTGGCTAATCTCCTCAGGCGCATCATGAAGGCGCTCATTGGTTCTTCCTTCCCTTGACGAGCGGAGTGGAATGTATGTCATTCATAGTCGACGTTCTTTTTGTGAAGAAATCTTTTATTTAATGCGTCTCGCACTTTGTCATAGGTGTCCGCTTCAGTGGCAGGAAGGTCCTTGATTATTTTGACTATCTCTCGCCCTGCCAAATTGCGCAGGGCAATCAACTTCTTTTTGTCCACGATCACTTCTGATCCTTCGATATAATCCTCAAATTCTTCTAACCATTCTTGCCATTTTGGATCCATGGTTCCCCCAGTGGTCACTTTGAGAGGTTCGGGTGCTCGCAGGTGCGACCCCCTGCAACCTTAGGCTTAACATCAGCCAGTGTCGGCGGATTGCCATCAACATCGGACATCTTTGCAGTACTTGTTTGTGTCTTTGTCACACTCACTTGGTCTCACCAATGCTTGTTTCTTTGCCAATGCTTGTTTATTTTCGGGACCAATGCTTGTTTCTTTGCCAATGCTTGTTTATTTTCGGGTACCAATGCTTGTTTCTTTGCCAATGCTTGTTTATTTTCGGGCACCAATGCTTGTTTCTTTGCCAATGCTTATTTCTTTCCTCAGTGCCTGACTTCAAAATGGCCGCTATGTAACAGTCAAGGGGTTTGTCTTGAAACGTGCCTGACTTCAAGATGGCCGCCGTCACTGCAGACACACGAGGTTTTCTCCCCTTTTGCTCACTCGATCACTCGTCCACTCTGGACTCACCGGTTGGCAGTTTTCAGCAACAGCACACTTCAGGATCTTCCTCTCCTCATCTGCTGCTGCGACCAGGTAGGGCCGGGGTGGGCTCCCACCTTGCTTTCAGTTTCCCGCTTTTCTCGGCCGACCGCGTGCCAAAACCCACGCATCAGGCGTGAGGTAGGCACTTCCACCGGCACAGGCTCCGTTTTTTTTTTTTTGGCGCGCTTGGCCGCGCTTGACGGCAGCCTCTCGGGGCAGCGCCCCCTTCCACCAGGGCACCTCTTCACTCACTGTAGGGCACTGGACAGGGTCGGAGTGAGCTCCCGGCTCCTGTTTCTGCACGGCTGCTGGGGCAACACACCCCCGGCGGGACTCGCGCTCAGGGGTTTCTTCGACCGAGCGTTTCAGCACTCCCAGGTCGGAATTTCGTCGGGGTTCCCCGGCGTCTTCAGGGCCGCGGTCGCTTGCTCTTGACCTTCCTCGTTCGGCCTCAGCTTCTTTCAGCAGCGGAGCTCTTCCCTCGACGCTGCAAGGGACAGGGTGTCTCTATGTTTTCTATGTGATCTTGTGGGCCACAATTAGTGAGATCCCACCCTCGTCGCCAGTTGTAGCATCCTGCTACAATAACCACAGACACTATTAGTTATCAATACTGGAGCTTTATTCTTGTACATCCAGCCTGTCTCCTGTCCCTACTCTAACTGCCCTCCTCTCACTCCAGCTCCTCCTCTTCCTGTCCTCCCCTGTCTCCACCCACAACCACTAGTCTGCTAACTTCACAACATGTGCCACCCACCTCCCCCCCCACCTCCCGCGGGAGCCGGCGTTGGTCCCACACTCAGGGAACTGCTAAATATGCAGCTCCCTGTGTGTGGGAGGCAGAACCATGCGGAGCAGGTTGGTGCTTGAATATTGAAAAGCAACTGTGTGGGACTTTTTATTTCATCTTGCAGGAACTGTGAATTTTCACCTTGCAGGAACTGTGATTTTTCAAAAAGTGCAAATGAGACAGCGAACCAGTTGAGGATGATATTTGCCTACTAGTCCCACAATTCTTAGCGAGAAAACTCTCCTGAAGGCTAATGTAATTTGAAATAAAGGGGATGTACTAGAGGCCATTGCGAGTCTTTGTTTGCTCACTCTGCCCATGAAGAAGAGCGTCCAGCTTGAAATGCGTCGGCATAAGAGTGAGATGGTTTGGATTACCCCAGGAGGCTTTTTGTTCTATCTGCTGCATACCAACCTGCGAGTGCTTCTCATGAAAAGGCAACTCTTGGTTAAATGTGATGTGGTCCTGCCTGGGCCACGAGTAAGCACCGTCACGATATCCCAGTGGGTCTGCAACAGACTACAAAGGCAGCACCACGTAGAGCAAGGTGGTGCTTGAATATTGAAAAGCAACTGTGCGGGACTTTTAAATACGCCTTGCAGGAACTGTGATTTTTCACCTTGCAGGAACTGTGATTTTACAAAAAGTGCAACTGAGACAGCGACCCACTTGGGGATTCTATTTGCCTACTAGTCCCACAATTCTTAGCGAGAAAACTCACCTGAAGGATAATTGAATTTGAAATAAAGGGGATGTACTAGAGGCCTTTGTAAGTGTTTGTTTGCTCACTCTGCCCATGAAGAAGAGCGTCCAGCTTGAAACGCGTCGGCATAACAGTAAGGTGGCTTGGATTACCGCCGGAGGCTTTTTGTTCCATCGGCTGCATACCAACCTGCAAGTGTTTCTCATGAATTTTATTTATATATATATAAATATATATATATTTTTTTTTCGGCACAACAAGTGCCTTGATCACATGATTCGCGTTACTGGTTTCACCCTGTTTTTATACATCCGATTTTTTCAAACTTAATTGGTTAAACTCATCTTGTCTGTTTTTTTCTCTTTCTTTCTGTTTGCCCTTATAGTGACAGGTGCCTAAAGTGCATAGTTTGACATAGACATAAACAAAATACTGTTTGGCAGTACTGTTTAGACCAGGTGTCTCCAACCGGTCGATCGCGAGCTACCGGTAGCTCGCAGAGACCCTCTGAGTAGCTCGCGCTGCTTCCTGCTCAATTTAGTAGCCCTTCAGTGTTGTTTGGGCTTGTTTGGGCTCTTTTAGCTGTTTTGAGGCTCCGTTGCCTGCCCTCACCCAAACCAACTGCTCAGATTGGCTTTGAGCTTAGCTGGGGCGGGGCAGGCCGACGAGGATGACGTTGTTGCTGATGTGGGTGTCTTGTGACCGGCCTTTGCACCCCCTGCCTTTCCCTGACTAGCACCGCACTGCGTGTCACGAGTGCGAAGGCAGGGTGCGTCGTAGCTGCAGCAGGCGTGGCAGGGCAGGGCAGGGCAGAGCAGGTGGATGGGCAGAGCTGGTGGATTGCCGGTCGCGCAAGCTGCGCAAGCAGTGTAGAACTGCTGCGACCTGCGCCATCTGCCTTTTTTTAGCAGCACAGCCTGCCAGCTAATTTCCCTCGATCCCAGAGCAGCAGGTAAGCCATGGGCGCACGTCCGGCATGGGGTCTGGAAATACGACACTAAAGGCCAAGCCTGCTAAAGACCCTGCAATGGTGCATGCCGTCGTGTGTAAGCCTCCGTCCAGCATGCAGGGTCTTTTACTGAGGGACAGAGAAGCGGTTGGTCATCTTCTTTCCAAGTCCTCTGATGTACCGTGGCTAAGACACACCAGTTTGTACTATTCGGGTAACTTAGCTAGCAGAACTGTACAGTCATATGCATTGTGGTTATGTGCCTGTACTTGGAGATCCGAGGCTGTGACTGGCACCGTGCGTTCCAGCCACCTATAGGCCGACCCTACCGAGGTGAGCCCAGCCCCACAGCGAATCTCTGTTAGCGACGACCTAAGGCTGTCTCCCTGCGTTTGCTTCTAATAATCTTCACAACATTCCGGGACTGGGTAATACAGCAAACTAGCAAAGCAACACATCTAGGCTCGAATCCTGCCTCTTCAGCCTCACAAACCTATGTAATCCACCCGCCTGCACTCCGAGCATCCAAGATCCCAGAACCTGTCCAAGGGATATGTTTGAGTTTGTTCAGGCCGGGGATGAGACGCTGGCTGTACGAATATATATGATTGTCCGACCGACCCTTTAATCCTGTGCTTCCGCTCTCTCGCTCGCTTCAACATTCCCCCTGCTCCTTGAAACGGGCGTCAGAGCACTGGGCAGAAATGGAAGAGCTTTGATAGCGGCAGACTTTCTGTCGTTCATTGGGAGGGCACCGAACAGCTGTGCATCGCCGGGCTCTGGTGGCAGGGGTTGACCAAGCTCTCCAAAATGGGCATTGAAGTCTATGCGAATGTTAGTGGCCCGAGCACCTGCTGCAGAGAGGCTTACTCATGAGTCACACGCAGGCTTCTATCCGGGCTGGGCACATGCATCTTTCTACTTTCCGACATCCTGTGATTCTGGCCAAATCACTTAATCTCCCTGTACCTTAAAAGAAAAAAAAGAAATGGAAAAAAGCCATAAAAACTGAAAGTGTCCTTGTGTGTCGCGCTATTTAATTTACTATCTAATTATCATATTTGTTTCAGATCATCTTACAAACAACGTGGGCCTTTGTACAGTGTCATTTTTGTATATGTCCACCATTTGAGAAGTGTGTCATCTGCATTATCATTACATATTGCACTGCGTTCCTAGTAAGTTAGTTATTTGTGGAAACTAAGAGAGAATTGTTCTTTTCTCATTTTTGGTATTATGTGATAAGAGATCAATGATTTCATTACGACGTTGTGTACCTCGAAAATATGAGATGTACTGTGATAAGTGAGTCTCATGGGACAATTGTTGCATTCTTCGATTGCTCATGTGTGTTCAGTAGTAGAGCCTGTCCTAACACCTTTTCTCACCATCTCATGTTTTTACACACCTACACTTTCCACACAGGATAGGATTAAGCCTCAGATGTGCACTTCTAATTTGGTGCCCGGCCTCTTTTCTTTCCCATTCCGACAAGCAGTGGTCTCCTCTTTCACGCCTTGTGTTGTGTCACTATTGAGGCGTGTGCTTTATTTTTTTGCCTCACTGTTGTGTCCGCGAGTCTTCTTAACGTACGGCCCACATGTCAGTAATGTGGCATGTCATGGCCCTACCTATTTAATACATTCCCACCTATTGGCCAGGAGCCAAGGCTCACACATGCTGCCCAATACCCATCATCTTCCTGTATGGCTGCAATAGTATGCCAGATTGTCTTGAACAGCAGTGATGTTCTTCAGGCTGGGCCCTGGGGAATGTACTTTTCAAGGGGAACTGTGTCATTTTCTTTTTGTGTGCAGTTTTATAGCGCAAACTAGAACCGAAGGTATCATAGCGCTTTACATGAGCACCAGTTACATTACAAACGGACACATAAATTTTTGTTAGGCACTGGGAGATTAAGTGATTTGGAACTGCCCCCGCCAGGCTACCAGATTACACAGCATTAGAGGACATCCTACAGTTCCACACTGAAGGTAGGATTGCTTTTCCTGTTTGTTTGTTTGTTAATTGAGCTTCATTACAATGATTATTTCAGTGACAGCTATTAAAAGGTCGTGATTTTGAAGCTATTATTGTGAAAGGTTGTAAAGTGGTTTGACAACACAACACAAATCCAAAGTCAATCCTTTCAGTGTTTCTAGGGAACTTTAAGTCTTTCGTTCAAACCACAGTATAGTGTGGTCTGAAGAAAATAGGCTTTTTAACCTTAATGGCAATGAAACTGAGCGTGGGAGGTCTCTCTGAAAAATGCACGAGTTGCTTGGGGTTTGATAGCTCACGGTGATTTTCACTGACCAGAAGTAGCTCTCACTACACAAAAGGTTGGAGACCCCTGGTTTAGACTTTCAAATGCCAATGGTATCAATACATTTTAACAATACTGGTTTAAATACCTTGAAATCGTGAAACATGGCTATTTGATATTGATAGTAAGTTTTTGGTTCCGTCCACGTTTAAATACCCTGTCATTACAGATATAATCATTTGACAGATGAGTATCAAAAGTTGCTAATGCAGTTTACAGTACATATACATAAAACCAAAATAATTTAAGCCTTGATTCTACCAAACTTTCCTTATTTAAAACCTATGCGAACAATTTAAATACGGTGAATAATAATTTATAAAATCCCTTCTAAAAGACTGTGTAAAAATGTGTATGAAAAAGTTTATCTTGATATCTTATCTAAAGGGGTTTTGTAGGAGCATATTATTCTAATCCTCTTGATTACCCACCTAATGGATGTTCAATTATTTTTTCTTGTACTAGTTCTAAGTCAGATTAACCCCTTAACTCCCCTTCATTCTTTTAGTTATACAGGTTTTTTTTAGGTGAATTGGGTAATCTGCTCGATTGTATCATTTGGACCATTATTACTAAACGCATGTGTAAAGCTCTTCAGTGATGTTAAGGCCTCCTGGTTGTTTACTGTCAAGATCTAAAATATATCTGGTTTCCAAACTTCGGAGTGCCTTTTCCCTGTCCCCACCTCGTTTATAAGGTGGGATGGCATCAATCAAAAAATATTTCAGTTCTTTGGGGTCCACATTGTGCTTTTCCCCAAAGTGTCTCACTACGGGGCACTTTGTGTCTTTGTTTTTAATAGCTCTAATATGCTGTAGTATACATTTGTGTCCCTGTAGTATGGTACTCCATATGTATTTAAGGGCACAGAGACACTCCAAGATATATACCACAAAGTCGGATTTGCAGGTTAGAGCTTTCTCAATGGGTCTTTCTATATCACATGGAGTAACGTAAGAAGTTTTATTTACTCCAAACTGGCATGCTTTGCACGTCCTGTAGCAAAAGAAGCCTTTTCTCTCTCTGGGATAGCCAGGTGTTTTTAGTCTGCACAAAGGGGTCGTTTTTGACCAGGACATCCTTCATTGATGTGGCTCTGGTGTAGGTTATGATCTTACTAATTTGCTTGTCCTGTTTACTGTATTTAAGGATAAATCTGAATGTGGAAGGTTCTTGGGATTGTTTATCCTTTTTACTATTCTTTCCTATCAGGTTGCCTCTTGCCTGTTCTCTGCTTTTCTTTATGGCCTGTTCTATGCATTTGTTTGAATACCCCCTGACTCTGAATCTGCTGGCACAAGCTTGTTGTGCCTTGTTTAGGCCCTCTTTCTGGCTACAGATTCTTTTTAACCCCTTCGCTGCTAGGCCTTTTCCCCTCCTGTGCTAAGCCTTTTTTTGGCGATTTGGGGTAGTGCGCGCTTAGGCCCCTGTAACTTTTTGACCACATAAGGTATCCACGCCAAATTTGCGTCCTTTTCTTCCAACATCATGTGGATTCTAAAGGTGCCTAGGGTTTGTGGATTCCCTTGGAGGGGTCCCAGAAATTAACCAAAATATAGTGAAAGTTTTGTTTTTTTCAGAAAAATGGGAAAAACAGGCTGCAAATGAAAGCCTCTGGGTTTTTCCCTGAAAATGTTATCAAAAAAGGGTTTGTGGGGCTGAAATCTCCATTTTCTCAGCTTTTAGGGAATGACAGTCTTTTGTCAGAGAACCAACATTTTTCACACAGTTTTGGCATTTTTCTGGGACATAGCCTATTTTTGCTATTTTTAGAGCTTTCCACCTCCTTCCAGTTAATGATAGAAATGAGTTTGAAAGCAATAATGGATCCTGGAAAGCTATACATTTCCGAAAGGTAGACAGAATTCTGAATTCAGAAAGGGGTCATTTGTCTAAATCCATGAAGGTTTCTTTATAAAAACCAACAGTTAAATATTGGAATAATTGAAAATTTGTTGAAAAAAACAGCCTTTTGTCTCAACGTTTTCACCTATAACTTTTTGTAATTTTGACAGCTCTTGGAAAGCAATATACCGTTACATTCGTTAGACCTTCCTGGTTGTGGGGATATATAGGAATTGTAGTTTCACCAAGAACCCGACGAACTCAGGTCCAAAAACTGAGCAGCAACTTGCAATGGTATTTTTTTATTTACTGGGTATAGAGCACTTTGTCTTGGAAAATGTATACATGGAAAAATCAGTATGAAAGACACCTATGTATTTCTGAATTGGGTACAAATTATAGAGTTTAGAAACAGTATGTAATTGCACATTTTCAAAATTGGGAATACTCATACTAGCATTAGAATTATTGGTCATTTTTGAAAAAGATTTTTTTTTTACACAATGTCTTTCATTGGGAAGGGAGAAATGCATGAAAACTCAATTGGTAATAACAGTTGATTTACAAATCTGAATTACCCTAAGTCTCCCGATAAAAACGGTACCTCACTTGTGTGGGTCGGCCTTGTGCCTGCGACAGGAAACGGCGCAAAATGCAAAGTGGTCACACCTCAATTTTGCAGTTACAAATTGACCCTTTTATGGCAAAGTGCCTAGCTGTAGTTTTTGCACCCTAGCTCTGCCGGCACCTAGGGAAAACTAGAAAACCTATACATTTTTGAAAAGTAGACACCCAGGGGAATTCAGGATGGGGTGACTCGACTGCCTACCACCAGGTTCTGTTACCCAGAATACCTTGCAAAGCTAAGAAATTGACAAAATAAACGCATTTTCCTCACATTTCTGTGGTGGAAAGTTCTGGAATCTGCGTGGATCAACAAATATCCACCCACCCAGCGTTCCCCCGGGTCTCCCGAAAAAAATGGTACCTCACTTGCCTGGGTCTGCCTAGTGCCTGCGACAGGAAACAGCGCAAAACGCAACGTGGTCGCACCTCAATATCCCAGTGAATTCGTGCCCTTTTTGGACAAAGAGACTACCTTTTGTTTTTGAACCCTAGCTCTGCCGGCACCTAGGGAAATCTAGCAAACCTATACATTTTTGAAAAGTAGACACCCAGGGGAATTCAGGATGGGGTGACTCGACTGCCTACCACCAGGTTCTGTTACCCAGAATCCCTTGCAAAGGTAAGAAATTGACAAACAAAACGCATTTTCCTCATATTTCTGTGGTGGAAAGTTCTGGAATCTGCGTGGATCAACAAATTTCCACCCACCCAGCGTTCCCCCGGGTCTCCCCAAAAAAATGGTACCTCACTTGCCTGGTTCTGCCTAGTGCCTGTGACAGGAAACAGCGCAAAACGCAACGTGGTCGCACCTCAATTTCCCAGTGAAATCCTGCCCTTTTTGGACAAAGACACTACCTTTTGTTTTTGAACCCTAGCTCTGCCGGCACCTAGGGAAACCTAGCAAACCTATACATTTTTTAAAACGAGACACCGAGGGGACTTCAGGATGGGGTGACTCGACTGACTACCACCAGGTTCTGTTACCCAGAATCCCTTGCAAAGCTAACAAATTGACAAAAAAATGCATTTTCCTCACATTTTTGTGGTGGCAAGTTCTGGAATCTGCGTGGATCAACAAATTTCCACCCACCCAGCGTTCCCCCGGGTCTCCCAAAAAAAATGGTACCTCACTTGCCTGGGTCTGCCTAGTGCCTGCGACAGGAAACAGCGCAAAACGCAACGTGGTCGCACCTCAATATCCCAGTGAATTCGTGCCCTTTTTGGACAAAGAGACTACCTTTTGTTTTTGAACCCTAGCTCTGCCGGCACCTAGGGAAACCTAGCAAACCTATACATTTTTTAAAACGAGACACCGAGGGGACTTCAGGATGGGGTGACTCGACTGCCTACCACCAGGTTCTGTTACCCAGAATCCCTTGCAAAGGTAAGAAATTGACAAACAAAACGCATTTTCCTCATATTTCTGTGGTGGAAAGTTCTGGAATCTGCGTCGATCAACAAATTTCCACCCACCCAGCGTTCCCCCGGGTCTCCCAAAAAAAATGGTACCTCACTTGCCTGGTTCTGCCTAGTGCCTGTGACAGGAAACAGCGCAAAACGCAACGTGGTCGCACCTCAATTTCCCAGTGAAATCCTGCCCTTTTTGGACAAAGACACTACCTTTTGTTTTTGAACCCTAGCTCTGCCGGCACCTAGGGAAACCTAGCAAACCTATACATTTTTTAAAACTAGACACCGAGGGGACTTCAGGATGGGGTGACTCGACTGCCTACCACCAGGTTCTGTTACCCAGAATCCCTTGCAAAGCTAACAAATTGACAAAAAAATGCATTTTCCTCACATTTTTGTGGTGGCAAGTTCTGGAATCTGCGTGGATCAACAAATTTCCACCCACCCAGCGTTCCCCCGGGTCTCCCGAAAAAAATGGTACCTCACTTGCCTGGGTCTGCCTTGTGCCTGCGACAGGAAACAGCGCAAAACGCAACGTGGTCACACATCAATTTCCCAGTGAAATCGTGCCCTTTTTGGACAAAGAGACTACCTTTTGTTTTTGAACCCTAGCTCTACCGACACCCAGGGAAACCTAGCAATCCTATACATTTTTAAAAACTAGACACCCAGGGGACTTCAGGATGGGGTGACTCGACTGCCTACCCCCAGGTTCTGTTACCCAGAATCCCTTGCAAAGCTAAGAAATTGACAAATAAAAAGCATTTTCCTCACATTTCTGTGGTGGAAAGTTGTGGAATCTGCGTGGATCAACAAATTTCCACCCACCCAGCGTTCCCCCGGGTCTCCCGATAAAAATGGTACCTCACTTGCCTGGGTCTGCCTAGTGCCTGCGACAGGAAACAGCGCAAAACGCAACGTGGTCGCACCTCAATTTCCCAGTGAAATCGTGCCCTTTTTGGACAAAGAGACTACCTTTTGTTTTTGAACCCTAGCTCTGCCGGCACCTAGGGAAACCTAGCAAACCTATACATTTTTGAAAAGTAGACACCCAGGGGAATTTAGGATGGGGTGACTCGACTGCCTACCACCAGGTTCTGTTACCCAGAATCCCTTGCAGAGCTAAGAAATTGACAAAGAAAACACATTTTCCTCACATTTCTGTGGTGGAAAGTTCTGGAATCTGCGTGGATCAACAAATTTCCACCCACCCAGCGTTCCCCTGGGTCTCCCGGAAGAAATGGTACCTAACTTGCCTGGGTCTGCCTAGTGCCTGCGACAGGAAACTGCGCATAACGCAACGTGGTCGCACCTCAATATCCCAGTGAATTTGTGCCCTTTTTGGACAAAGAGACTACCTTTTGTTTTTGAACCCTAGCTCTGCCGGCACCTAGGGAAACCTAGCAAACCTATACATTTTTGAAAAGTAGACACCCAGGGGAATTCAGGATGGGGTGACTCGACTGCCTACCACCAGGTTCTGTTACCCAGAATCCCTTGCAAAGCTAAGAAATTGACAAAAAAAGCATTTTCCTCACATTTCTGTGGTGGAAAGTTCTGGAATCTGCGTGGATCAACAAATTTCCACCCACCCAGCGTTCCCCCGGGTCTCCCGAAAAAAATGGTACCTCACTTGCCTGGGTCTGCCTAGTGCCAGGAACAGGAAACAGCGCAAAACGCAACGTGGTCGCACCTCAATTTCCCAGTGAAATCCTGCCCTTTTTGGACAAAGAGACTACCTTTTGTTTTTTAACCCTAGCTCTGCCGGCACCTAGGGAAACCTAGCAAACCTATACATTTTTAAAAACTAGACACCGAGGGGACTTCAGGATGGGGTGACTCGACTGCCTACCACCAGGTTCTGTTACCAAGAATCCCTTGCAAAGCTAAGAAATTGACAAAAAAATGCATTTTCCTCACATTTTTGTGGTGGCAAGTTCTGGAATCTGAGTGGATCAACGAATTTCCACCCACCCAGCGTTCCCCCGGGTCTCTCAAAAAAAATGGTACCTCACTTGCCTGGGTCTGCCTAGTGCCTGCGACAGGAAACAGCGCAAAACGCAACGTGGTCACACCTCAATTTCCCAGTGAAATCGTGCCCTTTTTGGACAAAGAGACTACCTTTTGTTTTTGAACCCTAGCTCTACCGACACCCAGGGAAACCTAGCAATCCTATACATTTTTAAAAACTAGGCACCCAGGGGACTTCAGGATGGGGTGACTCGACTGCCTACCCCCAGGTTCTGTTACCCAGAATCCCTTGCAAAGCTAAGAAATTGACAAATAAAAAGCATTTTCCTCACATTTCTGTGGTGGAAAGTTGTGGAATCTGCGTGGATCAACAAATTTCCACCCACCCAGCGTTCCCCCGGGTCTCCCGAAAAAAATGGTACCTCCCTTGCCTGGGTCTGCCTAGTGCCTGCGACAGGAAACAGCGCAAAACGAAACGTGGTCGCACCTCAATTTCCCAGTAAAATCGTGCCCTTTTTTGGGCAAAGAGACTACCTTTTGTTTTTTAACGCTAGCTCTGCCGGCACCTAGGGAAACCTAGCAAACCTATACATTTTTGAAAAGTAGACACGCAGGGGAATTCAGGATGGGGTGACTCGACTGCCTACCACCAGGTTCTGTTACCCAGAATTCCTTGCAAAGCTAAGAAATTGACAAAAGAAACGCATTTTCCTCACATTTCTGTGGTGGAAAGTTCTGGAATCTACGTGGATCAACAAATTTCAACCCACTAAGCGTTCCCCAGGGTCTCCCGAAAAAAATGGTACCTCACTTGCCTGGGTCTGCCTAGTGCCTGGAACAGGAAACAGCGCAAAACGCAACGTGGTTGCACCTCAATTTCCCAGTGAAATCCTGCCCTTTTTGGACAAAGAGACTACCTTTTGTATTTTTAACCCTAGCTCTGCCGGCACCTAGGGAAACCTACCAAACCTATACAATTTTGAAAAGTAGACACCCAGGGGAATTCAGGATGGGGTGACTCGACTGCCTACCACCAGGTTCTGTTACCCAGAATCCCTTGCAAAGCTAAGAAATTGACAAAAGAAACGCATTTTCCTCACATTTCTGTGGTGGAAAGTACTTGAATCTGCGTGGATCAACAAATTTCCACCCACCCAGCAGCGTTCCCCCGGGTCTCTAAAAAAAAATGGTACCTCACTTGCCTGGGTCTGCCTAGTGCCTGCGACAGGAAACAGTGCAAAATGCAACGTGGTCGCACCTCAATTTCCCAGTGAAATCGTGCCCTTTTTGGACAAAGAGACTACCTTTTGTTTTTTAACCCTAGCTCTGCCGACACCCAGGGAAACTTAGCAATCCTATACATTTTTAAAAACTAGACACCCAGGGGACTTCAGGATGGGGTGACTCGACTGCCGACCCCCAGGTTCTGTTACCCAGAATCCCTTGCAAAGCTAAGAAATTGACAAATAAAAAGCATTTTCCTCACATTTCTGTGGTGGAAAGTTGTGGAATCTGCGTGGATCAACAAATTTCCACCCACCCAGCGTTCCCCCGGGTCTCCCGATAAAAATGGTACCTCACTTGCCTGGGTCTGCCTAGTGCCTGCGACAGGAAACAGCGCAAAACGCAACGTGGTCGCACCTCAATTTCCCAGTGAAATCGTGCCCTTTTTGGACAAAGAGACTACCTTTTGTTTTTGAACCCTAGCTCTGCCGGCACCTAGGGAAACCTAGCAAACCTATACATTTTTGAAAAGTAGACACCCAGGGGAATTTAGGATGGGGTGACTCGACTGCCTACCACCAGGTTCTGTTACCCAGAATCCCTTGCAGAGCTAAGAAATTGACAAAGAAAACACATTTTCCTCACATTTCTGTGGTGGAAAGTTCTGGAATCTGCGTGGATCAACAAATTTCCACCCACCCAGCGTTCCCCTGGGTCTCCCGGAAGAAATGGTACCTAACTTGCCTGGGTCTGCCTAGTGCCTGCGACAGGAAACTGCGCATAACGCAACGTGGTCGCACCTCAATATCCCAGTGAATTTGTGCCCTTTTTGGACAAAGAGACTACCTTTTGTTTTTGAACCCTAGCTCTGCCGGCACCTAGGGAAACCTAGCAAACCTATACATTTTTGAAAAGTAGACACCCAGGGGAATTCAGGATGGGGTGACTCGACTGCCTACCACCAGGTTCTGTTACCCAGAATCCCTTGCAAAGCTAAGAAATTGACAAAAAAAGCATTTTCCTCACATTTCTGTGGTGGAAAGTTCTGGAATCTGCGTGGATCAACAAATTTCCACCCACCCAGCGTTCCCCCGGGTCTCCCGAAAAAAATGGTACCTCACTTGCCTGGGTCTGCCTAGTGCCAGGAACAGGAAACAGCGCAAAACGCAACGTGGTCGCACCTCAATTTCCCAGTGAAATCCTGCCCTTTTTGGACAAAGAGACTACCTTTTGTTTTTTAACCCTAGCTCTGCCGGCACCTAGGGAAACCTAGCAAACCTATACATTTTTAAAAACTAGACACCGAGGGGACTTCAGGATGGGGTGACTCGACTGCCTACCACCAGGTTCTGTTACCAAGAATCCCTTGCAAAGCTAAGAAATTGACAAAAAAATGCATTTTCCTCACATTTTTGTGGTGGCAAGTTCTGGAATCTGAGTGGATCAACGAATTTCCACCCACCCAGCGTTCCCCCGGGTCTCTCAAAAAAAATGGTACCTCACTTGCCTGGGTCTGCCTAGTGCCTGCGACAGGAAACAGCGCAAAACGCAACGTGGTCACACCTCAATTTCCCAGTGAAATCGTGCCCTTTTTGGACAAAGAGACTACCTTTTGTTTTTGAACCCTAGCTCTACCGACACCCAGGGAAACCTAGCAATCCTATACATTTTTAAAAACTAGGCACCCAGGGGACTTCAGGATGGGGTGACTCGACTGCCTACCCCCAGGTTCTGTTACCCAGAATCCCTTGCAAAGCTAAGAAATTGACAAATAAAAAGCATTTTCCTCACATTTCTGTGGTGGAAAGTTGTGGAATCTGCGTGGATCAACAAATTTCCACCCACCCAGCGTTCCCCCGGGTCTCCCGAAAAAAATGGTACCTCCCTTGCCTGGGTCTGCCTAGTGCCTGCGACAGGAAACAGCGCAAAACGAAACGTGGTCGCACCTCAATTTCCCAGTAAAATCGTGCCCTTTTTTGGGCAAAGAGACTACCTTTTGTTTTTTAACGCTAGCTCTGCCGGCACCTAGGGAAACCTAGCAAACCTATACATTTTTGAAAAGTAGACACGCAGGGGAATTCAGGATGGGGTGACTCGACTGCCTACCACCAGGTTCTGTTACCCAGAATTCCTTGCAAAGCTAAGAAATTGACAAAAGAAACGCATTTTCCTCACATTTCTGTGGTGGAAAGTTCTGGAATCTACGTGGATCAACAAATTTCAACCCACTAAGCGTTCCCCAGGGTCTCCCGAAAAAAATGGTACCTCACTTGCCTGGGTCTGCCTAGTGCCTGGAACAGGAAACAGCGCAAAACGCAACGTGGTTGCACCTCAATTTCCCAGTGAAATCCTGCCCTTTTTGGACAAAGAGACTACCTTTTGTATTTTTAACCCTAGCTCTGCCGGCACCTAGGGAAACCTACCAAACCTATACAATTTTGAAAAGTAGACACCCAGGGGAATTCAGGATGGGGTGACTCGACTGCCTACCACCAGGTTCTGTTACCCAGAATCCCTTGCAAAGCTAAGAAATTGACAAAAGAAACGCATTTTCCTCACATTTCTGTGGTGGAAAGTACTTGAATCTGCGTGGATCAACAAATTTCCACCCACCCAGCAGCGTTCCCCCGGGTCTCTAAAAAAAAATGGTACCTCACTTGCCTGGGTCTGCCTAGTGCCTGCGACAGGAAACAGTGCAAAATGCAACGTGGTCGCACCTCAATTTCCCAGTGAAATCGTGCCCTTTTTGGACAAAGAGACTACCTTTTGTTTTTTAACCCTAGCTCTGCCGACACCCAGGGAAACTTAGCAATCCTATACATTTTTAAAAACTAGACACCCAGGGGACTTCAGGATGGGGTGACTCGACTGCCGACCCCCAGGTTCTGTTACCCAGAATCCCTTGCAAAGCTAAGAAATTGACAAAAAACGCATTTTCCTCACATTTCTGTGGTGGAAAGTTGTGGAATCTGCGTGGGTCAACAAATTTCCACCCACCCAGCGTTCCCCCGGGTCTCTAAAAAAAAATGGTACCTCACTTGCCTGGGTCTGCCTAGTGCCTGCGACAGGAAACAGCGCAAAACGCAACGTGGTCACACTTCAATTTCCCAGTGAAATCGTTCCCTTTTTGGACAAAGATACTACCTTTTGTTTTTTAACCCTAGCTCTGCCGGCACCCAGAGAAACCTAGCAATCCTATACATTTTTAAAAACTAGACACCCAGGGGGCTTCAGTATGGGGTGACTCGACTGCCTACCACCAGGTTCTGTTACCCAGAATCCCTTGCAAAGCTAGGAAATTGACAAAAAAACGCATTTTCCTCACATTTCTGTGGTGGAAAGTTGTGGAATCTGCGTGGATCAACAAATTTCCACCCACCCAGCGTTCCCCCGGGTCTCCCAAAAAAAATGGTACCTCACTTGCCTGGGTCTGCCTAGTGCCTGCGACAGGAAACAGCACAAAACGCAACGTGGTCGCACCTCAATTTCCCAGTGAAATCGTGCCCTTTTTGGGCAAAGAGACTACCTTTTGTTTTTGAACGCTAGCTCTGCCGGCACCTAGGGAAACCTAGCAAACCTATACATTTTTGAAAAGTAGACACCCAGGGAAATTCAGGATGGGGTGACTCGACTGCCTACCACCTGGTTCTGTTACCCAGAATCCCTTGCAAAGCTAAGAAATTGACAAAAGAAACGCATTTTCCTCACATTTCTGTGGTGGAAAGTACTGGAATCTGCGTGGATCAACAAATTTCAACTCACCCAGCGTTCCCCAGGGTCTCCCGAAACAAATGGTACCTCACTTGTCTGGGTCTGCCTAGTGCCTGCGACAGGAAACAGCACAAAACGCAACGTGGTCGCACCTCAATTTCCCAGTGAAATCGTGCCCTTTTTGGGCAAAGAGACTACCTTTTGTTTTTGAACGCTAGCTCTGCCGGCACCTAGGGAAACCTAGCAAACCTATACATTTTTGAGAGCTAGACACCCAGGGGACTTCAGGATGGGGTGACTCGACTGCCTACCACCAGGTTCTGTTACCCAGAAACCCTTGCAAATCTAAGAAATTGACAACAAAATGCATTTTCCTCATATTTTGTGGTGGCAAGTTCTGAAATCTGCGTGGATCAACAAATTTCCACGCACCCAGCGTTCCCCCGGGTCTCCCGAAAAAAATGGTACCTCACTTGCCTGGGTCCGCCTAGTGCCTGCGACAGGAAACAGCGCAAAACGCAACGTGGTTGCACCTCAATTTCCAAGTGAAATCATGCCCTTTTTGGACAAAGAGACTACCTTTTGTTTTTTAACCCTAGCTCTGCCGGCACCTAGGGAAACCTAGCAAACCTATACATTTTTGAAAAGTAGACACCCAGGGGAATTCAGGATGGGGTGACTCGACTGCCTACCACCAGGTTCTGTTACCCAGAATCCCTTGCAAAGCTAAGAAATTGACAAAAGAAACGCATTTTCCTCACATTTCTGTGGTGGAAAGTACTTGAATCTGCGTGGATCAACAAATTTCCACCCACCCAGCAGCGTTCCCCCGGGTCTCTAAAAAAAAATGGTACCTCACTTGCCTGGGTCTGCCTAGTGCCTGCGACAGGAAACAGTGCAAAATGCAACGTGGTCGCACCTCAATTTCCCAGTGAAATTGTGCCCTTTTTGGACAAAGAGACTACCTTTTGTTTTTTAACCCTAGCTCTGCCGACACCCAGGGAAACCTAGCAATCCTATACATTTTTAAAAACTAGACACCCAGGGGACTTCAGGATGGGGTGACTCGACTGCCGACCCCCAGGTTCTGTTACCCAGAATCCCTTGCAAAGCTAAGAAATTGACAAAAAACGCATTTTCCTCACATTTCTGTGGTGGAAAGTTGTGGAATCTGCGTGGGTCAACAAATTTCCACCCACCCAGCGTTCCCCCGGGTCTCTAAAAAAAAATGGTACCTCACTTGCCTGGGTCTGCCTAGTGCCTGCGACAGGAAACAGCGCAAAACGCAACGTGGTCACACTTCAATTTCCCAGTGAAATCGTGCCCTTTTTGGACAAAGAGACTACCTTTTGTTTTTTAACCCTAGCTCTGCCGGCACCTAGGGAAACCTAGCAAACCTATACATTTTTGAGAACTAGACACCCAGGGGACTTCAGGATGGGGTGACTTGACTGCCTACCACCAGGTTCTGTTACCCAGAAACCCTTGCAAAGCTAAGAAATTGACAACAAAATGCATTTTCCTAATATTTTGTGGTGGCAAGTTCTGAAATCTGCATGGATCAACAAATTTCCACCCACCCAGCGTTCCCCCGGGTCTCCCGAAAAAAATGGTACCTCACTTGCCTGGGTCCGCCTAGTGCCTGCGACAGGAAACAGCGCAAAACGCAGCGTGGTCGCACCTCAATTTCGCAGTGAAATCCTGCCCTTTTTGGGCAAAGAGACTACCTTTTGTTTTTGAACCCTAGCTCTGCCGGCATACAGGGAAACCTAGCAAACCTATACATTTTTGAAAAGTAGACACCCAGGGGAATTCAGGATGGGGTGACTCGACTGCCTACCACCAGGTTCTGTTACCCAGAATCCCTTGCAAAACTAAGAAATTGACAAAAAAAACGCATTATCCTCACATTTCTGTGGTGGAAAGTTCTTGAATCTCCGTGGATCAACAAATTTCCACCCACCCAGCGTTCCCCCGGGTCTCCCAAAAAAAATGGTACCTCACTTGCCTGGGTCTGCCTAGTGCCTGCGACAGGAAACAGCACAAGACGCAACGTGGTCGCACCTCAATTTCCCAGTGAAATCGTGCCCTTTTTGGGCAAAGAGACTACCTTTTGTTTTTGAACGCTAGCTCTGCCGGCACCCAGGGAAACCTAGCAATCCTATACAGTTTTTAAAAACTAGACACCCAGGGGACTTCAGGATGGGGTGACTCGACTGCCTACCCCCAGGTTCTGTTACCCAGAATCCCTTGCAAAGCTAAGAAATTGACAAAAAAACGCATTTTGCTCACATTTATGTGGTGGAAAGTTGTGGAATCTGCGTGGATCAACAAATTTCCACCCACCCAGCGTTCCCCCGGGTCTCCCCAAAAAAATGGTACCTCACTTGCCTGGGTCTGCCTAGTGCCTGCGACAGGAAACAGCACAAAACGCAACGTGGTCGCACCTCAATTTCCCAGTGAAATCGTGCCCTTTTGGGCAAAGAGACTACCTTTTGTTTTTGAATGCTAGCTCTGCCGGCACCTAGGGAAACCTAGCAAACCTATACATTTTTGAAAAGTAGACACCCAGGGGAATTCAGGATGGGGTGAACAGACTGCCTACCACCAGGTTCTGTTACCCAGAATCCCTTGCAAAGCTAAGAAATTGACAAAAAAAATGCATTTTCCTCACATTTCTGTGGTGGAAAGTTCTGGAATCTGCGTGGATCAACAAATTTCCACCAACCCAGCGTTCCCCTGGGTCTCTCAAAAACAAATGGTACCTCACTTGCCTGGGTCTGCCTAGTGCCTGCGACAGGAAACAGCGCAAAACGCAACGTGATCGCACCTCAATTTCCCAGTGAAATCGTGCCCTTTTTGGACAAAGAGACTACCTTTTGCTTTTGAACCCTAGCTCTGCCGGCACCCAGGGAAACCTAGCAATCCCATACATTTTTAAAAACTAGACACCCAGTAGACTTCAGGATGGGGTGACTCGACTGCCTACCCCCAGGTTCTGTTACCCAGAATCCCTTGCAAAGCTAAGAAATTGACAAACAAAATGCATTTTCCTCACATTTCTGTGGTGGAAAGTTCCGGAATCTGCGTGGATCAACAAATTTCCACCCACCCAGCGTTCCCCCGGGTCTCCCGAAAAAAATGGTACCTCCCTTGCCTGGGTCTGCCTAGTGCCTGCGACAGGAAACAGCGCAAAACGAAACGTGGTCGCACCTCAATTTCCCAGTAAAATCGTGCCCTTTTTTGGGCAAAGAGACTACCTTTTGTTTTTTAACGCTAGCTCTGCCGGCACCTAGGGAAACCTAGCAAACCTATACATTTTTGAAAAGTAGACACGCAGGGGAATTCAGGATGGGGTGACTCGACTGCCTACCACCAGGTTCTGTTACCCAGAATTCCTTGCAAAGCTAAGAAATTGACAAAAGAAACGCATTTTCCTCACATTTCTGTGGTGGAAAGTTCTGGAATCTACGTGGATCAACAAATTTCAACCCACTAAGCGTTCCCCAGGGTCTCCCGAAAAAAATGGTACCTCACTTGCCTGGGTCTGCCTAGTGCTTGGAACAGGAAACAGCGCAAAACGCAACGTGGTCGCACCTCAATATCCCAGTGAAATCCTGCCCTTTTTGGACAAAGAGACTACCTTTTGTTTTTGAACCCTAGCTCTGCCGGCACCTAGGGAAACCTAGCAAACCTATACATTTTTTAAACGTAGACACCCAGGGGAATTCAGGATGGGGTGACTCGACTGCCTACCACCAGGTTCTGTTACCCAGAATCCCTTGCAAAACTAAGAAATTCACAAAAAAAAAACGCATTTTCCTCACATTTCTGTGGTGGAAAGTTCTTGAATCTGCGTGGATCAACAAATTTCCACCCACCCAGCGTTCCCCAGGGTCTCTAAAAAAAATGGTACCTCACTTGCCTAGGTCTGCCTAGTGCCTGCGACAGGAAACAGCGCAAAACGCAACGTGGTTGCACCTCAATTTCCCAGTGAAATCCTGCCCTTTTTGGACAAAGAGACTACCTTTTGTTTTTTAACCCTAGCTCTGCCGGCACCTAGGGAAACCTAGCACACCTATACATTTTTGAAAAGTAGACACCCAGGGGAATTCAGGATAGGGTGACTCGACTGCCTACCACCAGGTTCTGTTACCCAGAATCCCTTGCAAAGCTAAGAAATTGACAAAAGAAACGCATTTTCCTCACATTTCTGTGGTGGAAAGTACTTGAATCTGCGTGGATCAACAAATTTCCACCCACCCAGCGTTCCCCAGGGTCTCTAAAAAAAATGGTACCTCACTTGCCTAGGTCTGCCTAGTGCCTGCGACAGGAAACAGCGCAAAACGCAACGTGGTTGCACCTCAATTTCCCAGTGAAATCCTGCCCTTTTTGGACAAAGAGACTACCTTTTGTTTTTGAACCCTAGCTCTGCCGGCACCTAGGGAAACCTAGCAAACCTATACATTTTTTAAAACTAGACACCGAGGGGACTTCAGGATGGGGTGACTCGACTGCCTACCACCAGGTTCTGTTACCCAGAATCCCTTGCAAAGCTAACAAATTGACAAAAAAATGCATTTTCCTCACATTTTTGTGGTGGCAAGTTCTGGAATCTGCGTGGATCAACAAATTTCCACCCACCCAGCGTTCCCCCGGGTCTCCCGAAAAAAATGGTACCTCACTTGCCTGGGTCTGCCTTGTGCCTGCGACAGGAAACAGCGCAAAACGCAACGTGGTCACACATCAATTTCCCAGTGAAATCGTGCCCTTTTTGGACAAAGAGACTACCTTTTGTTTTTGAACCCTAGCTCTACCGACACCCAGGGAAACCTAGCAATCCTATACATTTTTAAAAACTAGACACCCAGGGGACTTCAGGATGGGGTGACTCGACTGCCTACCCCCAGGTTCTGTTACCCAGAATCCCTTGCAAAGCTAAGAAATTGACAAATAAAAAGCATTTTCCTCACATTTCTGTGGTGGAAAGTTGTGGAATCTGCGTGGATCAACAAATTTCCACCCACCCAGCGTTCCCCCGGGTCTCCCGATAAAAATGGTACCTCACTTGCCTGGGTCTGCCTAGTGCCTGCGACAGGAAACAGCGCAAAACGCAACGTGGTCGCACCTCAATTTCCCAGTGAAATCGTGCCCTTTTTGGACAAAGAGACTACCTTTTGTTTTTGAACCCTAGCTCTGCCGGCACCTAGGGAAACCTAGCAAACCTATACATTTTTGAAAAGTAGACACCCAGGGGAATTTAGGATGGGGTGACTCGACTGCCTACCACCAGGTTCTGTTACCCAGAATCCCTTGCAGAGCTAAGAAATTGACAAAGAAAACACATTTTCCTCACATTTCTGTGGTGGAAAGTTCTGGAATCTGCGTGGATCAACAAATTTCCACCCACCCAGCGTTCCCCTGGGTCTCCCGGAAGAAATGGTACCTAACTTGCCTGGGTCTGCCTAGTGCCTGCGACAGGAAACTGCGCATAACGCAACGTGGTCGCACCTCAATATCCCAGTGAATTTGTGCCCTTTTTGGACAAAGAGACTACCTTTTGTTTTTGAACCCTAGCTCTGCCGGCACCTAGGGAAACCTAGCAAACCTATACATTTTTGAAAAGTAGACACCCAGGGGAATTCAGGATGGGGTGACTCGACTGCCTACCACCAGGTTCTGTTACCCAGAATCCCTTGCAAAGCTAAGAAATTGACAAAAAAAGCATTTTCCTCACATTTCTGTGGTGGAAAGTTCTGGAATCTGCGTGGATCAACAAATTTCCACCCACCCAGCGTTCCCCCGGGTCTCCCGAAAAAAATGGTACCTCACTTGCCTGGGTCTGCCTAGTGCCAGGAACAGGAAACAGCGCAAAACGCAACGTGGTCGCACCTCAATTTCCCAGTGAAATCCTGCCCTTTTTGGACAAAGAGACTACCTTTTGTTTTTTAACCCTAGCTCTGCCGGCACCTAGGGAAACCTAGCAAACCTATACATTTTTAAAAACTAGACACCGAGGGGACTTCAGGATGGGGTGACTCGACTGCCTACCACCAGGTTCTGTTACCAAGAATCCCTTGCAAAGCTAAGAAATTGACAAAAAAATGCATTTTCCTCACATTTTTGTGGTGGCAAGTTCTGGAATCTGAGTGGATCAACGAATTTCCACCCACCCAGCGTTCCCCCGGGTCTCTCAAAAAAAATGGTACCTCACTTGCCTGGGTCTGCCTAGTGCCTGCGACAGGAAACAGCGCAAAACGCAACGTGGTCACACCTCAATTTCCCAGTGAAATCGTGCCCTTTTTGGACAAAGAGACTACCTTTTGTTTTTGAACCCTAGCTCTACCGACACCCAGGGAAACCTAGCAATCCTATACATTTTTAAAAACTAGGCACCCAGGGGACTTCAGGATGGGGTGACTCGACTGCCTACCCCCAGGTTCTGTTACCCAGAATCCCTTGCAAAGCTAAGAAATTGACAAATAAAAAGCATTTTCCTCACATTTCTGTGGTGGAAAGTTGTGGAATCTGCGTGGATCAACAAATTTCCACCCACCCAGCGTTCCCCCGGGTCTCCCGAAAAAAATGGTACCTCCCTTGCCTGGGTCTGCCTAGTGCCTGCGACAGGAAACAGCGCAAAACGAAACGTGGTCGCACCTCAATTTCCCAGTAAAATCGTGCCCTTTTTTGGGCAAAGAGACTACCTTTTGTTTTTTAACGCTAGCTCTGCCGGCACCTAGGGAAACCTAGCAAACCTATACATTTTTGAAAAGTAGACACGCAGGGGAATTCAGGATGGGGTGACTCGACTGCCTACCACCAGGTTCTGTTACCCAGAATTCCTTGCAAAGCTAAGAAATTGACAAAAGAAACGCATTTTCCTCACATTTCTGTGGTGGAAAGTTCTGGAATCTACGTGGATCAACAAATTTCAACCCACTAAGCGTTCCCCAGGGTCTCCCGAAAAAAATGGTACCTCACTTGCCTGGGTCTGCCTAGTGCCTGGAACAGGAAACAGCGCAAAACGCAACGTGGTTGCACCTCAATTTCCCAGTGAAATCCTGCCCTTTTTGGACAAAGAGACTACCTTTTGTATTTTTAACCCTAGCTCTGCCGGCACCTAGGGAAACCTACCAAACCTATACAATTTTGAAAAGTAGACACCCAGGGGAATTCAGGATGGGGTGACTCGACTGCCTACCACCAGGTTCTGTTACCCAGAATCCCTTGCAAAGCTAAGAAATTGACAAAAGAAACGCATTTTCCTCACATTTCTGTGGTGGAAAGTACTTGAATCTGCGTGGATCAACAAATTTCCACCCACCCAGCAGCGTTCCCCCGGGTCTCTAAAAAAAAATGGTACCTCACTTGCCTGGGTCTGCCTAGTGCCTGCGACAGGAAACAGTGCAAAATGCAACGTGGTCGCACCTCAATTTCCCAGTGAAATCGTGCCCTTTTTGGACAAAGAGACTACCTTTTGTTTTTTAACCCTAGCTCTGCCGACACCCAGGGAAACTTAGCAATCCTATACATTTTTAAAAACTAGACACCCAGGGGACTTCAGGATGGGGTGACTCGACTGCCGACCCCCAGGTTCTGTTACCCAGAATCCCTTGCAAAGCTAAGAAATTGACAAATAAAAAGCATTTTCCTCACATTTCTGTGGTGGAAAGTTGTGGAATCTGCGTGGATCAACAAATTTCCACCCACCCAGCGTTCCCCCGGGTCTCCCGATAAAAATGGTACCTCACTTGCCTGGGTCTGCCTAGTGCCTGCGACAGGAAACAGCGCAAAACGCAACGTGGTCGCACCTCAATTTCCCAGTGAAATCGTGCCCTTTTTGGACAAAGAGACTACCTTTTGTTTTTGAACCCTAGCTCTGCCGGCACCTAGGGAAACCTAGCAAACCTATACATTTTTGAAAAGTAGACACCCAGGGGAATTTAGGATGGGGTGACTCGACTGCCTACCACCAGGTTCTGTTACCCAGAATCCCTTGCAGAGCTAAGAAATTGACAAAGAAAACACATTTTCCTCACATTTCTGTGGTGGAAAGTTCTGGAATCTGCGTGGATCAACAAATTTCCACCCACCCAGCGTTCCCCTGGGTCTCCCGGAAGAAATGGTACCTAACTTGCCTGGGTCTGCCTAGTGCCTGCGACAGGAAACTGCGCATAACGCAACGTGGTCGCACCTCAATATCCCAGTGAATTTGTGCCCTTTTTGGACAAAGAGACTACCTTTTGTTTTTGAACCCTAGCTCTGCCGGCACCTAGGGAAACCTAGCAAACCTATACATTTTTGAAAAGTAGACACCCAGGGGAATTCAGGATGGGGTGACTCGACTGCCTACCACCAGGTTCTGTTACCCAGAATCCCTTGCAAAGCTAAGAAATTGACAAAAAAAGCATTTTCCTCACATTTCTGTGGTGGAAAGTTCTGGAATCTGCGTGGATCAACAAATTTCCACCCACCCAGCGTTCCCCCGGGTCTCCCGAAAAAAATGGTACCTCACTTGCCTGGGTCTGCCTAGTGCCAGGAACAGGAAACAGCGCAAAACGCAACGTGGTCGCACCTCAATTTCCCAGTGAAATCCTGCCCTTTTTGGACAAAGAGACTACCTTTTGTTTTTTAACCCTAGCTCTGCCGGCACCTAGGGAAACCTAGCAAACCTATACATTTTTAAAAACTAGACACCGAGGGGACTTCAGGATGGGGTGACTCGACTGCCTACCACCAGGTTCTGTTACCAAGAATCCCTTGCAAAGCTAAGAAATTGACAAAAAAATGCATTTTCCTCACATTTTTGTGGTGGCAAGTTCTGGAATCTGAGTGGATCAACGAATTTCCACCCACCCAGCGTTCCCCCGGGTCTCTCAAAAAAAATGGTACCTCACTTGCCTGGGTCTGCCTAGTGCCTGCGACAGGAAACAGCGCAAAACGCAACGTGGTCACACCTCAATTTCCCAGTGAAATCGTGCCCTTTTTGGACAAAGAGACTACCTTTTGTTTTTGAACCCTAGCTCTACCGACACCCAGGGAAACCTAGCAATCCTATACATTTTTAAAAACTAGGCACCCAGGGGACTTCAGGATGGGGTGACTCGACTGCCTACCCCCAGGTTCTGTTACCCAGAATCCCTTGCAAAGCTAAGAAATTGACAAATAAAAAGCATTTTCCTCACATTTCTGTGGTGGAAAGTTGTGGAATCTGCGTGGATCAACAAATTTCCACCCACCCAGCGTTCCCCCGGGTCTCCCGAAAAAAATGGTACCTCCCTTGCCTGGGTCTGCCTAGTGCCTGCGACAGGAAACAGCGCAAAACGAAACGTGGTCGCACCTCAATTTCCCAGTAAAATCGTGCCCTTTTTTGGGCAAAGAGACTACCTTTTGTTTTTTAACGCTAGCTCTGCCGGCACCTAGGGAAACCTAGCAAACCTATACATTTTTGAAAAGTAGACACGCAGGGGAATTCAGGATGGGGTGACTCGACTGCCTACCACCAGGTTCTGTTACCCAGAATTCCTTGCAAAGCTAAGAAATTGACAAAAGAAACGCATTTTCCTCACATTTCTGTGGTGGAAAGTTCTGGAATCTACGTGGATCAACAAATTTCAACCCACTAAGCGTTCCCCAGGGTCTCCCGAAAAAAATGGTACCTCACTTGCCTGGGTCTGCCTAGTGCCTGGAACAGGAAACAGCGCAAAACGCAACGTGGTTGCACCTCAATTTCCCAGTGAAATCCTGCCCTTTTTGGACAAAGAGACTACCTTTTGTATTTTTAACCCTAGCTCTGCCGGCACCTAGGGAAACCTACCAAACCTATACAATTTTGAAAAGTAGACACCCAGGGGAATTCAGGATGGGGTGACTCGACTGCCTACCACCAGGTTCTGTTACCCAGAATCCCTTGCAAAGCTAAGAAATTGACAAAAGAAACGCATTTTCCTCACATTTCTGTGGTGGAAAGTACTTGAATCTGCGTGGATCAACAAATTTCCACCCACCCAGCAGCGTTCCCCCGGGTCTCTAAAAAAAAATGGTACCTCACTTGCCTGGGTCTGCCTAGTGCCTGCGACAGGAAACAGTGCAAAATGCAACGTGGTCGCACCTCAATTTCCCAGTGAAATCGTGCCCTTTTTGGACAAAGAGACTACCTTTTGTTTTTTAACCCTAGCTCTGCCGACACCCAGGGAAACTTAGCAATCCTATACATTTTTAAAAACTAGACACCCAGGGGACTTCAGGATGGGGTGACTCGACTGCCGACCCCCAGGTTCTGTTACCCAGAATCCCTTGCAAAGCTAAGAAATTGACAAAAAACGCATTTTCCTCACATTTCTGTGGTGGAAAGTTGTGGAATCTGCGTGGGTCAACAAATTTCCACCCACCCAGCGTTCCCCCGGGTCTCTAAAAAAAAATGGTACCTCACTTGCCTGGGTCTGCCTAGTGCCTGCGACAGGAAACAGCGCAAAACGCAACGTGGTCACACTTCAATTTCCCAGTGAAATCGTTCCCTTTTTGGACAAAGATACTACCTTTTGTTTTTTAACCCTAGCTCTGCCGGCACCCAGAGAAACCTAGCAATCCTATACATTTTTAAAAACTAGACACCCAGGGGGCTTCAGTATGGGGTGACTCGACTGCCTACCACCAGGTTCTGTTACCCAGAATCCCTTGCAAAGCTAGGAAATTGACAAAAAAACGCATTTTCCTCACATTTCTGTGGTGGAAAGTTGTGGAATCTGCGTGGATCAACAAATTTCCACCCACCCAGCGTTCCCCCGGGTCTCCCAAAAAAAATGGTACCTCACTTGCCTGGGTCTGCCTAGTGCCTGCGACAGGAAACAGCACAAAACGCAACGTGGTCGCACCTCAATTTCCCAGTGAAATCGTGCCCTTTTTGGGCAAAGAGACTACCTTTTGTTTTTGAACGCTAGCTCTGCCGGCACCTAGGGAAACCTAGCAAACCTATACATTTTTGAAAAGTAGACACCCAGGGAAATTCAGGATGGGGTGACTCGACTGCCTACCACCTGGTTCTGTTACCCAGAATCCCTTGCAAAGCTAAGAAATTGACAAAAGAAACGCATTTTCCTCACATTTCTGTGGTGGAAAGTACTGGAATCTGCGTGGATCAACAAATTTCAACTCACCCAGCGTTCCCCAGGGTCTCCCGAAACAAATGGTACCTCACTTGTCTGGGTCTGCCTAGTGCCTGCGACAGGAAACAGCACAAAACGCAACGTGGTCGCACCTCAATTTCCCAGTGAAATCGTGCCCTTTTTGGGCAAAGAGACTACCTTTTGTTTTTGAACGCTAGCTCTGCCGGCACCTAGGGAAACCTAGCAAACCTATACATTTTTGAGAGCTAGACACCCAGGGGACTTCAGGATGGGGTGACTCGACTGCCTACCACCAGGTTCTGTTACCCAGAAACCCTTGCAAATCTAAGAAATTGACAACAAAATGCATTTTCCTCATATTTTGTGGTGGCAAGTTCTGAAATCTGCGTGGATCAACAAATTTCCACGCACCCAGCGTTCCCCCGGGTCTCCCGAAAAAAATGGTACCTCACTTGCCTGGGTCCGCCTAGTGCCTGCGACAGGAAACAGCGCAAAACGCAACGTGGTTGCACCTCAATTTCCAAGTGAAATCATGCCCTTTTTGGACAAAGAGACTACCTTTTGTTTTTTAACCCTAGCTCTGCCGGCACCTAGGGAAACCTAGCAAACCTATACATTTTTGAAAAGTAGACACCCAGGGGAATTCAGGATGGGGTGACTCGACTGCCTACCACCAGGTTCTGTTACCCAGAATCCCTTGCAAAGCTAAGAAATTGACAAAAGAAACGCATTTTCCTCACATTTCTGTGGTGGAAAGTACTTGAATCTGCGTGGATCAACAAATTTCCACCCACCCAGCAGCGTTCCCCCGGGTCTCTAAAAAAAAATGGTACCTCACTTGCCTGGGTCTGCCTAGTGCCTGCGACAGGAAACAGTGCAAAATGCAACGTGGTCGCACCTCAATTTCCCAGTGAAATTGTGCCCTTTTTGGACAAAGAGACTACCTTTTGTTTTTTAACCCTAGCTCTGCCGACACCCAGGGAAACCTAGCAATCCTATACATTTTTAAAAACTAGACACCCAGGGGACTTCAGGATGGGGTGACTCGACTGCCGACCCCCAGGTTCTGTTACCCAGAATCCCTTGCAAAGCTAAGAAATTGACAAAAAACGCATTTTCCTCACATTTCTGTGGTGGAAAGTTGTGGAATCTGCGTGGGTCAACAAATTTCCACCCACCCAGCGTTCCCCCGGGTCTCTAAAAAAAAATGGTACCTCACTTGCCTGGGTCTGCCTAGTGCCTGCGACAGGAAACAGCGCAAAACGCAACGTGGTCACACTTCAATTTCCCAGTGAAATCGTGCCCTTTTTGGACAAAGAGACTACCTTTTGTTTTTTAACCCTAGCTCTGCCGGCACCTAGGGAAACCTAGCAAACCTATACATTTTTGAGAACTAGACACCCAGGGGACTTCAGGATGGGGTGACTTGACTGCCTACCACCAGGTTCTGTTACCCAGAAACCCTTGCAAAGCTAAGAAATTGACAACAAAATGCATTTTCCTAATATTTTGTGGTGGCAAGTTCTGAAATCTGCATGGATCAACAAATTTCCACCCACCCAGCGTTCCCCCGGGTCTCCCGAAAAAAATGGTACCTCACTTGCCTGGGTCCGCCTAGTGCCTGCGACAGGAAACAGCGCAAAACGCAGCGTGGTCGCACCTCAATTTCGCAGTGAAATCCTGCCCTTTTTGGGCAAAGAGACTACCTTTTGTTTTTGAACCCTAGCTCTGCCGGCATACAGGGAAACCTAGCAAACCTATACATTTTTGAAAAGTAGACACCCAGGGGAATTCAGGATGGGGTGACTCGACTGCCTACCACCAGGTTCTGTTACCCAGAATCCCTTGCAAAACTAAGAAATTGACAAAAAAAACGCATTATCCTCACATTTCTGTGGTGGAAAGTTCTTGAATCTCCGTGGATCAACAAATTTCCACCCACCCAGCGTTCCCCCGGGTCTCCCAAAAAAAATGGTACCTCACTTGCCTGGGTCTGCCTAGTGCCTGCGACAGGAAACAGCACAAGACGCAACGTGGTCGCACCTCAATTTCCCAGTGAAATCGTGCCCTTTTTGGGCAAAGAGACTACCTTTTGTTTTTGAACGCTAGCTCTGCCGGCACCCAGGGAAACCTAGCAATCCTATACAGTTTTTAAAAACTAGACACCCAGGGGACTTCAGGATGGGGTGACTCGACTGCCTACCCCCAGGTTCTGTTACCCAGAATCCCTTGCAAAGCTAAGAAATTGACAAAAAAACGCATTTTGCTCACATTTATGTGGTGGAAAGTTGTGGAATCTGCGTGGATCAACAAATTTCCACCCACCCAGCGTTCCCCCGGGTCTCCCCAAAAAAATGGTACCTCACTTGCCTGGGTCTGCCTAGTGCCTGCGACAGGAAACAGCACAAAACGCAACGTGGTCGCACCTCAATTTCCCAGTGAAATCGTGCCCTTTTGGGCAAAGAGACTACCTTTTGTTTTTGAATGCTAGCTCTGCCGGCACCTAGGGAAACCTAGCAAACCTATACATTTTTGAAAAGTAGACACCCAGGGGAATTCAGGATGGGGTGAACAGACTGCCTACCACCAGGTTCTGTTACCCAGAATCCCTTGCAAAGCTAAGAAATTGACAAAAAAAATGCATTTTCCTCACATTTCTGTGGTGGAAAGTTCTGGAATCTGCGTGGATCAACAAATTTCCACCAACCCAGCGTTCCCCTGGGTCTCTCAAAAACAAATGGTACCTCACTTGCCTGGGTCTGCCTAGTGCCTGCGACAGGAAACAGCGCAAAACGCAACGTGATCGCACCTCAATTTCCCAGTGAAATCGTGCCCTTTTTGGACAAAGAGACTACCTTTTGCTTTTGAACCCTAGCTCTGCCGGCACCCAGGGAAACCTAGCAATCCCATACATTTTTAAAAACTAGACACCCAGTAGACTTCAGGATGGGGTGACTCGACTGCCTACCCCCAGGTTCTGTTACCCAGAATCCCTTGCAAAGCTAAGAAATTGACAAACAAAATGCATTTTCCTCACATTTCTGTGGTGGAAAGTTCCGGAATCTGCGTGGATCAACAAATTTCCACCCACCCAGCGTTCCCCCGGGTCTCCCGAAAAAAATGGTACCTCCCTTGCCTGGGTCTGCCTAGTGCCTGCGACAGGAAACAGCGCAAAACGAAACGTGGTCGCACCTCAATTTCCCAGTAAAATCGTGCCCTTTTTTGGGCAAAGAGACTACCTTTTGTTTTTTAACGCTAGCTCTGCCGGCACCTAGGGAAACCTAGCAAACCTATACATTTTTGAAAAGTAGACACGCAGGGGAATTCAGGATGGGGTGACTCGACTGCCTACCACCAGGTTCTGTTACCCAGAATTCCTTGCAAAGCTAAGAAATTGACAAAAGAAACGCATTTTCCTCACATTTCTGTGGTGGAAAGTTCTGGAATCTACGTGGATCAACAAATTTCAACCCACTAAGCGTTCCCCAGGGTCTCCCGAAAAAAATGGTACCTCACTTGCCTGGGTCTGCCTAGTGCTTGGAACAGGAAACAGCGCAAAACGCAACGTGGTCGCACCTCAATATCCCAGTGAAATCCTGCCCTTTTTGGACAAAGAGACTACCTTTTGTTTTTGAACCCTAGCTCTGCCGGCACCTAGGGAAACCTAGCAAACCTATACATTTTTTAAACGTAGACACCCAGGGGAATTCAGGATGGGGTGACTCGACTGCCTACCACCAGGTTCTGTTACCCAGAATCCCTTGCAAAACTAAGAAATTCACAAAAAAAAAACGCATTTTCCTCACATTTCTGTGGTGGAAAGTTCTTGAATCTGCGTGGATCAACAAATTTCCACCCACCCAGCGTTCCCCAGGGTCTCTAAAAAAAATGGTACCTCACTTGCCTAGGTCTGCCTAGTGCCTGCGACAGGAAACAGCGCAAAACGCAACGTGGTTGCACCTCAATTTCCCAGTGAAATCCTGCCCTTTTTGGACAAAGAGACTACCTTTTGTTTTTTAACCCTAGCTCTGCCGGCACCTAGGGAAACCTAGCACACCTATACATTTTTGAAAAGTAGACACCCAGGGGAATTCAGGATAGGGTGACTCGACTGCCTACCACCAGGTTCTGTTACCCAGAATCCCTTGCAAAGCTAAGAAATTGACAAAAGAAACGCATTTTCCTCACATTTCTGTGGTGGAAAGTACTTGAATCTGCGTGGATCAACAAATTTCCACCCACCCAGCGTTCCCCAGGGTCTCTAAAAAAAATGGTACCTCACTTGCCTAGGTCTGCCTAGTGCCTGCGACAGGAAACAGCGCAAAACGCAACGTGGTTGCACCTCAATTTCCCAGTGAAATCCTGCCCTTTTTGGACAAAGAGACTACCTTTTGTTTTTTAACCCTAGCTCTGCCGGCACCTAGGGAAACCTAGCACACCTATACATTTTTTAAACGTAGACACCCAGGGGAATTCAGGATGGGGTGACTCGACTGCCTACCACCAGGTTCTGTTACCCAGAATCCCTTGCAAAACTAAGAAATTCACACAAAAAAAACGCATTTTCCTCACATTTCTGTGGTGGAAAGTTCTTGAATCTGCGTGGATCAACAAATTTCCACCCACCCAGCGTTCCCCAGGGTCTCTAAAAAAAATGGTACCTCACTTGCCTAGGTCTGCCTAGTGCCTGCGACAGGAAACAGCGCAAAACGCAACGTGGTTGCACCTCAATTTCCCAGTGAAATCCTGCCCTTTTTGGACAAAGAGACTACCTTTTGTTT
The DNA here is from genome assembly GCF_964261635.1 of Lissotriton helveticus. Classification (NCBI taxonomy): domain Eukaryota; kingdom Metazoa; phylum Chordata; class Amphibia; order Caudata; family Salamandridae; genus Lissotriton; species Lissotriton helveticus. The sequence goes on from NC_136065.1 coordinate 1,795,012,290, forward strand.
TTTAACCCTAGCTCTGCCGGCACCTAGGGAAACCTAGCACACCTATACATTTTTTAAACGTAGACACCCAGGGGAATTCAGGATGGGGTGACTCGACTGCCTACCACCAGGTTCTGTTACCCAGAATCCCTTGCAAAACTAAGAAATTCACAAAAAAAAACGCATTTTCCTCACATTTCTGTGGTGGAAAGTTCTTGAATCTGCGTGGATCAACAAATTTCCACCCACCCAGCGTTCCCCAGGGTCTCTAAAAAAAATGGTACCTCACTTGCCTAGGTCTGCCTAGTGCCTGCGACAGGAAACAGCGCAAAACGCAACGTGGTTGCACCTCAATTTCCCAGTGAAATCCTGCCCTTTTTGGACAAAGAGACTACCTTTTGTTTTTTAACCCTAGCTCTGCCGGCACCTAGGGAAACCTAGCACACCTATACATTTTTGAAAAGTAGACACCCAGGGGAATTCAGGATAGGGTGACTCGACTGCCTACCACCAGGTTCTGTTACCCAGAATCCCTTGCAAAGCTAAGAAATTGACAAAAGAAACGCATTTTCCTCACATTTCTGTGGTGGAAAGTACTTGAATCTGCGTGGATCAACAAATTTCCACCCACCCAGCAGCGTTCCCCCGGGTCTCTAAAAAAAATGGTACCTCACTTGCCTGGGTCTGCCTAGTGCCTGTGACAGGAAACAGTGCAAAATGTAACGTGGTCGCACCTCAATTTCCCAGTGAAATCGTGCCCTTTTTGGACAAAGAGACTACCTTTTGTTTTTTAACCCTAGCTCTGCCGACAGCCAGGGAAACCTAGCAATCCTATACATTTTTAAAAACTAGACACCCAGGGGACTTCAGGATGGGGTGACTCGACTGCCGACCCCCAGGTTCTGTTCCCCAGAATCCCTTGCAAAGCTAAGAAATTGACAAAAAACGCATTTTCCTCACATTTCTGTGGTGGAAAGTTGTGGAATCTGCGTGGGTCAACAAATTTCCACCCACCCAGCGTTCCCCCGGGTCTCCCAAAAAAAATGGTACCTCACTTGCCTGGGTCTGCCTAGTGCCTGCGACAGGAAACAGCACAAAACGCAACGTGGTCGCACCTCAATTTCCCAGTGAAATCGTGCCCTTTTTGGGCAAAGAGACTACCTTTTGTTTTTGAACGCTAGCTCTGCCGGCACCTAGGGAAACCTAGCAAACCTATACATTTTTGAAAAGTAGACACCCAGGGAAATTCAGGATGGGGTGACTCGACTGCCTACCACCAGGTTCTGTTACCCAGAATCCCTTGCAAAGCTAAGAAATTGACAAAAGAAACGCATTTTCCTCACATTTCTGTGGTGGAAAGTACTGGAATCTGCGTGGATCAACAAATTTCAACTCACCCAGCGTTCCCCAGGGTCTCCCGAAACAAATGGTACCTCACTTGCCTGGGTCTGCCTAGTGCCTGCGACAGGAAACAGCACAAAACGCAACGTGGTCGCACCTCAATTTCCCAGTGAAATCGTGCCCTTTTTGGGCAAAGAGACTACCTTTTGTTTTTGAACGCTAGCTCTGCCGGCACCTAGGGAAACCTAGCAAACCTATACATTTTTGAGAGCTAGACACCCAGGGGACTTCAGGATGGGGTGACTCGACTGCCTACCACCAGGTTCTGTTACCCAGAAACCCTTGCAAATCTAAGAAATTGACAACAAAATGCATTTTCCTCATATTTTGTGGTGGCAAGTTCTGAAATCTGCGTGGATCAACAAATTTCCACCCACCCAGCGTTCCCCCGGGTCTCCCGAAAAAAATGGTACCTCACTTGCCTGGGTCCGCCTAGTGCCTGCGACAGGAAACAGCGCAAAATGCAACGTGGTTGCACCTCAATTTCCAAGTGAAATCCTGCCCTTTTTGGACAAAGAGACTACCTTTTGTTTTTTAACCCTAGCTCTGCCGGCACCTAGGGAAACCTAGCAAACCTATACATTTTTGAAAAGTAGACACCCAGGGGAATTCAGGATGGGGTGACTCGACTGCCTACCACCAGGTTCTGTTACCCAGAATCCCTTGCAAAGCTAAGAAATTGACAAAAGAAACGCATTTTCCTCACATTTCTGTGGTGGAAAGTACTTGAATCTGCGTGGATCAACAAATTTCCACCCACCCAGCAGCGTTCCCCCGGGTCTCTAAAAAAAAAATGGTACCTCACTTGCCTGGGTCTGCCTAGTGCCTGCGACAGGAAACAGTGCAAAATGCAACGTGGTCGCACCTCAATTTCCCAGTGAAATTGTGCCCTTTTTGGACAAAGAGACTACCTTTTGTTTTTTAACCCTAGCTCTGCCGACACCCAGGGAAACCTAGCAATCCTATACATTTTTAAAAACTAGACACCCAGGGGACTTCAGGATGGGGTGACTCGACTGCCGACCCCCAGGTTCTGTTACCCAGAATCCCTTGCAAAGCTAAGAAATTGACAAAAAACGCATTTTCCTCACATTTCTGTGGTGGAAAGTTGTGGAATCTGCGTGGGTCAACAAATTTCCACCCACCCAGCGTTCCCCCGGGTCTCTAAAAAAAAATGGTACCTCACTTGCCTGGGTCTGCCTAGTGCCTGCGACAGGAAACAGCGCAAAACGCAACGTGGTCACACTTCAATTTCCCAGTGAAATCGTTCCCTTTTTCGACAAAGATACTACCTTTTGTTTTTTAACCCTAGCTCTGCCGGCACCTAGGGAAACCTAGCAAACCTATACATTTTTGAGAACTAGACACCCAGGGGACTTCAGGATGGGGTGACTTGACTGCCTACCACCAGGTTCTGTTACCCAGAAACCCTTGCAAAGCTAAGAAATTGACAACAAAATGCATTTTCCTCATATTTTGTGGTGGCAAGTTCTGAAATCTGCGTGGATCAACAAATTTCCACCCACCCAGCGTTCCCCCGGGTCTCCCGAAAAAAATGGTACCTCACTTGCCTGGGTCTGCCTTGTGCCTGCGACAGGAAACAGCGCAAAACGCAACGTGGTCACACATCAATTTCCCAGTGAAATCGTGCCCTTTTTGGACAAAGAGACTACCTTTTGTTTTTTAACCCTAGCTCTGCCGGCACCTAGGGAAACCTAGAAAACCTATACATTTTTGAGAACTAGACACCCAGGGGACTTCAGGATGGGGTGACTTGACTGCCTACCACCAGGTTCTGTTACCCAGAAACCCTTGCAAAGCTAAGAAATTGACAACAAAATGCATTTTCCTCATATTTTGTGGTGGCAAGTTCTGAAATCTGCGTGGATCAACAAATTTCCACCCACCCAGCGTTCCCCCGGGTCTCCCGAAAAAAATGGTACCTCACTTGCCTGGGTCCGCCTAGTGCCTGCGACAGGAAACAGCGCAAAACGCAACGTGGTCGCACCTCAATTTCGCAGTGAAATCCTGCCCTTTTTGGGCAAAGAGACTACCTTTTGTTTTTGAACCCTAGCTCTGCCGGCATACAGGGAAACCTAGCAAACCTATACATTTTTGAAAAGTAGACACCCAGGGGAATTCAGGATGGGGTGACTCGACTGCCTACCACCAGGTTCTGTTACCCAGAATCCCTTGCAAAACTAAGAAATTGACAAAAAAAACGCATTATCCTCACATTTCTGTGGGTTGGAAAGTTCTTGAATCTCCGTGGATCAACAAATTTCCACCCACCCAGCGTTCCCCCGGGTCTTTCAAAAAAAAATGGTACCTCACTTGCCTGGGTCTGCCTAGTGCCTGCGACAGGAAACAGCACAAAACGCAACGTGGTCGCACCTCAATTTCCCAGTGAAATCGTGCCCTTTTTGGGCAAAGAGACTACCTTTTGTTTTTGAACGCTAGCTCTGCCGGCACCCAGGGAAACCTAGCAAACCTATACATTTTTGAAAAGTAGACACGCAGGGGAATTCAGGATGGGGTGACTCGACTGCCTACCACCAGGTTCTGTTACCCAGAATTCCTTGCAAAGCTAAGAAATTGACAAAAGAAACGCATTTTCCTCACATTTCTGTGGTGGAAAGTTCTGGAATCTACGTGGATCAACAAATTTCAACCCACTAAGCGTTCCCCAGGGTCTCCCGAAAAAAATGGTACCTCACTTGCCTGGGTCTGCCTAGTGCTTGGAACAGGAAACAGCGCAAAACGCAACGTGGTCGCACCTCAATATCCCAGTGAAATCCTGCCCTTTTTGGACAAAGAGACTACCTTTTGTTTTTGAACCCTAGCTCTGCCGGCACCTAGGGAAACCTAGCGAACCTATACATTTTTTAAACGTAGACACCCAGGGGAATTCAGGATTGGGTGACTCGACTGCCTACCACCAGGTTCTGTTACCCAGAATCCCTTGCAAAACTAAGAAATTGACAAAAAAAAACGCATTTTCCTCACATTTCTGTGGTGGAAAGTTCTTGAATCTGCGTGGATCAACAAATTTCCACCCACCCAGCGTTCCCCAGGGTCTCTAAAAAAAATGGTACCTCACTTGCCTAGGTCTGCCTAGTGCCTGCGACAGGAAACAGCGCAAAACGCAACGTGGTTGCACCTCAATTTCCCAGTGAAATCCTGCCCTTTTTGGACAAAGAGACTACCTTTTGTTTTTTAACCCTAGCTCTGCCGGCACCTAGGGAAACCTAGCAAACCTATACATTTTTGAAAAGTAGACACCCAGGGGAATTCAGGATAGGGTGACTCGACTGCCTACCACCAGGTTCTGTTACCCAGAATCCCTTGCAAAGCTAAGAAATTGACAAAAGAAACGCATTTTCCTCACATTTCTGTGGTGGAAAGTACTTGAATCTGCGTGGATCAACAAATTTCCACCCACCCAGCAGCGTTCCCCCGGGTCTCTAAAAAAAATGGTACCTCACTTGCCTGGGTCTGCCTAGTGCCTGTGACAGGAAACAGTGCAAAATGCAACGTGGTCGCACCTCAATTTCCCAGTGAAATCGTGCCCTTTTTGGACAAAGAGACTACCTTTTGTTTTTTAACCCTAGCTCTGCCGACACCCAGGGAAACCTAGCAATCCTATACATTTTTTAAAACTAGACACCCAGGGGACTTCAGGATGGGGTGACTCGACTGCCGACCCCCAGGTTCTGTTACCCAGAATCCCTTGCAAAGCTAAGAAATTGACAAAAAACGCATTTTCCTCACATTTCTGTGGTGGAAAGTTGTGGAATCTGCGTGGGTCAACAAATTTCCACCCTCCCAGCGTTCCCCCGGGTCTCCCAAAAAAAATGGTACCTCACTTGCCTGGGTCTGCCTAGTGCCTGCGACAGGAAACAGCACAAAACGCAACGTGGTCGCACCTCAATTTCCCAGTGAAATCGTGCCCTTTTTGGGCAAAGAGACTACCTTTTGTTTTTGAACGCTAGCTCTGCCGGCACCTAGGGAAACCTAGCAAACCTATACATTTTTGAAAAGTAGACACCCAGGGAAATTCAGGATGGGGTGACTCGACTGCCTACCACCAGGTTCTGTTACCCAGAATCCCTTGCAAAGCTAAGAAATTGACAAAAGAAACGCATTTTCCTCACATTTCTGTGGTGGAAAGTACTGGAATCTGCGTGGATCAACAAATTTCCACTCACCCAGCGTTCCCCAGGGTCTCCCGAAACAAATGGTACCTCACTTGCCTGGGTCTGCCTAGTGCCTGCGACAGGAAACAGCACAAAACGCAACGTGGTCGCACCTCAATTTCCCAGTGAAATCGTGCCCTTTTTGGGCAAAGAGACTACCTTTTGTTTTTGAACGCTAGCTCTGCCGGCACCTAGGGAAACCTAGCAAACCTATACATTTTTGAGAGCTAGACACCCAGGGGACTTCAGGATGGGGTGACTCGACTGCCTACCACCAGGTTCTGTTACCCAGAAACCCTTGCAAATCTAAGAAATTGACAACAAAATGCATTTTCCTCATATTTTGTGGTGGCAAGTTCTGAAATCTGCGTGGATCAACAAATTTCCACCCACCCAGCGTTCCCCCGGGTCTCCCGAAAAAAATGGTACCTCACTTGCCTGGGTCCGCCTAGTGCCTGCGACAGGAAACAGCGCAAAACGCAGCGTGGTCGCACCTCAATTTCGCAGTGAAATCCTGCCCTTTTTGGGCAAAGAGACTACCTTTTGTTTTTGAACCCTAGCTCTGCCGGCATACAGGGAAACCTAGCAAACCTATACATTTTTGAAAAGTAGACACCCAGGGGAATTCAGGATGGGGTGACTCGACTGCCTACCACCAGGTTCTGTTACCCAGAATCCCTTGCAAAACTAAGAAATTGACAAACAAAATGCATTATCCTCACATTTCTGTGGTGGAAAGTTCTTGAATCTCCGTGGATCAACAAATTTCCACCCACCCAGCGTTCCCCCGGGTCTCCCAAAAAAAATGGTACCTCACTTGCCTGGGTCTGCCTAGTGCCTGCGACAGGAAACAGCACAAGACGCAACGTGGTCGCACCTCAATTTCCCAGTGAAATCGTGCCCTTTTTGGGCAAAGAGACTACCTTTTGTTTTTGAACGCTAGCTCTGCCGGCACCCAGGGAAACCTAGCAATCCTATACAGTTTTTAAAAACTAGACACCCAGGGGACTTCAGGATGGGGTGACTCGACTGCCTACCCCCAGGTTCTGTTACCCAGAATCCCTTGCAAAGCTAAGAAATTGACAAAAAAACGCATTTTGCTCACATTTATGTGGTGGAAAGTTGTGGAATCTGCGTGGATCAACAAATTTCCACCCACCCAGCGTTCCCTCGGGTCTCCCCAAAAAAATGGTACCTCACTTGCCTGGGTCTGCCTAGTGCCTGCGACAGGAAACAGCACAAAACGCAACGTGGTCGCACCTCAATTTCCCAGTGAAATCGTGCCCTTTTGGGCAAAGAGACTACCTTTTGTTTTTGAATGCTAGCTCTGCCGGCACCTAGGGAAACCTAGCAAACCTATACATTTTTGAAAAGTAGACACCCAGGGGAATTCAGGATGGGGTGAACAGACTGCCTACCACCAGGTTCTGTTACCCAGAATCCCTTGCAAAGCTAAGAAATTGACAAAAAAAATGCATTTTCCTCACATTTCTGTGGTGGAAAGTTCTGGAATCTGCGTGGATCAACAAATTTCCACCAACCCAGCGTTCCCCTGGGTCTCTCAAAAACAAATGGTACCTCACTTGCCTGGGTCTGCCTAGTGCCTGCGACAGGAAACAGCGCAAAACGCAACGTGATCGCACCTCAATTTCCCAGTGAAATCGTGCCCTTTTTGGACAAAGAGACTACCTTTTGCTTTTGAACCCTAGCTCTGCCGGCACCCAGGGAAACCTAGCAATCCTATACATTTTTAAAAACTAGACACCCAGTAGACTTCAGGATGGGGTGACTCGACTGCCTACCCCCAGGTTCTGTTACCCAGAATCCCTTGCAAAGCTAAGAAATTGACAAACAAAATGCATTTTCCTCACATTTCTATGGTGGAAAGTTCCGGAATCTGCGTGGATCAACAAATTTCCACCCACCCAGCGTTCCCCCGGGTCTCCCGAAAAAAATGGTACCTCCCTTGCCTGGGTCTGCCTAGTGCCTGCGACAGGAAACAGCGCAAAACGAAACGTGGTCGCACCTCAATTTCCCAGTAAAATCGTGCCCTTTTTTGGGCAAAGAGACTACCTTTTGTTTTTTAACGCTAGCTCTGCCGGCACCTAGGGAAACCTAGCAAACCTATACATTTTTGAAAAGTAGACACGCAGGGGAATTCAGGATGGGGTGACTCGAATGCCTACCACCAGGTTCTGTTACCCAGAATTCCTTGCAAAGCTAAGAAATTGACAAAAGAAACGCATTTTCCTCACATTTCTGTGGTGGAAAGTTCTGGAATCTACGTGGATCAACAAATTTCAACCCACTAAGCGTTCCCCAGGGTCTCCCGAAAAAAATGGTACCTCACTTGCCTGGGTCTGCCTAGTGCCTGGAACAGGAAACAGCGCAAAACGCAACGTGGTCGCACCTCAATATCCCAGTGAAATCCTGCCCTTTTTGGACAAAGAGACTACCTTTTGTTTTTGAACCCTAGCTCTGCCGGCACCTAGGGAAACCTAGCAAACCTATACATTTTTTAAACGTAGACACCCAGGGGAATTCAGGATTGGGTGACTCGACTGCCTACCACCAGGTTCTGTTACCCAGAATCCCTTGCAAAACTAAGAAATTGACAAAAAAAACGCATTTTCCTCACATTTCTGTGGTGGAAAGTTCTTGAATCTGCGTGGATCAACAAATTTCCACCCACCCAGCGTTCCCCAGGGTCTCTAAAAAAAATGGTACCTCACTTGCCTAGGTCTGCCTAGTGCCTGCGACAGGAAACAGCGCAAAACGCAACGTGGTTGCACCTCAATTTCCCAGTGAAATCCTGCCCTTTTTGGACAAAGAGACTACCTTTTGTTTTTTAACCCTAGCTCTGCCGGCACCTAGGGAAACCTAGCAAACCTATACATTTTTGAAAAGTAGACACCCAGGGGAATTCAGGATAGGGTGACTCGACTGCCTACCACCAGGTTCTGTTACCCAGAATCCCTTGCAAAGCTAAGAAATTGACAAAAGAAACGCATTTTCCTCACATTTCTGTGGTGGAAAGTACTTGAATCTGCGTGGATCAACAAATTTCCACCCACCCAGCAGCGTTCCCCCGGGTCTCTAAAAAAAATGGTACCTCACTTGCCTGGGTCTGCCTAGTGCCTGTGACAGGAAACAGTGCAAAATGTAACGTGGTCGCACCTCAATTTCCCAGTGAAATCGTGCCCTTTTTGGACAAAGAGACTACCTTTTGTTTTTTAACCCTAGCTCTGCCGACACCCAGGGAAACCTAGCAATCCTATACATTTTTAAAAACTAGACACCCAGGGGACTTCAGGATGGGGTGACTCGACTGCCGACCCCCAGGTTCTGTTACCCAGAATCCCTTGCAAAGCTAAGAAATTGACAAAAAACGCATTTTCCTCACATTTCTGTGGTGGAAAGTTGTGGAATCTGCGTGGGTCAACAAATTTCCACCCACCCAGCGTTCCCCCGGGTCTCCCAAAAAAAATGGTACCTCACTTGCCTGGGTCTGCCTAGTGCCTGCGACAGGAAACAGCACAAAACGCAACGTGGTCGCACCTCAATTTCCCAGTGAAATCGTGCCCTTTTTGGGCAAAGAGACTACCTTTTGTTTTTGAACGCTAGCTCTGCCGGCACCTAGGGAAACCTAGCAAACCTATACATTTTTGAAAAGTAGACACCCAGGGAAATTCAGGATGGGGTGACTCGACTGCCTACCACCAGGTTCTGTTACCCAGAATCCCTTGCAAAGCTAAGAAATTGACAAAAGAAACGCATTTTCCTCACATTTCTGTGGTGGAAAGTACTGGAATCTGCGTGTATCAACAAATTTCAACTCACCCAGCGTTCCCCAGGGTCTCCCGAAACAAATGGTACCTCACTTGCCTGGGTCTGCCTAGTGCCTGCGACAGGAAACAGCACAAAACGCAACGTGGTCGCACCTCAATTTCCCAGTGAAATCGTGCCCTTTTTGGGCAAAGAGACTACCTTTTGTTTTTGAACGCTAGCTCTGCCGGCACCTAGGGAAACCTAGCAAACCTATACATTTTTGAGAGCTAGACACCCAGGGGACTTCAGGATGGGGTGACTCGACTGCCTACCACCAGGTTCTGTTACCCAGAAACCCTTGCAAATCTAAGAAATTGACAACAAAATGCATTTTCCTCATATTTTGTGGTGGCAAGTTCTGAAATCTGCGTGGATCAACAAATTTCCACCCACCCAGCGTTCCCCCGGGTCTCCCGAAAAAAATGGTACCTCACTTGCCTGGGTCCGCCTAGTGCCTGCGACAGGAAACAGCGCAAAATGCAACGTGGTTGCACCTCAATTTCCAAGTGAAATCCTGCCCTTTTTGGACAAAGAGACTACCTTTTGTTTTTTAACCCTAGCTCTGCCGGCACTTAGGGAAACCTAGCAAACCTATACATTTTTGAAAAGTAGACACCCAGGGGAATTCAGGATGGGGTGACTCGACTGCCTACCACCAGGTTCTGTTACCCAGAATCCCTTGCAAAGCTAAGAAATTGACAAAAGAAACGCATTTTCCTCACATTTCTGTGGTGGAAAGTACTTGAATCTGCGTGGATCAACAAATTTCCACCCACCCAGCAGCGTTCCCCCGGGTCTCTAAAAAAAAATGGTACCTCACTTGCCTGGGTCTGCCTAGTGCCTGCGACAGGAAACAGTGCAAAATGCAACGTGGTCGCACCTCAATTTCCCAGTGAAATTGTGCCCTTTTTGGACAAAGAGACTACCTTTTGTTTTTTAACCCTAGCTCTGCCGACACCCAAGGAAACCTAGCAATCCTATACATTTTTAAAAACTAGACACCCAGGGGACTTCAGGATGGGGTGACTCGACTGCCGACCCCCAGGTTCTGTTACCCAGAATCCCTTGCAAAGCTAAGAAATTGACAAAAAACGCATTTTCCTCACATTTCTGTGGTGGAAAGTTGTGGAATCTGCGTGGGTCAACAAATTTCCACCCACCCAGCGTTCCCCCGGGTCTTTAAAAAAAAATGGTACCTCACTTGCCTGGGTCTGCCTAGTGCCTGCGACAGGAAACAGCGCAAAACGCAACGTGGTCACACTTCAATTTCCCAGTGAAATCGTTCCCTTTTTGGACAAAGATACTACCTTTTGTTTTTTAACCCTAGCTCTGCCGGCACCTAGGGAAACCTAGCAAACCTATACATTTTTGAGAACTAGACACCCAGGGGACTTCAGGATGGGGTGACTTGACTGCCTACCACCAGGTTCTGTTACCCAGAAACCCTTGCAAAGCTAAGAAATTGACAACAAAATGCATTTTCCTCATATTTTGTGGTGGCAAGTTCTGAAATCTGCGTGGATCAACAAATTTCCACCCACCCAGCGTTCCCCCGGGTCTCTCGAAAAAAATGGTACCTCACTTGCCTGGGTCTGCCTTGTGCCTGCGACAGGAAACAGCGCAAAACGCAACGTGGTCACACATCAATTTCCCAGTGAAATCGTGCCCTTTTTGGACAAAGAGACTACCTTTTGTTTTTTAACCCTAGCTCTGCCGGCACCTAGGGAAACCTAGCAAACCTATACATTTTTGAGAACTAGACACCCAGGGGACTTCAGGATGGGGTGACTTGACTGCCTACCACCAGGTTCTGTTACCCAGAAACCCTTGCAAAGCTAAGAAATTGACAACAAAATGCATTTTCCTCATATTTTGTGGTGGCAAGTTCTGAAATCTGCGTGGATCAACAAATTTCCACCCACCCAGCGTTCCCCCGGGTCTCCCGAAAAAAATGGTACCTCACTTGCCTGGGTCCGCCTAGTGCCTGCGACAGGAAACAGCGCAAAACGCAACGTGGTCGCACCTCAATTTCGCAGTGAAATCCTGCCCTTTTTGGGCAAAGAGACTACCTTTTGTTTTTGAACCCTAGCTCTGCCGGCATACAGGGAAACCTAGCAAACCTATACATTTTTGAAAAGTAGACACCCAGGGGAATTCAGGATGGGGTGACTCGACTGCCTACCACCAGGTTCTGTTACCCAGAATCCCTTGCAAAACTAAGAAATTGACAAAAAAAACGCATTATCCTCACATTTCTGTGGGTTGGAAAGTTCTTGAATCTCCGTGGATCAACAAATTTCCACCCACCCAGCGTTCCCCCGGGTCTCCCAAAAAAAATGGTACCTCACTTGCCTGGGTCTGCCTAGTGCCTGCGACAGGAAACAGCACAAAACGCAACGTGGTCGCACCTCAATTTCCCAGTGAAATCGTGCCCTTTTTGGGCAAAGAGACTACCTTTTGTTTTTGAACGCTAGCTCTGCCGGCACCCAGGGAAACCTAGCAAACCTATACATTTTTGAAAAGTAGACACGCAGGGGAATTCAGGATGGGGTGACTCGACTGCCTACCACCAGGTTCTGTTACCCAGAATTCCTTGCAAAGCTAAGAAATTGACAAAAGAAACGCATTTTCCTCACATTTCTGTGGTGGAAAGTTCTGGAATCTACGTGGATCAACAAATTTCAACCCACTAAGCGTTCCCCAGGGTCTCCCGAAAAAAATGGTACCTCACTTGCCTGGGTCTGCCTAGTGCTTGGAACAGGAAACAGCGCAAAACGCAACGTGGTCGCACCTCAATATCCCAGTGAAATCCTGCCCTTTTTGGACAAAAAGACTACCTTTTGTTTTTGAACCCTAGCTCTGCCGGCACCTAGGGAAACCTAGCAAACCTATACATTTTTTAAACGTAGACACCCAGGGGAATTCAGGATTGGGTGACTCGACTGCCTACCACCAGGTTCTGTTACCCAGAATCCCTTGCAAAACTAAGAAATTGACAAAAAAAAACGCATTTTCCTCACATTTCTGTGGTGGAAAGTTGTGGAATCTGCGTGGATCAACAAATTTCCACCCACCCAGCGTTCCCCAGGGTCTCTAAAAAAAATGGTACCTCACTTGCCTAGGTCTGCCTAGTGCCTGCGACAGGAAACAGCGCAAAACGCAACGTGGTTGCACCTCAATTTCCCAGTGAAATCCTGCCCTTTTTGGACAAAGAGACTACCTTTTGTTTTTTAACCCTAGCTCTGCCGGCACCTAGGGAAACCTAGCAAACCTATACATTTTTGAAAAGTAGACACCCAGGGGAATTCAGGATAGGGTGACTCGACTGCCTACCACCAGGTTCTGTTACCCAGAATCCCTTGCAAAGCTAAGAAATTGACAAAAGAAACGCATTTTCCTCACATTTCTGTGGTGGAAAGTACTTGAATCTGCGTGGATCAACAAATTTCCACCCACCCAGCAGCGTTCCCCCGGGTCTCTAAAAAAAATGGTACCTCACTTGCCTGGGTCTGCCTAGTGCCTGTGACAGGAAACAGTGCAAAATGCAACGTGGTCGCACCTCAATTTCCCAGTGAAATCGTGCCCTTTTTGGACAAAGAGACTACCTTTTGTTTTTTAACCCTAGCTCTGCCGACACCCAGGGAAACCTAGCAATCCTATACATTTTTAAAAAGTAGACACCCAGGGAAATTCAGGATGGGGTGACTCGACTGCCTACCACCAGGTTCTGTTACCCAGAATCCCTTGCAAAGCTAAGAAATTGACAAAAGAAACGCATTTTCCTCACATTTCTGTGGTGGAAAGTACTGGAATCTGCGTGGATCAACAAATTTCAACTCACCCAGCGTTCCCCAGGGTCTCCCGAAACAAATGGTACCTCACTTGCCTGGGTCTGCCTAGTGCCTGCGACAGGAAACAGCACAAAACGCAACGTGGTCGCACCTCAATTTCCCAGTGAAATCGTGCCCTTTTTGGGCAAAGAGACTACCTTTTGTTTTTGAACGCTAGCTCTGCCGGCACCTAGGGAAACCTAGCAAACCTATACATTTTTGAGAGCTAGACACCCAGGGGACTTCAGGATGGGGTGACTCGACTGCCTACCACCAGGTTCTGTTACCCAGAAACCCTTGCAAATCTAAGAAATTGACAACAAAATGCATTTTCCTCATATTTTGTGGTGGCAAGTTCTGAAATCTGCGTGGATCAACAAATTTCCACCCACCCAGCGTTCCCCCGGGTCTCCCGAAAAAAATGGTACCTCACTTGCCTGGGTCCGCCTAGTGCCTGCGACAGGAAACAGCGCAAAATGCAACGTGGTTGCACCTCAATTTCCAAGTGAAATCCTGCCCTTTTTGGACAAAGAGACTACCTTTTGTTTTTTAACCCTAGCTCTGCCGGCACCTAGGGAAACCTAGCAAACCTATACATTTTTGAAAAGTAGACACCCAGGGGAATTCAGGATGGGGTGACTCGACTGCCTACCACCAGGTTCTGTTACCCAGAATCCCTTGCAAAGCTAAGAAATTGACAAAAGAAACGCATTTTCCTCACATTTCTGTGGTGGAAAGTACTTGAATCTGCGTGGATCAACAAATTTCCACCCACCCAGCAGCGTTCCCCCGGGTCTCTAAAAAAAAATGGTACCTCACTTGCCTGGGTCTGCCTAGTGCCTGCGACAGGAAACAGTGCAAAATGTAACGTGGTCGCACCTCAATTTCCCAGTGAAATTGTGCCCTTTTTGGACAAAGAGACTACCTTTTGTTTTTTAACCCTAGCTCTGCCGACACCCAGGGAAACCTAGCAATCCTATACATTTTTAAAAACTAGACACCCAGGGGACTTCAGGATGGGGTGACTCGACTGCCGACCCCCAGGTTCTGTTACCCAGAATCCCTTGCAAAGCTAAGAAATTGACAAAAAACGCATTTTCCTCACATTTCTGTGGTGGAAAGTTGTGGAATCTGCGTGGGTCAACAAATTTCCACCCACCCAGCGTTCCCCCGGGTCTCTAAAAAAAAATGGTACCTCACTTGCCTGGGTCTGCCTAGTGCCTGCGACAGGAAACAGCGCAAAACGCAACGTGGTCACACTTCAATTTCCCAGTGAAATCGTTCCCTTTTTGGACAAAGATACTACCTTTTGTTTTTTAACCCTAGCTCTGCCGGCACCTAGGGAAACCTAGCAAACCTATACATTTTTGAGAACTAGACACCCAGGGGACTTCAGGATGGGGTGACTTGACTGCCTACCACCAGGTTCTGTTACCCAGAAACCCTTGCAAAGCTAAGAAATTGACAACAAAATGCATTTTCCTCATATTTTGTGGTGGCAAGTTCTGAAATCTGCGTGGATCAACAAATTTCCACCCACCCAGCGTTCCCCCGGGTCTCCCGGAAAAAATGGTACCTCACTTGCCTGGGTCTGCCTTGTGCCTGCGACAGGAAACAGCGCAAAACGCAACGTGGTCACACATCAATTTCCCAGTGAAATCGTGCCCTTTTTGGACAAAGAGACTACCTTTTGTTTTTTAACCCTAGCTCTGCCGGCACCTAGGGAAACCTAGCAAACCTATACATTTTTGAGAACTAGACACCCAGGGGACTTCAGGATGGGGTGACTTGACTGCCTACCACCAGGTTCTGTTACCCAGAAACCCTTGCAAAGCTAAGAAATTGACAACAAAATGCATTTTCCTCATATTTTGTGGTGGCAAGTTCTGAAATCTGCGTGGATCAACAAATTTCCACCCACCCAGCGTTCCCCCGGGTCTCCCGAAAAAAATGGTACCTCACTTGCCTGGGTCCGCCTAGTGCCTGCGACAGGAAACAGCGCAAAACGCAACGTGGTCGCACCTCAATTTCGCAGTGAAATCCTGCCCTTTTTGGGCAAAGAGACTACCTTTTGTTTTTGAACCCTAGCTCTGCCGGCATACAGGGAAACCTAGCAAACCTATACATTTTTGAAAAGTAGACACCCAGGGGAATTCAGGATGGGGAGACTCGACTGCCTACCACCAGGTTCTGTTACCCAGAATCCCTTGCAAAACTAAGAAATTGACAAAAAAAACGCATTATCCTCACATTTCTGTGGGTTGGAAAGTTCTTGAATCTCCGTGGATCAACAAATTTCCACCCACCCAGCGTTCCCCCGGGTCTCCCAAAAGAAATGGTACCTCACTTGCCTGGGTCTGCCTAGTGCCTGCGACAGGAAACAGCACAAAACGCAACGTGGTCGCACCTCAATTTCCCAGTGAAATCGTGCCCTTTTTGGGCAAAGAGACTACCTTTTGTTTTTGAACGCTAGCTCTGCCGGCACCCAGGCAAACCTAGCAATCCTATACAGTTTTTAAAAACTAGACACCCAGGGGACTTCAGGATGGGGTGACTCGACTGCCTACCCCCAGGTTCTGTTACCCAGAATACCTTGCAAAGCTAAGAAATTGACAAAAAAACGCATTTTGCTCACATTTATGTGGTGGAAAGTTGTGGAATCTGCGTGGATCAACAAATTTCCACCCACCCAGCGTTCCCCCGGGTCTCCCCAAAAAAATGGTACCTCACTTGCCTGGGTCTGCCTAGTGCCTGCGACAGGAAACAGCACAAAACGCAACGTGGTCGCACCTCAATTTCCCAGTGAAATCGTGCCCTTTTGGGCAAAGAGACTACCTTTTGTTTTTGAATGCTATCTCTGCCGGCACCTAGGGAAACCTAGCAAACCTATACATTTTTGAAAAGTAGACACCCAGGGGAATTCAGGATGGGGTGAACAGACTGCCTACCACCAGGTTCTGTTACCCAGAATCCCTTGCAAAGCTAAGAAATTGACAAAAAAAATGCATTTTCCTCACATTTCTGTGGTGGAAAGTTCTGGAATCTGCGTGGATCAACAAATTTCCACCAACCCAGCGTTCCCCTGGGTCTCTCAAAAACAAATGGTACCTCACTTGCCTGGGTCTGCCTAGTGCCTGCGACAGGAAACAGCGCAAAACGCAACGTGATCGCACCTCAATTTCCCAGTGAAATCGTGCCCTTTTTGGACAAAGAGACTACCTTTTGCTTTTGAACCCTAGCTCTGCCGGCACCCAGGGAAACCTAGCAATCCTATACATTTTTAAAAACTAGACACCCAGTGGACTTCAGGATGGGGTGACTCGACTGCCTACCCCCAGGTTCTGTTACCCAGAATCCCTTGCAAAGCTAAGAAATTGACAAACAAAATGCATTTTCCTCACATTTCTGTGGTGGAAAGTTCTGGAATCTGCGTGGATCAACAAATTTCCACCCACCCAGCGTTCCCCCGGGTCTCCCGAAAAAAATGGTACCTCACTTGCCTGGGTCTGCCTAGTGCCAGGAACAGGAAACAGCGCAAAACGCAACGTGGTCGCACCTCAATTTCCCAGTGAAATCCTGCCCTTTTTGGACAAAGAGACTACCTTTTGTTTTTTAACCCTAGCTCTGCCGGCACCTAGGGAAACCTAGCAAACCTATACATTTTTAAAAACTAGACACCGAGGGGACTTCAGGATGGGGTGACTCGACTGCCTACCACCAGGTTCTGTTACCAAGAATCCCTTGCAAAGCTAAGAAATTGACAAAAAAATGCATTTTCCTCACATTTTTGTGGTGGCAAGTTCTGGAATCTGAGTGGATCAACGAATTTCCACCCACCCAGCGTTCCCCCGGGTCTCTCAAAAAAAATGGTACCTCACTTGCCTGGGTCTGCCTAGTGCCTGCGACAGGAAACAGCGCAAAACGCAACGTGGTCACACCTCAATTTCCCAGTGAAATCGTGCCCTTTTTGGACAAAGAGACTACCTTTTGTTTTTGAACCCTAGCTCTACCGACACCCAGGGAAACCTAGCAATCCTATACATTTTTAAAAACTAGGCACCCAGGGGACTTCAGGATGGGGTGACTCGACTGCCTACCCCCAGGTTCTGTTACCCAGAATCCCTTGCAAAGCTAAGAAATTGACAAATAAAAAGCATTTTCCTCACATTTCTGTGGTGGAAAGTTGTGGAATCTGCGTGGATCAACAAATTTCCACCCACCCAGCGTTCCCCCGGGTCTCCCGAAAAAAATGGTACCTCCCTTGCCTGGGTCTGCCTAGTGCCTGCGACAGGAAACAGCGCAAAACGAAACGTGGTCGCACCTCAATTTCCCAGTAAAATCGTGCCCTTTTTTGGGCAAAGAGACTACCTTTTGTTTTTTAACGCTAGCTCTGCCGGCACCTAGGGAAACCTAGCAAACCTATACATTTTTGAAAAGTAGACACGCAGGGGAATTCAGGATGGGGTGACTCGACTGCCTACCACCAGGTTCTGTTACCCAGAATTCCTTGCAAAGCTAAGAAATTGACAAAAGAAACGCATTTTCCTCACATTTCTGTGGTGGAAAGTTCTGGAATCTACGTGGATCAACAAATTTCAACCCACTAAGCGTTCCCCAGGGTCTCCCGAAAAAAATGGTACCTCACTTGCCTGGGTCTGCCTAGTGCCTGGAACAGGAAACAGCGCAAAACGCAACGTGGTTGCACCTCAATTTCCCAGTGAAATCCTGCCCTTTTTGGACAAAGAGACTACCTTTTGTATTTTTAACCCTAGCTCTGCCGGCACCTAGGGAAACCTACCAAACCTATACAATTTTGAAAAGTAGACACCCAGGGGAATTCAGGATGGGGTGACTCGACTGCCTACCACCAGGTTCTGTTACCCAGAATCCCTTGCAAAGCTAAGAAATTGACAAAAGAAACGCATTTTCCTCACATTTCTGTGGTGGAAAGTACTTGAATCTGCGTGGATCAACAAATTTCCACCCACCCAGCAGCGTTCCCCCGGGTCTCTAAAAAAAAATGGTACCTCACTTGCCTGGGTCTGCCTAGTGCCTGCGACAGGAAACAGTGCAAAATGCAACGTGGTCGCACCTCAATTTCCCAGTGAAATCGTGCCCTTTTTGGACAAAGAGACTACCTTTTGTTTTTTAACCCTAGCTCTGCCGACACCCAGGGAAACTTAGCAATCCTATACATTTTTAAAAACTAGACACCCAGGGGACTTCAGGATGGGGTGACTCGACTGCCGACCCCCAGGTTCTGTTACCCAGAATCCCTTGCAAAGCTAAGAAATTGACAAAAAACGCATTTTCCTCACATTTCTGTGGTGGAAAGTTGTGGAATCTGCGTGGGTCAACAAATTTCCACCCACCCAGCGTTCCCCCGGGTCTCTAAAAAAAAATGGTACCTCACTTGCCTGGGTCTGCCTAGTGCCTGCGACAGGAAACAGCGCAAAACGCAACGTGGTCACACTTCAATTTCCCAGTGAAATCGTTCCCTTTTTGGACAAAGATACTACCTTTTGTTTTTTAACCCTAGCTCTGCCGGCACCCAGAGAAACCTAGCAATCCTATACATTTTTAAAAACTAGACACCCAGGGGGCTTCAGTATGGGGTGACTCGACTGCCTACCACCAGGTTCTGTTACCCAGAATCCCTTGCAAAGCTAGGAAATTGACAAAAAAACGCATTTTCCTCACATTTCTGTGGTGGAAAGTTGTGGAATCTGCGTGGATCAACAAATTTCCACCCACCCAGCGTTCCCCCGGGTCTCCCAAAAAAAATGGTACCTCACTTGCCTGGGTCTGCCTAGTGCCTGCGACAGGAAACAGCACAAAACGCAACGTGGTCGCACCTCAATTTCCCAGTGAAATCGTGCCCTTTTTGGGCAAAGAGACTACCTTTTGTTTTTGAACGCTAGCTCTGCCGGCACCTAGGGAAACCTAGCAAACCTATACATTTTTGAAAAGTAGACACCCAGGGAAATTCAGGATGGGGTGACTCGACTGCCTACCACCTGGTTCTGTTACCCAGAATCCCTTGCAAAGCTAAGAAATTGACAAAAGAAACGCATTTTCCTCACATTTCTGTGGTGGAAAGTACTGGAATCTGCGTGGATCAACAAATTTCAACTCACCCAGCGTTCCCCAGGGTCTCCCGAAACAAATGGTACCTCACTTGTCTGGGTCTGCCTAGTGCCTGCGACAGGAAACAGCACAAAACGCAACGTGGTCGCACCTCAATTTCCCAGTGAAATCGTGCCCTTTTTGGGCAAAGAGACTACCTTTTGTTTTTGAACGCTAGCTCTGCCGGCACCTAGGGAAACCTAGCAAACCTATACATTTTTGAGAGCTAGACACCCAGGGGACTTCAGGATGGGGTGACTCGACTGCCTACCACCAGGTTCTGTTACCCAGAAACCCTTGCAAATCTAAGAAATTGACAACAAAATGCATTTTCCTCATATTTTGTGGTGGCAAGTTCTGAAATCTGCGTGGATCAACAAATTTCCACGCACCCAGCGTTCCCCCGGGTCTCCCGAAAAAAATGGTACCTCACTTGCCTGGGTCCGCCTAGTGCCTGCGACAGGAAACAGCGCAAAACGCAACGTGGTTGCACCTCAATTTCCAAGTGAAATCATGCCCTTTTTGGACAAAGAGACTACCTTTTGTTTTTTAACCCTAGCTCTGCCGGCACCTAGGGAAACCTAGCAAACCTATACATTTTTGAAAAGTAGACACCCAGGGGAATTCAGGATGGGGTGACTCGACTGCCTACCACCAGGTTCTGTTACCCAGAATCCCTTGCAAAGCTAAGAAATTGACAAAAGAAACGCATTTTCCTCACATTTCTGTGGTGGAAAGTACTTGAATCTGCGTGGATCAACAAATTTCCACCCACCCAGCAGCGTTCCCCCGGGTCTCTAAAAAAAAATGGTACCTCACTTGCCTGGGTCTGCCTAGTGCCTGCGACAGGAAACAGTGCAAAATGCAACGTGGTCGCACCTCAATTTCCCAGTGAAATTGTGCCCTTTTTGGACAAAGAGACTACCTTTTGTTTTTTAACCCTAGCTCTGCCGACACCCAGGGAAACCTAGCAATCCTATACATTTTTAAAAACTAGACACCCAGGGGACTTCAGGATGGGGTGACTCGACTGCCGACCCCCAGGTTCTGTTACCCAGAATCCCTTGCAAAGCTAAGAAATTGACAAAAAACGCATTTTCCTCACATTTCTGTGGTGGAAAGTTGTGGAATCTGCGTGGGTCAACAAATTTCCACCCACCCAGCGTTCCCCCGGGTCTCTAAAAAAAAATGGTACCTCACTTGCCTGGGTCTGCCTAGTGCCTGCGACAGGAAACAGCGCAAAACGCAACGTGGTCACACTTCAATTTCCCAGTGAAATCGTGCCCTTTTTGGACAAAGAGACTACCTTTTGTTTTTTAACCCTAGCTCTGCCGGCACCTAGGGAAACCTAGCAAACCTATACATTTTTGAGAACTAGACACCCAGGGGACTTCAGGATGGGGTGACTTGACTGCCTACCACCAGGTTCTGTTACCCAGAAACCCTTGCAAAGCTAAGAAATTGACAACAAAATGCATTTTCCTAATATTTTGTGGTGGCAAGTTCTGAAATCTGCATGGATCAACAAATTTCCACCCACCCAGCGTTCCCCCGGGTCTCCCGAAAAAAATGGTACCTCACTTGCCTGGGTCCGCCTAGTGCCTGCGACAGGAAACAGCGCAAAACGCAGCGTGGTCGCACCTCAATTTCGCAGTGAAATCCTGCCCTTTTTGGGCAAAGAGACTACCTTTTGTTTTTGAACCCTAGCTCTGCCGGCATACAGGGAAACCTAGCAAACCTATACATTTTTGAAAAGTAGACACCCAGGGGAATTCAGGATGGGGTGACTCGACTGCCTACCACCAGGTTCTGTTACCCAGAATCCCTTGCAAAACTAAGAAATTGACAAAAAAAACGCATTATCCTCACATTTCTGTGGTGGAAAGTTCTTGAATCTCCGTGGATCAACAAATTTCCACCCACCCAGCGTTCCCCCGGGTCTCCCAAAAAAAATGGTACCTCACTTGCCTGGGTCTGCCTAGTGCCTGCGACAGGAAACAGCACAAGACGCAACGTGGTCGCACCTCAATTTCCCAGTGAAATCGTGCCCTTTTTGGGCAAAGAGACTACCTTTTGTTTTTGAACGCTAGCTCTGCCGGCACCCAGGGAAACCTAGCAATCCTATACAGTTTTTAAAAACTAGACACCCAGGGGACTTCAGGATGGGGTGACTCGACTGCCTACCCCCAGGTTCTGTTACCCAGAATCCCTTGCAAAGCTAAGAAATTGACAAAAAAACGCATTTTGCTCACATTTATGTGGTGGAAAGTTGTGGAATCTGCGTGGATCAACAAATTTCCACCCACCCAGCGTTCCCCCGGGTCTCCCCAAAAAAATGGTACCTCACTTGCCTGGGTCTGCCTAGTGCCTGCGACAGGAAACAGCACAAAACGCAACGTGGTCGCACCTCAATTTCCCAGTGAAATCGTGCCCTTTTGGGCAAAGAGACTACCTTTTGTTTTTGAATGCTAGCTCTGCCGGCACCTAGGGAAACCTAGCAAACCTATACATTTTTGAAAAGTAGACACCCAGGGGAATTCAGGATGGGGTGAACAGACTGCCTACCACCAGGTTCTGTTACCCAGAATCCCTTGCAAAGCTAAGAAATTGACAAAAAAAATGCATTTTCCTCACATTTCTGTGGTGGAAAGTTCTGGAATCTGCGTGGATCAACAAATTTCCACCAACCCAGCGTTCCCCTGGGTCTCTCAAAAACAAATGGTACCTCACTTGCCTGGGTCTGCCTAGTGCCTGCGACAGGAAACAGCGCAAAACGCAACGTGATCGCACCTCAATTTCCCAGTGAAATCGTGCCCTTTTTGGACAAAGAGACTACCTTTTGCTTTTGAACCCTAGCTCTGCCGGCACCCAGGGAAACCTAGCAATCCCATACATTTTTAAAAACTAGACACCCAGTAGACTTCAGGATGGGGTGACTCGACTGCCTACCCCCAGGTTCTGTTACCCAGAATCCCTTGCAAAGCTAAGAAATTGACAAACAAAATGCATTTTCCTCACATTTCTGTGGTGGAAAGTTCCGGAATCTGCGTGGATCAACAAATTTCCACCCACCCAGCGTTCCCCCGGGTCTCCCGAAAAAAATGGTACCTCCCTTGCCTGGGTCTGCCTAGTGCCTGCGACAGGAAACAGCGCAAAACGAAACGTGGTCGCACCTCAATTTCCCAGTAAAATCGTGCCCTTTTTTGGGCAAAGAGACTACCTTTTGTTTTTTAACGCTAGCTCTGCCGGCACCTAGGGAAACCTAGCAAACCTATACATTTTTGAAAAGTAGACACGCAGGGGAATTCAGGATGGGGTGACTCGACTGCCTACCACCAGGTTCTGTTACCCAGAATTCCTTGCAAAGCTAAGAAATTGACAAAAGAAACGCATTTTCCTCACATTTCTGTGGTGGAAAGTTCTGGAATCTACGTGGATCAACAAATTTCAACCCACTAAGCGTTCCCCAGGGTCTCCCGAAAAAAATGGTACCTCACTTGCCTGGGTCTGCCTAGTGCTTGGAACAGGAAACAGCGCAAAACGCAACGTGGTCGCACCTCAATATCCCAGTGAAATCCTGCCCTTTTTGGACAAAGAGACTACCTTTTGTTTTTGAACCCTAGCTCTGCCGGCACCTAGGGAAACCTAGCAAACCTATACATTTTTTAAACGTAGACACCCAGGGGAATTCAGGATGGGGTGACTCGACTGCCTACCACCAGGTTCTGTTACCCAGAATCCCTTGCAAAACTAAGAAATTCACAAAAAAAAAACGCATTTTCCTCACATTTCTGTGGTGGAAAGTTCTTGAATCTGCGTGGATCAACAAATTTCCACCCACCCAGCGTTCCCCAGGGTCTCTAAAAAAAATGGTACCTCACTTGCCTAGGTCTGCCTAGTGCCTGCGACAGGAAACAGCGCAAAACGCAACGTGGTTGCACCTCAATTTCCCAGTGAAATCCTGCCCTTTTTGGACAAAGAGACTACCTTTTGTTTTTTAACCCTAGCTCTGCCGGCACCTAGGGAAACCTAGCACACCTATACATTTTTGAAAAGTAGACACCCAGGGGAATTCAGGATAGGGTGACTCGACTGCCTACCACCAGGTTCTGTTACCCAGAATCCCTTGCAAAGCTAAGAAATTGACAAAAGAAACGCATTTTCCTCACATTTCTGTGGTGGAAAGTACTTGAATCTGCGTGGATCAACAAATTTCCACCCACCCAGCGTTCCCCAGGGTCTCTAAAAAAAATGGTACCTCACTTGCCTAGGTCTGCCTAGTGCCTGCGACAGGAAACAGCGCAAAACGCAACGTGGTTGCACCTCAATTTCCCAGTGAAATCCTGCCCTTTTTGGACAAAGAGACTACCTTTTGTTTTTTAACCCTAGCTCTGCCGGCACCTAGGGAAACCTAGCACACCTATACATTTTTTAAACGTAGACACCCAGGGGAATTCAGGATGGGGTGACTCGACTGCCTACCACCAGGTTCTGTTACCCAGAATCCCTTGCAAAACTAAGAAATTCACAAAAAAAAAACGCATTTTCCTCACATTTCTGTGGTGGAAAGTTCTTGAATCTGCGTGGATCAACAAATTTCCACCCACCCAGCGTTCCCCAGGGTCTCTAAAAAAAATGGTACCTCACTTGCCTAGGTCTGCCTAGTGCCTGCGACAGGAAACAGCGCAAAACGCAACGTGGTTGCACCTCAATTTCCCAGTGAAATCCTGCCCTTTTTGGACAAAGAGACTACCTTTTGTTTTTTAACCCTAGCTCTGCCGGCACCTAGGGAAACCTAGCACACCTATACATTTTTTAAACGTAGACACCCAGGGGAATTCAGGATGGGGTGACTCGACTGCCTACCACCAGGTTCTGTTACCCAGAATCCCTTGCAAAACTAAGAAATTCACAAAAAAAAAACGCATTTTCCTCACATTTCTGTGGTGGAAAGTTCTTGAATCTGCGTGGATCAACAAATTTCCACCCACCCAGCGTTCCCCAGGGTCTCTAAAAAAAATGGTACCTCACTTGCCTAGGTCTGCCTAGTGCCTGCGACAGGAAACAGCGCAAAACGCAACGTGGTTGCACCTCAATTTCCCAGTGAAATCCTGCCCTTTTTGGACAAAGAGACTACCTTTTGTTTTTTAACCCTAGCTCTGCCGGCACCTAGGGAAACCTAGCACACCTATACATTTTTGAAAAGTAGACACCCAGGGGAATTCAGGATAGGGTGACTCGACTGCCTACCACCAGGTTCTGTTACCCAGAATCCCTTGCAAAGCTAAGAAATTGACAAAAGAAACGCATTTTCCTCACATTTCTGTGGTGGAAAGTACTTGAATCTGCGTGGATCAACAAATTTCCACCCACCCAGCAGCGTTCCCCCGGGTCTCTAAAAAAAATGGTACCTCACTTGCCTGGGTCTGCCTAGTGCCTGTGACAGGAAACAGTGCAAAATGTAACGTGGTCGCACCTCAATTTCCCAGTGAAATCGTGCCCTTTTTGGACAAAGAGACTACCTTTTGTTTTTTAACCCTAGCTCTGCCGACAGCCAGGGAAACCTAGCAATCCTATACATTTTTAAAAACTAGACACCCAGGGGACTTCAGGATGGGGTGACTCGACTGCCGACCCCCAGGTTCTGTTCCCCAGAATCCCTTGCAAAGCTAAGAAATTGACAAAAAACGCATTTTCCTCACATTTCTGTGGTGGAAAGTTGTGGAATCTGCGTGGGTCAACAAATTTCCACCCACCCAGCGTTCCCCCGGGTCTCCCAAAAAAAATGGTACCTCACTTGCCTGGGTCTGCCTAGTGCCTGCGACAGGAAACAGCACAAAACGCAACGTGGTCGCACCTCAATTTCCCAGTGAAATCGTGCCCTTTTTGGGCAAAGAGACTACCTTTTGTTTTTGAACGCTAGCTCTGCCGGCACCTAGGGAAACCTAGCAAACCTATACATTTTTGAAAAGTAGACACCCAGGGAAATTCAGGATGGGGTGACTCGACTGCCTACCACCAGGTTCTGTTACCCAGAATCCCTTGCAAAGCTAAGAAATTGACAAAAGAAACGCATTTTCCTCACATTTCTGTGGTGGAAAGTACTGGAATCTGCGTGGATCAACAAATTTCAACTCACCCAGCGTTCCCCAGGGTCTCCCGAAACAAATGGTACCTCACTTGCCTGGGTCTGCCTAGTGCCTGCGACAGGAAACAGCACAAAACGCAACGTGGTCGCACCTCAATTTCCCAGTGAAATCGTGCCCTTTTTGGGCAAAGAGACTACCTTTTGTTTTTGAACGCTAGCTCTGCCGGCACCTAGGGAAACCTAGCAAACCTATACATTTTTGAGAGCTAGACACCCAGGGGACTTCAGGATGGGGTGACTCGACTGCCTACCACCAGGTTCTGTTACCCAGAAACCCTTGCAAATCTAAGAAATTGACAACAAAATGCATTTTCCTCATATTTTGTGGTGGCAAGTTCTGAAATCTGCGTGGATCAACAAATTTCCACCCACCCAGCGTTCCCCCGGGTCTCCCGAAAAAAATGGTACCTCACTTGCCTGGGTCCGCCTAGTGCCTGCGACAGGAAACAGCGCAAAATGCAACGTGGTTGCACCTCAATTTCCAAGTGAAATCCTGCCCTTTTTGGACAAAGAGACTACCTTTTGTTTTTTAACCCTAGCTCTGCCGGCACCTAGGGAAACCTAGCAAACCTATACATTTTTGAAAAGTAGACACCCAGGGGAATTCAGGATGGGGTGACTCGACTGCCTACCACCAGGTTCTGTTACCCAGAATCCCTTGCAAAGCTAAGAAATTGACAAAAGAAACGCATTTTCCTCACATTTCTGTGGTGGAAAGTACTTGAATCTGCGTGGATCAACAAATTTCCACCCACCCAGCAGCGTTCCCCCGGGTCTCTAAAAAAAAAATGGTACCTCACTTGCCTGGGTCTGCCTAGTGCCTGCGACAGGAAACAGTGCAAAATGCAACGTGGTCGCACCTCAATTTCCCAGTGAAATTGTGCCCTTTTTGGACAAAGAGACTACCTTTTGTTTTTTAACCCTAGCTCTGCCGACACCCAGGGAAACCTAGCAATCCTATACATTTTTAAAAACTAGACACCCAGGGGACTTCAGGATGGGGTGACTCGACTGCCGACCCCCAGGTTCTGTTACCCAGAATCCCTTGCAAAGCTAAGAAATTGACAAAAAACGCATTTTCCTCACATTTCTGTGGTGGAAAGTTGTGGAATCTGCGTGGGTCAACAAATTTCCACCCACCCAGCGTTCCCCCGGGTCTCTAAAAAAAAATGGTACCTCACTTGCCTGGGTCTGCCTAGTGCCTGCGACAGGAAACAGCGCAAAACGCAACGTGGTCACACTTCAATTTCCCAGTGAAATCGTTCCCTTTTTCGACAAAGATACTACCTTTTGTTTTTTAACCCTAGCTCTGCCGGCACCTAGGGAAACCTAGCAAACCTATACATTTTTGAGAACTAGACACCCAGGGGACTTCAGGATGGGGTGACTTGACTGCCTACCACCAGGTTCTGTTACCCAGAAACCCTTGCAAAGCTAAGAAATTGACAACAAAATGCATTTTCCTCATATTTTGTGGTGGCAAGTTCTGAAATCTGCGTGGATCAACAAATTTCCACCCACCCAGCGTTCCCCCGGGTCTCCCGAAAAAAATGGTACCTCACTTGCCTGGGTCTGCCTTGTGCCTGCGACAGGAAACAGCGCAAAACGCAACGTGGTCACACATCAATTTCCCAGTGAAATCGTGCCCTTTTTGGACAAAGAGACTACCTTTTGTTTTTTAACCCTAGCTCTGCCGGCACCTAGGGAAACCTAGAAAACCTATACATTTTTGAGAACTAGACACCCAGGGGACTTCAGGATGGGGTGACTTGACTGCCTACCACCAGGTTCTGTTACCCAGAAACCCTTGCAAAGCTAAGAAATTGACAACAAAATGCATTTTCCTCATATTTTGTGGTGGCAAGTTCTGAAATCTGCGTGGATCAACAAATTTCCACCCACCCAGCGTTCCCCCGGGTCTCCCGAAAAAAATGGTACCTCACTTGCCTGGGTCCGCCTAGTGCCTGCGACAGGAAACAGCGCAAAACGCAACGTGGTCGCACCTCAATTTCGCAGTGAAATCCTGCCCTTTTTGGGCAAAGAGACTACCTTTTGTTTTTGAACCCTAGCTCTGCCGGCATACAGGGAAACCTAGCAAACCTATACATTTTTGAAAAGTAGACACCCAGGGGAATTCAGGATGGGGTGACTCGACTGCCTACCACCAGGTTCTGTTACCCAGAATCCCTTGCAAAACTAAGAAATTGACAAAAAAAACGCATTATCCTCACATTTCTGTGGGTTGGAAAGTTCTTGAATCTCCGTGGATCAACAAATTTCCACCCACCCAGCGTTCCCCCGGGTCTTTCAAAAAAAAATGGTACCTCACTTGCCTGGGTCTGCCTAGTGCCTGCGACAGGAAACAGCACAAAACGCAACGTGGTCGCACCTCAATTTCCCAGTGAAATCGTGCCCTTTTTGGGCAAAGAGACTACCTTTTGTTTTTGAACGCTAGCTCTGCCGGCACCCAGGGAAACCTAGCAAACCTATACATTTTTGAAAAGTAGACACGCAGGGGAATTCAGGATGGGGTGACTCGACTGCCTACCACCAGGTTCTGTTACCCAGAATTCCTTGCAAAGCTAAGAAATTGACAAAAGAAACGCATTTTCCTCACATTTCTGTGGTGGAAAGTTCTGGAATCTACGTGGATCAACAAATTTCAACCCACTAAGCGTTCCCCAGGGTCTCCCGAAAAAAATGGTACCTCACTTGCCTGGGTCTGCCTAGTGCTTGGAACAGGAAACAGCGCAAAACGCAACGTGGTCGCACCTCAATATCCCAGTGAAATCCTGCCCTTTTTGGACAAAGAGACTACCTTTTGTTTTTGAACCCTAGCTCTGCCGGCACCTAGGGAAACCTAGCGAACCTATACATTTTTTAAACGTAGACACCCAGGGGAATTCAGGATTGGGTGACTCGACTGCCTACCACCAGGTTCTGTTACCCAGAATCCCTTGCAAAACTAAGAAATTGACAAAAAAAAACGCATTTTCCTCACATTTCTGTGGTGGAAAGTTCTTGAATCTGCGTGGATCAACAAATTTCCACCCACCCAGCGTTCCCCAGGGTCTCTAAAAAAAATGGTACCTCACTTGCCTAGGTCTGCCTAGTGCCTGCGACAGGAAACAGCGCAAAACGCAACGTGGTTGCACCTCAATTTCCCAGTGAAATCCTGCCCTTTTTGGACAAAGAGACTACCTTTTGTTTTTTAACCCTAGCTCTGCCGGCACCTAGGGAAACCTAGCAAACCTATACATTTTTGAAAAGTAGACACCCAGGGGAATTCAGGATAGGGTGACTCGACTGCCTACCACCAGGTTCTGTTACCCAGAATCCCTTGCAAAGCTAAGAAATTGACAAAAGAAACGCATTTTCCTCACATTTCTGTGGTGGAAAGTACTTGAATCTGCGTGGATCAACAAATTTCCACCCACCCAGCAGCGTTCCCCCGGGTCTCTAAAAAAAATGGTACCTCACTTGCCTGGGTCTGCCTAGTGCCTGTGACAGGAAACAGTGCAAAATGCAACGTGGTCGCACCTCAATTTCCCAGTGAAATCGTGCCCTTTTTGGACAAAGAGACTACCTTTTGTTTTTTAACCCTAGCTCTGCCGACACCCAGGGAAACCTAGCAATCCTATACATTTTTTAAAACTAGACACCCAGGGGACTTCAGGATGGGGTGACTCGACTGCCGACCCCCAGGTTCTGTTACCCAGAATCCCTTGCAAAGCTAAGAAATTGACAAAAAACGCATTTTCCTCACATTTCTGTGGTGGAAAGTTGTGGAATCTGCGTGGGTCAACAAATTTCCACCCTCCCAGCGTTCCCCCGGGTCTCCCAAAAAAAATGGTACCTCACTTGCCTGGGTCTGCCTAGTGCCTGCGACAGGAAACAGCACAAAACGCAACGTGGTCGCACCTCAATTTCCCAGTGAAATCGTGCCCTTTTTGGGCAAAGAGACTACCTTTTGTTTTTGAACGCTAGCTCTGCCGGCACCTAGGGAAACCTAGCAAACCTATACATTTTTGAAAAGTAGACACCCAGGGAAATTCAGGATGGGGTGACTCGACTGCCTACCACCAGGTTCTGTTACCCAGAATCCCTTGCAAAGCTAAGAAATTGACAAAAGAAACGCATTTTCCTCACATTTCTGTGGTGGAAAGTACTGGAATCTGCGTGGATCAACAAATTTCCACTCACCCAGCGTTCCCCAGGGTCTCCCGAAACAAATGGTACCTCACTTGCCTGGGTCTGCCTAGTGCCTGCGACAGGAAACAGCACAAAACGCAACGTGGTCGCACCTCAATTTCCCAGTGAAATCGTGCCCTTTTTGGGCAAAGAGACTACCTTTTGTTTTTGAACGCTAGCTCTGCCGGCACCTAGGGAAACCTAGCAAACCTATACATTTTTGAGAGCTAGACACCCAGGGGACTTCAGGATGGGGTGACTCGACTGCCTACCACCAGGTTCTGTTACCCAGAAACCCTTGCAAATCTAAGAAATTGACAACAAAATGCATTTTCCTCATATTTTGTGGTGGCAAGTTCTGAAATCTGCGTGGATCAACAAATTTCCACCCACCCAGCGTTCCCCCGGGTCTCCCGAAAAAAATGGTACCTCACTTGCCTGGGTCCGCCTAGTGCCTGCGACAGGAAACAGCGCAAAACGCAGCGTGGTCGCACCTCAATTTCGCAGTGAAATCCTGCCCTTTTTGGGCAAAGAGACTACCTTTTGTTTTTGAACCCTAGCTCTGCCGGCATACAGGGAAACCTAGCAAACCTATACATTTTTGAAAAGTAGACACCCAGGGGAATTCAGGATGGGGTGACTCGACTGCCTACCACCAGGTTCTGTTACCCAGAATCCCTTGCAAAACTAAGAAATTGACAAACAAAATGCATTATCCTCACATTTCTGTGGTGGAAAGTTCTTGAATCTCCGTGGATCAACAAATTTCCACCCACCCAGCGTTCCCCCGGGTCTCCCAAAAAAAATGGTACCTCACTTGCCTGGGTCTGCCTAGTGCCTGCGACAGGAAACAGCACAAGACGCAACGTGGTCGCACCTCAATTTCCCAGTGAAATCGTGCCCTTTTTGGGCAAAGAGACTACCTTTTGTTTTTGAACGCTAGCTCTGCCGGCACCCAGGGAAACCTAGCAATCCTATACAGTTTTTAAAAACTAGACACCCAGGGGACTTCAGGATGGGGTGACTCGACTGCCTACCCCCAGGTTCTGTTACCCAGAATCCCTTGCAAAGCTAAGAAATTGACAAAAAAACGCATTTTGCTCACATTTATGTGGTGGAAAGTTGTGGAATCTGCGTGGATCAACAAATTTCCACCCACCCAGCGTTCCCTCGGGTCTCCCCAAAAAAATGGTACCTCACTTGCCTGGGTCTGCCTAGTGCCTGCGACAGGAAACAGCACAAAACGCAACGTGGTCGCACCTCAATTTCCCAGTGAAATCGTGCCCTTTTGGGCAAAGAGACTACCTTTTGTTTTTGAATGCTAGCTCTGCCGGCACCTAGGGAAACCTAGCAAACCTATACATTTTTGAAAAGTAGACACCCAGGGGAATTCAGGATGGGGTGAACAGACTGCCTACCACCAGGTTCTGTTACCCAGAATCCCTTGCAAAGCTAAGAAATTGACAAAAAAAATGCATTTTCCTCACATTTCTGTGGTGGAAAGTTCTGGAATCTGCGTGGATCAACAAATTTCCACCAACCCAGCGTTCCCCTGGGTCTCTCAAAAACAAATGGTACCTCACTTGCCTGGGTCTGCCTAGTGCCTGCGACAGGAAACAGCGCAAAACGCAACGTGATCGCACCTCAATTTCCCAGTGAAATCGTGCCCTTTTTGGACAAAGAGACTACCTTTTGCTTTTGAACCCTAGCTCTGCCGGCACCCAGGGAAACCTAGCAATCCTATACATTTTTAAAAACTAGACACCCAGTAGACTTCAGGATGGGGTGACTCGACTGCCTACCCCCAGGTTCTGTTACCCAGAATCCCTTGCAAAGCTAAGAAATTGACAAACAAAATGCATTTTCCTCACATTTCTATGGTGGAAAGTTCCGGAATCTGCGTGGATCAACAAATTTCCACCCACCCAGCGTTCCCCCGGGTCTCCCGAAAAAAATGGTACCTCCCTTGCCTGGGTCTGCCTAGTGCCTGCGACAGGAAACAGCGCAAAACGAAACGTGGTCGCACCTCAATTTCCCAGTAAAATCGTGCCCTTTTTTGGGCAAAGAGACTACCTTTTGTTTTTTAACGCTAGCTCTGCCGGCACCTAGGGAAACCTAGCAAACCTATACATTTTTGAAAAGTAGACACGCAGGGGAATTCAGGATGGGGTGACTCGACTGCCTACCACCAGGTTCTGTTACCCAGAATTCCTTGCAAAGCTAAGAAATTGACAAAAGAAACGCATTTTCCTCACATTTCTGTGGTGGAAAGTTCTGGAATCTACGTGGATCAACAAATTTCAACCCACTAAGCGTTCCCCAGGGTCTCCCGAAAAAAATGGTACCTCACTTGCCTGGGTCTGCCTAGTGCCTGGAACAGGAAACAGCGCAAAACGCAACGTGGTCGCACCTCAATATCCCAGTGAAATCCTGCCCTTTTTGGACAAAGAGACTACCTTTTGTTTTTGAACCCTAGCTCTGCCGGCACCTAGGGAAACCTAGCAAACCTATACATTTTTTAAACGTAGACACCCAGGGGAATTCAGGATTGGGTGACTCGACTGCCTACCACCAGGTTCTGTTACCCAGAATCCCTTGCAAAACTAAGAAATTGACAAAAAAAACGCATTTTCCTCACATTTCTGTGGTGGAAAGTTCTTGAATCTGCGTGGATCAACAAATTTCCACCCACCCAGCGTTCCCCAGGGTCTCTAAAAAAAATGGTACCTCACTTGCCTAGGTCTGCCTAGTGCCTGCGACAGGAAACAGCGCAAAACGCAACGTGGTTGCACCTCAATTTCCCAGTGAAATCCTGCCCTTTTTGGACAAAGAGACTACCTTTTGTTTTTTAACCCTAGCTCTGCCGGCACCTAGGGAAACCTAGCAAACCTATACATTTTTGAAAAGTAGACACCCAGGGGAATTCAGGATAGGGTGACTCGACTGCCTACCACCAGGTTCTGTTACCCAGAATCCCTTGCAAAGCTAAGAAATTGACAAAAGAAACGCATTTTCCTCACATTTCTGTGGTGGAAAGTACTTGAATCTGCGTGGATCAACAAATTTCCACCCACCCAGCAGCGTTCCCCCGGGTCTCTAAAAAAAATGGTACCTCACTTGCCTGGGTCTGCCTAGTGCCTGTGACAGGAAACAGTGCAAAATGTAACGTGGTCGCACCTCAATTTCCCAGTGAAATCGTGCCCTTTTTGGACAAAGAGACTACCTTTTGTTTTTTAACCCTAGCTCTGCCGACACCCAGGGAAACCTAGCAATCCTATACATTTTTAAAAACTAGACACCCAGGGGACTTCAGGATGGGGTGACTCGACTGCCGACCCCCAGGTTCTGTTACCCAGAATCCCTTGCAAAGCTAAGAAATTGACAAAAAACGCATTTTCCTCACATTTCTGTGGTGGAAAGTTGTGGAATCTGCGTGGGTCAACAAATTTCCACCCACCCAGCGTTCCCCCGGGTCTCCCAAAAAAAATGGTACCTCACTTGCCTGGGTCTGCCTAGTGCCTGCGACAGGAAACAGCACAAAACGCAACGTGGTCGCACCTCAATTTCCCAGTGAAATCGTGCCCTTTTTGGGCAAAGAGACTACCTTTTGTTTTTGAACGCTAGCTCTGCCGGCACCTAGGGAAACCTAGCAAACCTATACATTTTTGAAAAGTAGACACCCAGGGAAATTCAGGATGGGGTGACTCGACTGCCTACCACCAGGTTCTGTTACCCAGAATCCCTTGCAAAGCTAAGAAATTGACAAAAGAAACGCATTTTCCTCACATTTCTGTGGTGGAAAGTACTGGAATCTGCGTGTATCAACAAATTTCAACTCACCCAGCGTTCCCCAGGGTCTCCCGAAACAAATGGTACCTCACTTGCCTGGGTCTGCCTAGTGCCTGCGACAGGAAACAGCACAAAACGCAACGTGGTCGCACCTCAATTTCCCAGTGAAATCGTGCCCTTTTTGGGCAAAGAGACTACCTTTTGTTTTTGAACGCTAGCTCTGCCGGCACCTAGGGAAACCTAGCAAACCTATACATTTTTGAGAGCTAGACACCCAGGGGACTTCAGGATGGGGTGACTCGACTGCCTACCACCAGGTTCTGTTACCCAGAAACCCTTGCAAATCTAAGAAATTGACAACAAAATGCATTTTCCTCATATTTTGTGGTGGCAAGTTCTGAAATCTGCGTGGATCAACAAATTTCCACCCACCCAGCGTTCCCCCGGGTCTCCCGAAAAAAATGGTACCTCACTTGCCTGGGTCCGCCTAGTGCCTGCGACAGGAAACAGCGCAAAATGCAACGTGGTTGCACCTCAATTTCCAAGTGAAATCCTGCCCTTTTTGGACAAAGAGACTACCTTTTGTTTTTTAACCCTAGCTCTGCCGGCACTTAGGGAAACCTAGCAAACCTATACATTTTTGAAAAGTAGACACCCAGGGGAATTCAGGATGGGGTGACTCGACTGCCTACCACCAGGTTCTGTTACCCAGAATCCCTTGCAAAGCTAAGAAATTGACAAAAGAAACGCATTTTCCTCACATTTCTGTGGTGGAAAGTACTTGAATCTGCGTGGATCAACAAATTTCCACCCACCCAGCAGCGTTCCCCCGGGTCTCTAAAAAAAAATGGTACCTCACTTGCCTGGGTCTGCCTAGTGCCTGCGACAGGAAACAGTGCAAAATGCAACGTGGTCGCACCTCAATTTCCCAGTGAAATTGTGCCCTTTTTGGACAAAGAGACTACCTTTTGTTTTTTAACCCTAGCTCTGCCGACACCCAAGGAAACCTAGCAATCCTATACATTTTTAAAAACTAGACACCCAGGGGACTTCAGGATGGGGTGACTCGACTGCCGACCCCCAGGTTCTGTTACCCAGAATCCCTTGCAAAGCTAAGAAATTGACAAAAAACGCATTTTCCTCACATTTCTGTGGTGGAAAGTTGTGGAATCTGCGTGGGTCAACAAATTTCCACCCACCCAGCGTTCCCCCGGGTCTTTAAAAAAAAATGGTACCTCACTTGCCTGGGTCTGCCTAGTGCCTGCGACAGGAAACAGCGCAAAACGCAACGTGGTCACACTTCAATTTCCCAGTGAAATCATTCCCTTTTTGGACAAAGATACTACCTTTTGTTTTTTAACCCTAGCTCTGCCGGCACCTAGGGAAACCTAGCAAACCTATACATTTTTGAGAACTAGACACCCAGGGGACTTCAGGATGGGGTGACTTGACTGCCTACCACCAGGTTCTGTTACCCAGAAACCCTTGCAAAGCTAAGAAATTGACAACAAAATGCATTTTCCTCATATTTTGTGGTGGCAAGTTCTGAAATCTGCGTGGATCAACAAATTTCCACCCACCCAGCGTTCCCCCGGGTCTCTCGAAAAAAATGGCACCTCACTTGCCTGGGTCTGCCTTGTGCCTGCGACAGGAAACAGCGCAAAACGCAACGTGGTCACACATCAATTTCCCAGTGAAATCGTGCCCTTTTTGGACAAAGAGACTACCTTTTGTTTTTTAACCCTAGCTCTGCCGGCACCTAGGGAAACCTAGCAAACCTATACATTTTTGAGAACTAGACACCCAGGGGACTTCAGGATGGGGTGACTTGACTGCCTACCACCAGGTTCTGTTACCCAGAAACCCTTGCAAAGCTAAGAAATTGACAACAAAATGCATTTTCCTCATATTTTGTGGTGGCAAGTTCTGAAATCTGCGTGGATCAACAAATTTCCACCCACCCAGCGTTCCCCCGGGTCTCCCGAAAAAAATGGTACCTCACTTGCCTGGGTCCGCCTAGTGCCTGCGACAGGAAACAGCGCAAAACGCAACGTGGTCGCACCTCAATTTCGCAGTGAAATCCTGCCCTTTTTGGGCAAAGAGACTACCTTTTGTTTTTGAACCCTAGCTCTGCCGGCATACAGGGAAACCTAGCAAACCTATACATTTTTGAAAAGTAGACACCCAGGGGAATTCAGGATGGGGTGACTCGACTGCCTACCACCAGGTTCTGTTACCCAGAATCCCTTGCAAAACTAAGAAATTGACAAAAAAAACGCATTATCCTCACATTTCTGTGGGTTGGAAAGTTCTTGAATCTCCGTGGATCAACAAATTTCCACCCACCCAGCGTTCCCCCGGGTCTCCCAAAAAAAATGGTACCTCACTTGCCTGGGTCTGCCTAGTGCCTGCGACAGGAAACAGCACAAAACGCAACGTGGTCGCACCTCAATTTCCCAGTGAAATCGTGCCCTTTTTGGGCAAAGAGACTACCTTTTGTTTTTGAACGCTAGCTCTGCCGGCACCCAGGGAAACCTAGCAAACCTATACATTTTTGAAAAGTAGACACGCAGGGGAATTCAGGATGGGGTGACTCGACTGCCTACCACCAGGTTCTGTTACCCAGAATTCCTTGCAAAGCTAAGAAATTGACAAAAGAAACGCATTTTCCTCACATTTCTGTGGTGGAAAGTTCTGGAATCTACGTGGATCAACAAATTTCAACCCACTAAGCGTTCCCCAGGGTCTCCCGAAAAAAATGGTACCTCACTTGCCTGGGTCTGCCTAGTGCTTGGAACAGGAAACAGCGCAAAACGCAACGTGGTCGCACCTCAATATCCCAGTGAAATCCTGCCCTTTTTGGACAAAAAGACTACCTTTTGTTTTTGAACCCTAGCTCTGCCGGCACCTAGGGAAACCTAGCAAACCTATACATTTTTTAAACGTAGACACCCAGGGGAATTCAGGATTGGGTGACTCGACTGCCTACCACCAGGTTCTGTTACCCAGAATCCCTTGCAAAACTAAGAAATTGACAAAAAAAAACGCATTTTCCTCACATTTCTGTGGTGGAAAGTTCTTGAATCTGCGTGGATCAACAAATTTCCACCCACCCAGCGTTCCCCAGGGTCTCTAAAAAAAATGGTACCTCACTTGCCTAGGTCTGCCTAGTGCCTGCGACAGGAAACAGCGCAAAACGCAACGTGGTTGCACCTCAATTTCCCAGTGAAATCCTGCCCTTTTTGGACAAAGAGACTACCTTTTGTTTTTTAACCCTAGCTCTGCCGGCACCTAGGGAAACCTAGCAAACCTATACATTTTTGAAAAGTAGACACCCAGGGGAATTCAGGATAGGGTGACTCGACTGCCTACCACCAGGTTCTGTTACCCAGAATCCCTTGCAAAGCTAAGAAATTGACAAAAGAAACGCATTTTCCTCACATTTCTGTGGTGGAAAGTACTTGAATCTGCGTGGATCAACAAATTTCCACCCACCCAGCAGCGTTCCCCCGGGTCTCTAAAAAAAATGGTACCTCACTTGCCTGGGTCTGCCTAGTGCCTGTGACAGGAAACAGTGCAAAATGCAACGTGGTCGCACCTCAATTTCCCAGTGAAATCGTGCCCTTTTTGGACAAAGAGACTACCTTTTGTTTTTTAACCCTAGCTCTGCCGACACCCAGGGAAACCTAGCAATCCTATACATTTTTAAAAAGTAGACACCCAGGGAAATTCAGGATGGGGTGACTCGACTGCCTACCACCAGGTTCTGTTACCCAGAATCCCTTGCAAAGCTAAGAAATTGACAAAAGAAACGCATTTTCCTCACATTTCTGTGGTGGAAAGTACTGGAATCTGCGTGGATCAACAAATTTCAACTCACCCAGCGTTCCCCAGGGTCTCCCGAAACAAATGGTACCTCACTTGCCTGGGTCTGCCTAGTGCCTGCGACAGGAAACAGCACAAAACGCAACGTGGTCGCACCTCAATTTCCCAGTGAAATCGTGCCCTTTTTGGGCAAAGAGACTACCTTTTGTTTTTGAACGCTAGCTCTGCCGGCACCTAGGGAAACCTAGCAAACCTATACATTTTTGAGAGCTAGACACCCAGGGGACTTCAGGATGGGGTGACTCGACTGCCTACCACCAGGTTCTGTTACCCAGAAACCCTTGCAAATCTAAGAAATTGACAACAAAATGCATTTTCCTCATATTTTGTGGTGGCAAGTTCTGAAATCTGCGTGGATCAACAAATTTCCACCCACCCAGCGTTCCCCCGGGTCTCCCGAAAAAAATGGTACCTCACTTGCCTGGGTCCGCCTAGTGCCTGCGACAGGAAACAGCGCAAAATGCAACGTGGTTGCACCTCAATTTCCAAGTGAAATCCTGCCCTTTTTGGACAAAGAGACTACCTTTTGTTTTTTAACCCTAGCTCTGCCGGCACCTAGGGAAACCTAGCAAACCTATACATTTTTGAAAAGTAGACACCCAGGGGAATTCAGGATGGGGTGACTCGACTGCCTACCACCAGGTTCTGTTACCCAGAATCCCTTGCAAAGCTAAGAAATTGACAAAAGAAACGCATTTTCCTCACATTTCTGTGGTGGAAAGTACTTGAATCTGCGTGGATCAACAAATTTCCACCCACCCAGCAGCGTTCCCCCGGGTCTCTAAAAAAAAATGGTACCTCACTTGCCTGGGTCTGCCTAGTGCCTGCGACAGGAAACAGTGCAAAATGTAACGTGGTCGCACCTCAATTTCCCAGTGAAATTGTGCCCTTTTTGGACAAAGAGACTACCTTTTGTTTTTTAACCCTAGCTCTGCCGACACCCAGGGAAACCTAGCAATCCTATACATTTTTAAAAACTAGACACCCAGGGGACTTCAGGATGGGGTGACTCGACTGCCGACCCCCAGGTTCTGTT
Organism: Lissotriton helveticus; assembly: GCF_964261635.1. Lineage (NCBI taxonomy): Eukaryota > Metazoa > Chordata > Amphibia > Caudata > Salamandridae > Lissotriton > Lissotriton helveticus. The sequence continues at coordinate 1,795,050,699 of NC_136065.1, forward strand.
ACCCAGAATCCCTTGCAAAGCTAAGAAATTGACAAAAAACGCATTTTCCTCACATTTCTGTGGTGGAAAGTTGTGGAATCTGCGTGGGTCAACAAATTTCCACCCACCCAGCGTTCCCCCGGGTCTCTAAAAAAAAATGGTACCTCACTTGCCTGGGTCTGCCTAGTGCCTGCGACAGGAAACAGCGCAAAACGCAACGTGGTCACACTTCAATTTCCCAGTGAAATCGTTCCCTTTTTGGACAAAGATACTACCTTTTGTTTTTTAACCCTAGCTCTGCCGGCACCTAGGGAAACCTAGCAAACCTATACATTTTTGAGAACTAGACACCCAGGGGACTTCAGGATGGGGTGACTTGACTGCCTACCACCAGGTTCTGTTACCCAGAAACCCTTGCAAAGCTAAGAAATTGACAACAAAATGCATTTTCCTCATATTTTGTGGTGGCAAGTTCTGAAATCTGCGTGGATCAACAAATTTCCACCCACCCAGCGTTCCCCCGGGTCTCCCGGAAAAAATGGTACCTCACTTGCCTGGGTCTGCCTTGTGCCTGCGACAGGAAACAGCGCAAAACGCAACGTGGTCACACATCAATTTCCCAGTGAAATCGTGCCCTTTTTGGACAAAGAGACTACCTTTTGTTTTTTAACCCTAGCTCTGCCGGCACCTAGGGAAACCTAGCAAACCTATACATTTTTGAGAACTAGACACCCAGGGGACTTCAGGATGGGGTGACTTGACTGCCTACCACCAGGTTCTGTTACCCAGAAACCCTTGCAAAGCTAAGAAATTGACAACAAAATGCATTTTCCTCATATTTTGTGGTGGCAAGTTCTGAAATCTGCGTGGATCAACAAATTTCCACCCACCCAGCGTTCCCCCGGGTCTCCCGAAAAAAATGGTACCTCACTTGCCTGGGTCCGCCTAGTGCCTGCGACAGGAAACAGCGCAAAACGCAACGTGGTCGCACCTCAATTTCGCAGTGAAATCCTGCCCTTTTTGGGCAAAGAGACTACCTTTTGTTTTTGAACCCTAGCTCTGCCGGCATACAGGGAAACCTAGCAAACCTATACATTTTTGAAAAGTAGACACCCAGGGGAATTCAGGATGGGGAGACTCGACTGCCTACCACCAGGTTCTGTTACCCAGAATCCCTTGCAAAACTAAGAAATTGACAAAAAAAACGCATTATCCTCACATTTCTGTGGGTTGGAAAGTTCTTGAATCTCCGTGGATCAACAAATTTCCACCCACCCAGCGTTCCCCCGGGTCTCCCAAAAGAAATGGTACCTCACTTGCCTGGGTCTGCCTAGTGCCTGCGACAGGAAACAGCACAAAACGCAACGTGGTCGCACCTCAATTTCCCAGTGAAATCGTGCCCTTTTTGGGCAAAGAGACTACCTTTTGTTTTTGAACGCTAGCTCTGCCGGCACCCAGGCAAACCTAGCAATCCTATACAGTTTTTAAAAACTAGACACCCAGGGGACTTCAGGATGGGGTGACTCGACTGCCTACCCCCAGGTTCTGTTACCCAGAATACCTTGCAAAGCTAAGAAATTGACAAAAAAACGCATTTTGCTCACATTTATGTGGTGGAAAGTTGTGGAATCTGCGTGGATCAACAAATTTCCACCCACCCAGCGTTCCCCCGGGTCTCCCCAAAAAAATGGTACCTCACTTGCCTGGGTCTGCCTAGTGCCTGCGACAGGAAACAGCACAAAACGCAACGTGGTCGCACCTCAATTTCCCAGTGAAATCGTGCCCTTTTGGGCAAAGAGACTACCTTTTGTTTTTGAATGCTATCTCTGCCGGCACCTAGGGAAACCTAGCAAACCTATACATTTTTGAAAAGTAGACACCCAGGGGAATTCAGGATGGGGTGAACAGACTGCCTACCACCAGGTTCTGTTACCCAGAATCCCTTGCAAAGCTAAGAAATTGACAAAAAAAATGCATTTTCCTCACATTTCTGTGGTGGAAAGTTCTGGAATCTGCGTGGATCAACAAATTTCCACCAACCCAGCGTTCCCCTGGGTCTCTCAAAAACAAATGGTACCTCACTTGCCTGGGTCTGCCTAGTGCCTGCGACAGGAAACAGCGCAAAACGCAACGTGATCGCACCTCAATTTCCCAGTGAAATCGTGCCCTTTTTGGACAAAGAGACTACCTTTTGCTTTTGAACCCTAGCTCTGCCGGCACCCAGGGAAACCTAGCAATCCTATACATTTTTAAAAACTAGACACCCAGTGGACTTCAGGATGGGGTGACTCGACTGCCTACCCCCAGGTTCTGTTACCCAGAATCCCTTGCAAAGCTAAGAAATTGACAAACAAAATGCATTTTCCTCACATTTCTGTGGTGGAAAGTTCCGGAATCTGCGTGGATCAACAAATTTCCACCCACCCAGCGTTCCCCCGGGTCTCCCGAAAAAAATGGTATCTCACTTGCATGGGTCTGCCTAGTGCCTGCGACAGGAAACAGCGCAAAACGCAACGTGGTCGCACCTCAATTTCTCAGTGAAATTCTGCCCTTTTTGGGCAAAGAGACTACCTTTTGTTTTTAAACCCTAGCTCTGCCGGCTCCTAGGGAAACCTAGCAAACCTATACATTTTTAAAAACTAGACACCCAGCGGAATTTAGGATGGGGTGACTCGACTGCCTACCACCAGGTTCTGTTGCCCAGAATCCCTTGCAAAGCTAAAAAAACTGTGAAAAAAATGCATTTTCCTCACGTTTCTGTGGTGGAAAGTTCCAGAATCTGCGTGGATCAACAAATTTCCACCCACCCAGCGTTCCCCCAGGTCTCCCGAAAAAAATTGTACCTCACTTGCGTGGGTAGGCATAGTGGCTGCAACAGGAAAATGTCCAAATCATACGGTGGAGAATTTAAAATAACCTATAGCAAAACTACCTTGATTTTTTGGGGGGGGACCGGAGTTTTTGGCCCGGGGCTCGGCGGCCATCTTTGGAAACTACCAAACCCAAACAGTTCTGAAAACTAGACACCCGGGGGAGTCCAGGGAGGTATGGCATGCGTGGGTCCCCCAATGTTTTCTTACCCAGAATTCATTGCAAACCTTAAAATTAGTTAAAAATATCACTTTTCCAAACTTTTTTGCGTGGGATCTCCGTGCTGGCACAAATGTCCTACCACCCAGCGTTCCCCTTGTTCTCCCGAGTAAAATGATACCTCACTTGTGTGGGTGCCCCAAAGCAGAACAGGCTAAAAATGAATTTTTAAAAAATGTAGTATTTAAGTTTGACAAATAAAGCACCCCACCTTAGTCACAGGCCTTTGGCCCAGCCACACAAGTGAGGTATCATTTTACTCGGGAGAACAAGGGGAACGCTGGGTGGTAGGACATTTGTGCCGGCAGGGAGATCCCACCCAAAAATGTATGGAAAAGTGGGTTTTTTAACCTAAATTTAAGGTTTGCAGGGATTTCTGGTAGGAAAACATTGGGGGACCCACGCATGCCATACCTCCCTGGACTCCCCCAGGTGTCTAGTTTTCAGAACTGTTTGGGTTTGGTAGTTTCCAAAGATGCCCGCCAAGCCCCGGGCCAAAAGCTCAGGTGACCCCCTCAAAAAATAAGATAGTTTTACTAAAGGTAATTTTTAAGTCTCCACCGTACGAATTGGGCCTTTTCCTGTTGCAGCCACTATGCCTACCCACACTAGTGAGGTACCATTTGTATCGGGAGACCTGGGGGAACGCTGGGTGGGAGGTCATTTGTGTGATGCCACGCTTTCCCACACAAAAAAGTGTGAAAAAAATGATTTTTTTTTCAGCTAAAATTGAGGTTTGCAAGGGATTCTGGGTAAAGGAACGTTGGAGGATCCACGCAAGCCATACCTCCTTGGAAGCCCCCGGGTGTCTACTTTTCAGAAATGTGTGGGTTTGGTAGGTTTCCCTAGATGGCCGTCTAGCACGGGGCTAAAAACCCAGGTAACCCCTCTAGCAAAAGCTGGAGGTTTTGACAATGGTGACAATAAGTTTTAAAGAATAAAGACCAACCAGTTCACTTTACCACTCATTAATACTCCCAAAAATTCTTTTGCGTGTGGTACAATCTAAAACAAGCAGGTACACACAGCCCGGGGTTTGAAGGGCAGTCGGGGCAGTACATACGAACCTCCTTCCGCAAACCTCTTCGCCAGCAGACTCTACATCTCCGACTGGGAAAGTCTTTTGAGGTTGTAGGAGGAATTGTATCAGGAAAATGGCGATCTTTCAATCTGGCAACATCTTCCACCACTCCAACTCTAGGAACACTTGCCTGTTCCACTAAAACAAGGCTGCCTATTACAGACTCCTGAAACTTTACAAAAGTCATCTTTGACTGGGGACAAGATTTCTGGAACACAACAAAAGCAATAAAGGTTGCCAAGTGGAAAAGATGGATAGCCAACTTCTTGTACCAAATGTAAGCCTTACGAAGAGCAGCATACGGTTCCAACCTCTGATCTACTCTGTCAACACCACCCATGTACATATTGTAGTGCTTTATGCACACAGGTTTGCGCACTTCTGCAACCTGACCCCAAACAGGCACCGGTTCAGTGCTTTCATCATGTATTGTAGTCAACATGTAGACATCTCTCCTGTCTGAAAACTTCACAGCTAGAAGCTCCTCACAACGCAATGCACTGCACTGTCCCCGAGTAAGCTTTCGACAAACAAGTTCTTTTGGGAAACCTTTACGGTTTGAGCGGATTGTGCCACAAGCAACAGTGTCCACTTTGGCCAATTCCCTGAACAACCGCACACCAGTGTAGAAGTTATCGACATACAAATGATGGCCTTTGTTAAAAAATCCACGACCAAGTTCCCCCACAATTTTCTCAGTCACTCCAAACGTCGACGGACAACCAGGGGGGTTAATCCTGGATTCCTTACCAGTGTACACCCTGAAATTAGAGACATATCCAGTCTCACTGTCACACAGCATATACAGTTTGATTCCATAGTGTGCCCTCTTACTAGGAATGTATTGCCGAAATACCAAGCGGCCCTTGAACAATAGCAAAGACTCATCCACTGCAATTTCTTTCCCAGGATAAAAGATCTCAGGAAATCGATCAACAAAATGATCAATGACAGGCCGAATCTTGAAAAGACGGTCACAATCAGGGTGATCTCGTGGCAAAGCAAGACTATTGTCAACAAAATGCATCATCCGAAGCAGAAGCAAATACCTATCACGACTCATGACTGCCGGAAATATAGCTGTTGCCATCAAGGGACTAGTAGACCAATATGAAGCCATTGATGGTTTCCTAAGCAAGCCCATCAAAAAAGTTAAACCCAAAAACTTTTTCATCTCCTCCAAATTTGTGGGAGTCCACCGGGTAGCTCTAGCGTGGGGCTTAAGGCTGGCACTGTTCACCCTCAAAAAAAAATCAGCATACAAATTAGTCTGCTCTACAATCTCTGCCAAAAACACATCATCCATAAACAACTTGAAAAAATCAATAGGCAAAAAGTTTTCAGTGTTCACCCTACACCCTGGAACACCAGTAAATTCAGGCAATGCCGGCTGCACCATGCCTGGTGCAACCCAGAGGTCAGAACTTTCAACGTCAAGTCTTGCAGCCGCACGCTGCCGCCCAGCTGCCTCTTGTCTCATTACACCAACTGGAAGTCTAGCAGCCCCAGGCTGCAGCCCAGATGCCTCTTGCCACACTATTGGCACAGCAATGTCCTCCGCAACCACAGGCACAGCAATGTCCTCCGCAACCACAGGCACATCATCCACACCAAAAGTAGCTTCATCAGCACTCAGAGTGTCTTCATCATCAGATGAAGCCATGTGTAGAGAAAACTCACTACCTGAATCTTCACCTCCCACCTCTGGCTCAGAATCAGAGTCAGTCTCTGGACCATGGTCAGAGGAAGAATCAAAAGCATTCCAACAACTTGCTGAGCAGTAATCCGGCGGCTAGCCATTATCCTTACAAATAAAGGAGTCTGCACAACTCAACAACCCCAACACTGTGCAAAGTAAGATAAAAAATGTAAGCCTTTTTCACAAAAATCTATATTTAGAAAAAATATACAATTCACTTACAAGACACAACTACACTCACCAGCACCTACTCTGCAAAGACACAGCAAATAGGCAACGATATCCCACTAGAAAGAAGAAAAAAAAACTTACATCTACAGAAGGACACATCAAAAACAAATGCAAAACATGTTTTACAATCACAAAAAACAGAAACCAAACATACTCGTATTACTACACACTTTGCAAAATAAACAATTACATTACAATTGAACAAAAAAGAGGTCTCTTAACAAACACATGCAACTACAGAAACAGCTGAACAACAGAACCACCAGTAACGGAACCGCACACTGCAACAATCTAAAGAGAAAAAAAACCAATACACATTAGAAGAAACAAAAACAACACACATTACAACAGGCTATGTCACAAGGTATGTCACAATGGGGGTGTCTGTCCCCAAGGGGGGGAGATTATAAATCATTATAAACGTGGGCCCCCTGGAAGCAACCCTACGGAGGGCAGAGAGGCCAAACAAAAACACGGCAGAACATACTTTTGAAAACAAATGGGCCCAAGGAAGCAACCCTTGGCCAAGGGGTCGCTCCCTATTAAAAAAAAACCTGGAGTCTAGTGGGCTTTTCTATCCCCCCTGGGTCCAGAAACGGTAAAAGAAAACCAGCCGATCTGCCCCCAGGGGGGGCAGAACAGTCTACAATATTTATAATGCCCCCTGGAAGCGACCCTTGCCCAAGGGGTTGCTTCCTTTATAAATATAATAAAATCCCTGGTGTCTAGTGGGCTTTTCTACCCCCCCTGGGTCCAGATGCGGCCCAAAAAACGGCTGATCTGCCCCAGGGGGGGCAGACAAGTCTAAAAAAAATTATGGGCCACTAGGAAGCGACCCTTCCCCAAGGGGTCGCTTCCTTTATAATTATAAACAAATCCCTGGTGTCTAGTGGGCTTTTCTGCCCCCCCCTGGGTCCAGACGCGGCCCAAAAAACGGCTGATCTGCCACCAGGGGGGGCAGACAAGTCTAAAAAAAAATAAGGGCCACTAGGAAGCGACCCTTCCCCAAGGGGTCGCTTCCTTTTCAATTGTAAACAAATCCCTGGTGACTAGTGGGCTTTTCTGTCCCCCCCCCCCCCTGGGTGCAGATCGGCCAAAAAAACGGCCAATCTGCCCCAGGGGGGGCAGAAAAGTCTGAAAAATATTTTATCCCCATAAGGAAGCGACCCTTGCCCAAGGGGTCGCTTCCTTTATAAATATAATTCAATCCCTGGTGTCTAGTGGGCTTTTCTGCCCCCCTGGGTCAAGATGCGGCCCACAAAACAGCCTATCTGCCCCCAGGGGGGCAGAAAAGTCTAAAAAAAAATTCGGGCCACTAGGAAGCGACCCTTCCCCAAGGGGTCGCTTCTTTTTCAATTGTAAACAAATCCCTGGAGACTAGTGGGCTTTTCTGCCCCCCCTGGGTGCAGATCGGCCAAAAAAATGGCCGATCTGCCCCAGGGGGGGGCAGAAAAGTCTGAAAATTAATTTGGCCCCATAAGGAAGCGACCCTTGCCCAAGCGGTCGCTTCCTGCACAAATAATTACACACACAAAGAATCCCTGGTGTCTAGTGGGGCATTCCTGGTGCACGATCGCGACGCTGTGCGCGATCGTGCACCAGGAATGCCCTGCATTGGGACATCAGGGGAGAGGAAACACAGTTTCCTCCCCCCCGATGCCTCAAGGCACCGAAAAACGGCCCCCCCGCCGGAGCAGCAAACACTAACCTCTGTGCCTGACGCGCTGGAAACAAATGGCTTCGGCGCGTCCAGCGCTTCCTGATGACGTCGGCGCACGCTGTGCACGCTGACATCACCAGGAAGCGTGGGGGGCCAGGGGGTGGAAGCGGAAAGTCTTCCGCTGCCACCCCTGCATACAGGACCAAGATCGATGCCCCAGGGGGGGAGCGCCAGCGCTCCCCTCCAGGGCTGTACTGATGACGGAGCGGTTCCGTCATCAGCACAGCCCAACCGATGCTGATGACGGAACCGCTCCGTCATCAGCATCGAAGGGGTTAAGGGCAACATCTCCTCGTAGGGGATGCTTTGAATCAAATGGTTCGGATGAAAGATACTCGCGTGTAGTATCACATTGCCAGTGGTAGGCTTTCTATGTAACTTAGTTTCAAGTCTGCCTTCTTTGATATAGATTTCTACGTCTAAAATGTTAATGGATGTTGAACTAATGTTGGATGTAAAATGCAAATTGAGATTATTTATATTCAGCTCTGCAATAAATTGTTCTGCTTCCTCCACATTACCTTGCCAAATTAAAAATAAATCATCAATAAAACGTAACCAGCATTTGATATTGGTTGTGACTGTTGTATATATATATATTCACTGAAAAAACCATAGGTTTCACACCAGTTATAGTTAGGTGGAAATTTTACTCGCATAAAACCATTGAAACTCCCACGTTATAGTTAGTTGGACTCACTATAACTTGCGCGTGCAATGCACTGCTGATGACGTCACATATTACATCACTCATGACATGGTCAGTGACATCACTCATGACATCACTGATGACATCTCAAATGACATCACTGATGACAACATCCTTGTGACAAAGTGGCAGACCTCCTATCAGCATAAAATAACCTTTGACACACACATTCAAAAATAGAAACTAACATTTTCTTAAAAAAGGAGAAACCAATACCAATTACAACAACGTATTAGGTAATTCCAACATCTACATACACATCCACTCATTCACCAACAGTTCTATATAGTCACTCATGCATGTACTTACTCATCATATGTACTCATACACCTATACATCCTGTTACACACTAATACTCATCCATATAGTTACTCACACACAAATTCACACATGCAAATAAACTATCAAAAAACCATTTACTTGATTATACTGCTATATACACACCACTACACATACTTCTACAGAAACGGAAACATATTTACTCTCTTAAACAATCAATTATAAAAACACATACTCACTAACCCACCCATACACACAATCGTCCACCCATACAGTCTTGCACACACGCTGTCTTCAAAATACATACCAATAGTGAGTCACTCATTCATGCATCTGTGCTCTAAGTAATATCCCCCACCGAACCATACAGACACTGATACTGATACTCAAAAAAACAACTAATAACCCATATACACACTCATGTAGCTACTCACCAACCCATGCAGCCACTTATACACAAAGTGAGACACAGATACAGATATTTAAATATTTAAACATTACTCGCTAATATATGTATTCCCTAAGATACATTTAATAAGTCAGTTAACCAATCAATTTTACACAAACAAAACATCCATTTAGACATTTATTTACCCATTTATTCTTCCATCAACCTTTAGATATACATATATAAAAAATATTTATTTTTCAGAAAGATACACATTCACTGGATGATGTCATCAGTGATGTCATTTGAGATGTCATCAGTGATGTCATGAGTGATGTCACTGACCATGAGTGATGTAATATGTGACGTCATCAGCAGTGCATTGCACGCGCAAGTTATAGTGAGTCCAACTAACTATAACGTGGGAATTTCAATGGTTTTATGCGAGTAAAATTTCCACCTAACTATAACTGGTGTGAAACCTATGGTTTTTTCAGTGAATTTAATAGGTTTTTTAAATGCTAATTCCTAACTATAACTGGTGTGAAACCTATGTTTTTTTCAGTGAATATATATATATATATATATATATATATATATATATATATACATATATATATATATATATATATATATATATATATATATATATATATATATATGAACACCACGCTCACCCTCAAAAGAAAGAATGAGCCCGACATATGCTGGCTCCCACCTGGGTTTATTACGCGCAAAATCACAGCAAAGTCCAGGAAACGTCAGGCAGACGCGTTTCTAGCGAGTGTCTTAGCTTTCATCAGTGCCGGTTCTCGTTTCCTCATAGAGCCTCACAGCTGGGGATAATCAGGGTCCTGAGCATAACTCTGGTCACTCCTTTTGTAGATGTAAATCCCCCGCCTCCGCTTTCAGTGGTACTGCCTCCTGTGACGATGTCGAGACCAGAGGCATGCTGGTACTTTGAGTTCACGGTTTCAGCCCATACAGTGATGGCTGACCAATACCCAGTGGCTTGACTCGAAGTTTCACACACCCCCGACCTCGTCTTCAGGGATAATTTTCGCGGTACCAGGTGGGGCCCCTGCAGACACGCTGCAGCCTCTTTCCCCAACGCAGTAAGTCCCAGCCAAAATACTGTGAGACCGCTTGGGGGGTGACACGTTGTAGTTTTATACAAATACCAAAGTTCGCTGATTTTTCGTATCACACCAGATCAAGAGGGCATGCCGGTGAGCCAGGGAACAGCATACTGGCTCTTTATACGAACACCACGCTCACCCTCAAAAGAAAGAATGAGCCCGACATATGCTGGCTCCCACCTGGATTTATTACGCGCAAAATCACAGCAAAGTCCAGGAAACGTCAGGCAGACGCGTTTCTAGCGAGTGTCTTAGCTTTCATCAGTGCCGGTTCTCGTTTCCTCATAGAGCCTCACAGCTGGGGATAATCAGGGTCCTGAGCATAACTCTGGTCACGCCTTTTGTAGATGTAAATCCCCCGCCTCCGCTTTCAGTGGTACTGCCTCCTGTGACGATGTCGAGACCAGAGGCATGCTGGTACTTTGAGTTCACGGTTTCAGCCCATACAGTGATGGCTGACCAATACCCAGTGGCTTGACTCGAAGTTTCACACACCCCCGACCTCGTCTTCAGGGATAATTTTCGCGGTACCAGGTGGGGCCCCTGCAGACACGCTAAAATTTCTATGGCAAAATGAAACCCCTCATTTTGTTCCTTTTCAAATTAAATGTATTAAGTGTTACCACTTTATTCCAATCAAGATGACTTCAGGTGTGCCATTCTTTTGTCATAAGTAAGACTGTTAGCGTTCTAGTTGTTCTTTAGAACACTCTGGGACATTCTGTCATTGGGCTATAGTTGGGCTACATCTGGCTGATATTTGGGCTACATTTGGGCTCTTTTGTCTCTGGTGGCCATCTTGGGAGACTGCATATCAGAATTTTTTTAATGAAATATAAGAGGATTTGAGAAGTCACTCAAAATGTGCCCTAATTTTTCTTTCTTCAGCACTAATCATAATTTCTATGGCAAAATGAACCCCCTCATTTTGTTCCTTTGCAAATTAAATGTTTTAAGTGTTAACACTTTATTCCAATCAAGATGACTTCAGGTGTGCCATACTTTTGTCATAAGTAAGACTGTTAGCGCTCTAGTTGTTCTTTAGAACACTCTGGGACATTCTGTCATTGGGCTATAGTTGGGCTACATCTGGCTGATATTTGGGCTACATTTGGGTTTTTTTTTGTCTCTGGTGGCCATCTTTGGGCTACATTGGCCTACATTGGGCTACATTGGGCTACATTTGGGCTCTAACATATATATAGCCCAATGTAGCCCAATATATATTTTTTCAAAGTTAATTTTCGTAAAAACCACTGGAGCATATATCTTGAGACATAGCAAAGGCACATCGGGGTACCAGTCCCTACAATTTTGCCAAGTTTGGTGGAAATCCATTCAGCCGTTCGGGCTAAAAGTGAGTCCAACCGCCCTATGGAAATTAACATGGGGAAAACATGTTTTGGGACCCC